>NC_138977.1:227963333-228290833 GCF_964341445.2 Mesoplodon mirus | reverse complement strand
GCACCATCACTGGCCCAGAGCATCGGCCTGACGAGGGGGGCACGCCAGGAGAAGGGGCAGAGAGGGCGACCTGGGGCACAGAGCGGGCTCGGGAGGGGAGCGCGCAGAGTACGGCGGCCGGCTCCTCCCTGCTTCCACGAAGACCATCTCGCCCGAAGAACAAAAGGATGTAGTGCAGATGGGCAGAACCCTCCTCGCCAGGCCTGAGCACAGAGCCCTCTCTGCTCCCAGCCAGCAGCCTCAGAGGGGCCGGGCCCTTCCCCACTACGGTCCAGACACCCAGGGTGATGGTGGAAACCAACCCTCCAGAGGAGGCCACACGTGTGTTCCAAGGCCTGGCTCAGCAGCTGCATGGTGTTGGTCTTCAAGGGCAACGCACAGACAAGGACTTTCCTATGTAAAGAATACTCTGGCCTGAGCGTAGGGCGTTCATTCACTCCAAGTTCGTTGTCTGGGAGCGTGTCCCGCTGCCCGGCCTTCCGCCTGGCCTGGGAACAAGGGGACGGAACAGGCCCGGGCTCTGCCTTCACGGGACGTGAAACCACACAAAGTAATCAAAACGCTGACACACTGCAGTCAGCTGCTAAAAAGAACGAAGCCCGAGGAGCAGGAGGGAGGGTGGGCCCTGCTCACTAACCCCGTTCCAAGTGCACTGCTTGGGGCTCTTAACAGAGCTGCGGATTTAATTTGTTTCTAATTTAATCCTTACAACAGCTCTATTCAGAAGGTTTTACTTCCTTTGGATAGATCAGGAGACGATGGCCCAGGGGTTAAAAAGGGACACCCTGTCTAACGGGAAGCAGGAGGTGCCACGCTCAGCGTTTCCGGGGGGCTCCACTGGCCTTGCGGGCAGAGCCCAAGCACGCGACTCCTTTCGCAGGGCCTTACGCAGCGGGGCCTCATTTCTCACGGCCTCCCCACCCCGGCCCCCTTTCCTTCCAGTCTCTTGCTGTGTCCACTTGAACTTCATACCCCCAGACTGACCTTCCCGGATCCCGGCGTGGGCTACCTCCCTGCCCACGAGCCCCACGGCACTGTGGGCTACGGTCCTCACCACACGCTGAAACTCGCTTTATCATCATTACTTTAATTGTCTGGCTTCTCTGAAGGCGGACACCCTGTGTGTTCTCATCCATCCATTTGCTCATTCAGTGATCACTTACCAAACGTCCACCCTGAGCTCGACAGTGTCAGAGGTGCTAGAGACCCAGAGGAATGAGACCGACATGGTCCCCCTAAAGCATCTGTCCTGGGAGAGGGGACCAATGGAACACACCAGAAACCCACAGAAGTGAATGACTAGTATAATGCCGACTGCTGTGAAGAACACGGCACGGTGGTGGGCTGGAACGTGACAGGTGGAGCGTGACAAGCCTCTTCAGAGGGTGGGCAGGGAAGGCCTTTCTGAACAAGGGGTACCTGAGCCCAGGCAAGGGCTCCTGCAGGCAGAGTGAAACCTAGGATGCTGCAGGCCGCCCACAGATGCTTCTGTTATGAAGGGGTTAATGAGACAAAGCAAGAGCTCCTCAAAATACTCAAATGCCTACTGAAAGAATGAGTGGTTTGGGAAAAAGACGGAAAAAAACCCTCAATCCAGGTCATTGATCCATAAATGAAAGGTCAAAGTTTTGGTTTAAGAACTCTGTTAAATTTCTAAAAGGTTGACATAACCAGTATCCAGTGCCTTGATGTGCAGCACGCCACAGGATCTGGGCTGGTTGTTAAGGCCAAACAGAGGATGCTGTGAACGCAGGCTCAGAAAGGCACCACCAAGAGGTTAAGTCAAGAGTCCTTTTAAAAGCTGAAGAAATCATTACGTTCCCGTGTGAATGTGAAAGAAATCAGTGTGCTGGTGCCCTTTTCTGCAGAACTGAACAGTCACGAGCTTGCAGGTGGTTTCCACTGTGCAGAGTGGGGCGGCCGGGCCCTGCCCCTGCTTGGAGAGAGGCCTGAGGAGGACGGCGGCTCAGCTCCCACACCGGCCCCACCGCTGGCCACCCCCTTCTCAGCGAGTCTGTGCGCCAGGGCCCCACTTAAACGGGCTCTCTGCCTTTGAACCCTTCCCCCTGGACCTGTCAGCCCCAGGAGAGACGCTGGCACATCAAGATCGTGAAACTCAAAACCTCTGCAACTCAAAGTTCCGCTTCTTTTCATGTTTTAAACATCTGACTTCTCCAAACTGCTCACTCCGGTTTTCCTCCTTGAAGGAAGCTTCCTATTCTCTAGGAGATCCCTGACCAGCCAGGGCCGGCCCTTCCACGGCACACGTCTGCCCTGGAGTGGGGGATGCCTAACCCTGGATGGTCCCAAGACAGCCCCAGCCCCAGGAGCAGGGGCAGGACAAAACATGACAGGGTCACCTGGTTTTCTAACAGGTTTCCGCTTGGCTACAAACCCCCTTTTTCTGTCCGTAAGTCATCAGTAAAAATGGAGCTGGAGACGTCCCTCAGCCTTTTGCCAGCTCGACCTCCTCTACAGACCATCGTCACATGTTAACCTGCTTCCGGATGCTCTCTTGCCAACCGTGGGAGCTACTGACTGACCTAGGGCTCCCAGTCAGGGCTAGTGCTCACCTGCGGGTGCTCAGAAAACGTGGAGGCATTGTTGGCCGTCACAGTGACTAGGGGATGCTACTGGCATTTAGTGAGGCGATGGTCAGCTCAAAGACTGGGATGTCTCAAATGCCATGGGTGTCTCCAGCTGAAAAACCCTGAAGCCAGCTCTGTTAAATCCTATGGGCTCACACTTAGGCAGTTATAAGTTCCCTGAAATCCCATCGACCAGAGATAACCACTGCTGACTAATCATATATCTTTCAGTCTTTTATTTTTAATCATTTAAATGTTCTTCAGTTCAGGTGGGATGTTTATAATGAGGATCTTCCTTTGTTAGAAAGATTCTTGAAAACGGTTTTTTAACAATGCAGAATATTCCCAAGTGTAGATATATCTTGACTTCCTTAAAAACTTCCCCTCTGTGTATATGGGTATTCGGATCGTCTATTTTTATTTTTGTAATCATGGTCTATCACAGAGGTAAAGCATTTATGCATCCCTCCGCCCAGTTCGTGGCCCTGTGAGGAAACCATCACAGAACTATTTAAGCGCTGCATCTTAATAAACAGCTCCGTGTTCTGGGAAACACCCGTCTGAGTGCAAAGGCCGCCTGATTCCACTGCTAGCATGTTCTGCTCCTGCCCAGCAAGGGTCCTCGTCATCTATTAATGGACTATTCTTCAAAAGTGGCCCTACAAGAATTAAGAGCAGAGTGCCTAGGAGGAAATAAGCCTTCATTTGTCTTGCAAATTAAACCCTATTAACCCCACAGGCTGCTCCTTGAACATGCTTCTAATATTAGTTACACTGCATACATTATGTAGATTTCATGTTTTCTGCATTATATTAGATGTAAAATGTTTTAAAATTCTAGAATGTTTCTAAAACTAACCAAAAGAATTCTGATGTTCCAATATGCAGGGAGTCTGGAGAAAGAACAAAGACTGTATGATGCTCAATCACACAGATTATAATTGTCAACTAAATATCAAAGAAATCAAAAACAGAAAATAGTCCAGTGAGTCGTTCTGTTGCTTGATGTTTTTTCCCAAAAGATTTATCGGGCACAAAGGTGAAACCACCTTAGTTTGAAAAATTTAAAGTTTGTTTCTTGTGAGATATGACCTAAGAGAAAGCCTGAAATCCAGCCTTTACCACTCTCTCTTGAAGAAATTATATGATCAGCTACCTTCTCATGCAGTTATCTATTTTCCAGTGACGGACTGACGGAATAGCTGTGGAAAACTTATAAAACTGGAACTTTTCCGTACAATTGGGAGAACAGTTAATCAATCTCTACAAAAAGTCCTGCTGAGACTTTGACTGGGATTGAGTTAAACCCACCGACCAATACAGGGAGAAGTGAGTTCCCAACAACACTTGAGTTTTCCAATCCAAGAACGCAGAATGTCTCTCCAGTTACTAAGAAGTCATTTTATTTCTTTCATTTAGGGTTTCGTAATTTTCAGCATACATATCTTGCAAATATCAACAGAAATCTATTTCAAAGTTTTTTTTGCTTTATTGTAAGTGAAACTATATTTTTAGAATTTCTAATATTCATTGTTAGTATACGGAAATACAGTTGGTTTTGTATGCCGAGTAGTTTTCTTGAAGATTTTTTTTGTTTGTTTTTATATGTAGACAATCATGTCTTCTACAGAGACAGTTTTATTTCTTCCTTTTCCAAAATGTGTGTGTGGTTTTTCTTTTTTCCTTGATGTATTGGACTGGCCAGAACCTCCAGTTGAATAGGTGTAGTAGGAGTGTCCTCCCCTTGCCTGGATTCTGATTTTTGCAATCAATCCATCCCATTAGGTAGGCTGCATGTATTTCAGAGGTGCCATTTACAAAAAAAATCAGGTTAAGAAATTTCTCTATATACATCTATTGAGAGATGATCATAGCTTATCTTTTCTTTTCTGCTGACATGATGAGTTGATTGATTTTAAATATTGAACAGCTTTACATTCCTGGGGATAAACAACTTGGTCATGTTGTATCATCCTTTTTATATACTATAGTTTCAATTTGCTAATACTCTTGAGGATTTCTGCATCTGTGTTTATGAGGAATCTTCTTTTAATGACTTTATCTGGCTGTGGTATCAGGTAATGTTGGCACCATAAAATGAGTTGGAAAGTGCTCTTTCCTTGTGTATTTCCTGGAAGAGTTTTTGGAGAACTGATATTATTTCTTCTATAAATTGCTGGTAGAATTTATCAGTGAAGCCATCTGGGCTTGAATTTTCCTTTATGGGAAAATTTCTACTCTGCCAATTAGTATAATAGATGTAAGACCATTTAGGCTCTCTACTTCTTCTTGAGTGAGCTTTTGTACTTGAGCCTTTCAAAAAAGTCATCCATTTACCTCAGTAGTCAAATGTCCGGGCTCAGCTGTTCATGCCACATACTCCTTACCTTTTCAAGTTGGTAGGACTGGTAACAATGTCCCCTCTTTCATTCTTAACACTGTTAATTTATGTCTTTTATTTCTCACTCCGACTATGGATTTATTGGTTTTACTGATACTTTTTAAAGAATTAGCTTTAGACTCAAGGATAGTTTCTATTGTTTCTCTGTTTTAAATTTCATCCATCTCTGTTCTTATCTTTATTAATTACTCCTTCCCACTGTTTGCCTTGGCTTCAATTTGCTCTTCTTCTTAAAGAAGCTTAGATCATTGTTTTGAGATCTTTTCCCCCCAATATAAATACTTAATGCTATAAACTTCCCTCAAAGCACAACATTAGCTACCTCCTAGAACTTCTGGTAGGCTTTCCCTATGTTGACTTCCCTGAACAGTGAGTTAATTTAAAATATTTTGGCTTTTCATCTATCTTTGTTACCAATAATTTAATCCCACTGTGGTAAGAGACAAGATTTTGCACAATTTAAATACTTTAAAATTTATTCAGAACTGTTTTATGGCTCAGAATATGACCTACCTTAGAAATGATCCATGTGTACTTGAATTGAGCATGTATTTGGCTTTTGTTAAGTGGAGTAGTCTATAAATGTCAATTACAACAAGGCGGTGGATAATGCTGTTCAAGCTATCCACATCCTTACTGGTTTTAGGTTAATCTGTCTTATCCCTTACCGAGAAAGCAGTAGTAAAGTCTCCTCTTATAACTGTAGACTTGTCTATTTCTCCCTTCTCTTTTTGCTTCATAAATTCTGTACCTGGGCACACAGTCATTTAAGAGTGTTAATCTTCTTGATGAATTAACCATTTTATCATTAGATAATGTATCTCTCTACCCCTGGTAATATTCTTTGTTTTAAAAGTCATCTAATATTGCCACAGTCACTTCAGGTTTCTTTTTATCAGTGTTTTTGTGGTATATGTCTTTTACCTTTCCTATACCTTTAGCTCTGTCTTCCTATTTAAAGTGGGTTTCTTTCAGACAGCACACATTTGGGTCTTGCTATTTTTTCCCCTCACAATTTTACAATTTGTTTCATAACTGGTATACTTAGAGCATTATATTTAATGTAATTATTGACATGACTGGATCAAAATGTGCCATCGTGTTAGCTTTTCTGTGCTTGTTCCTTCTGTATTTTATTCCTTTTTTTCTCTTTTATGCCTGATTTTGGACAGACGGCCACAGTATGGTCACAGACAATTTCTATCCCACAGAAAGCTTGATTTTGGGCCTGTATATAAACATACTTATTGAGATGTAAGAGATCTGATGAGTTTGTAGCAGAAACCTCAGGAGGTACATCTGTTAAATCACACACTTGGAGGCACGTCTCTCAATGCCTGGCTCTGGTTGCTCTATCCAGCCCCTGTTAACACCGTGATTGTAAATAAGCAAAAGAGTTAAAAACACTAATATCTCTGGGAGAGCCACCAAGTCAAGGATGGTGAATATGACTCACATCACCTCTTTAACAAGGCAACAGTGTCATCAAAGAACCTGAGAGGTAGGTATTACTCCACCTGGGGAATTAGGATAAAAAACCAGAGGCTCAGAAAGGTTATAAAACATATCCAGTTAAGAGCTGTATAATGTTTGTTCTAGAACATCACAAGGTCTCCTCTTAAAGTTATGAATCCTTAGTCAAATATCTCTTAAAAGAAAATACATAACTACTAGTTGATTTTATTGAGTAACATTATCATCCTGGGAAGCACTCCAGTCAGTAATACTGTCAATGGTCCCATTTATGAAAAGAAATATTCTTAAGCCCTTCTTCCTTTCATCAATAAAGCCTGTAGAGGTTGACTGAGCACCTACCCAGGCCATGTCTTAATGTACTTCACAGGACAGCTAAAGGAGCAGACAGACAAGCCATGATTATTGGCTGTTCAAAGACTACGACAGAAAAAATTCCTATTCATACACTGTGATCCCTTTGAAGGGCAGGGGAGAATTATTTGTTTCATGAGTTATATGGCCTTTACATTCATCCAATAATGTCCAAACACAAACCAATATCTAGGTTAAACTGATAAAGAGTGATCCCTGGTATCAAGGAGGCAAACGTGCCTTTGTGTTACCTCTTACATTAAGAGTTCTTTAATCTACAGGTCTGGAGAGACACTGAGTCCACGTAAACTGCTTTCTTTTCAACTATGGCAATCAACAAATGCACATCTGTCTTTGTAGACAACCCTTAACCTGCTGGAAGATATGAAGAATCCCTTTCAATTTACAGCATTTTCCCCCCCATTATCCTTAAAATGATGACTGGCCTAGTACATGACTAACCAATTTAAGCCCCCAAACATATATTATAAAGCTACCTATCTTGAGTGAGTCAATGTGCTAGAGAAAGCTGGAGGAAGTAGAAGACGGCAGGAAGGTATGATGAGATAACAGAACAGAATGTTTACCTCGGTTGGAACTCAACTTACTGACTTCACTTAATTGAAAAATACAGAACCACATATCCATCAACTATAGAATACACACTACCTCCAAGTACACATGGAGCATTTACCAAAACAGAATACATGCTAGAACATAAAATAAATCTAAACAATTCTTAAATGAAAGAAATCACACAGAATAGGTTGTCTGATCACGTGAATTAGACTAGAAATAATACAAAGATAATTAGAAAACATCCATATGTTTAGAGACTACATATGGATCAAAAAGAAAATGAGGAAATCTTTAAAATATTTTAAGCAAATAATAGTACAATATATCAAAACGTGCAGGATGCAGCTAAAGCAGTATTTAGCAGGAAATTTAGAGCTTTAAAGGACTGTATTTGAAAAGGAGAGCTGAACAAAGATGTAATCTCTCTTCTAAGTAGCTAGGAAAAATAACAAATTAAGCCTAAGTGAGGTAAAAAGGTGGAGATAATTTTTGAAAGAGTAAAATCAACAAAGTAGAAGCAGAGAAAAATGAAAATAGAGAAAATTCAAAGGAAAAGTTGTCTTTGTTTTAAAGCATTAATAAAATGGATAAGTCTCTTCCTGGATCCATCCCCATCCCCATCTGGGGTGGGGGCAGGGGATGGAGGGAGGAAGGGGGCGGAGAGAGAGGAGGAAGAGGGAACATTACCCTTTTTCAAGAACGAAAACGGCTATATCACTACAGATGTTAAAGACACTAAAAAGAAAATAAGAATATTATGAACACCGCTCGCCAATAAATTGAATACCTTAGATGAAATGGGGGCAATTCAGTGAATAATACAAAATACAAGAACTGATTCAAGAAGAAACAGAAAACATAAATAGCTATATTAATTGAAGAATTTGAATCTGCAATTAAAAACCTTCCCCAGGGCCTCCCTGGTGGCGCAGTGGTTGAGAGTCCGCCTGCCGATGCAGGGGATACGGGTTCGTGCCCCGGTCTGGGAGGATCCCATATGCCGCGGAGCGGCTGGGCCCGTGAGCCATGGCCGCTGGGCCTGCGCGTCCGGAGCCTGTGCTCCGCAACGGGAGAGGCCACAACAGTGAGAGGCCCGCATACCGCAAAAAGAAAAAAAAAAAAAAAAAAAACCTTCCCCAAAAGAAATTTCAAGCCCAGAGGGATCAAAGGCAAATTCTTTCAAATATTAGAACAATACAAATGGAAATCGGATGAAGAGTCTCTCAAAGAACACAGAAAGATGAAACACTTCCCATCTTGTTCCTGCTATATTTCTGGAAAATGCATTGAAAAACAAAAAATTACAAGTCAATAACTCTCATAACACAGACACAAAATCCCCAATAATATATTAACAAATCAATGTCCACAACATACAAAGATAATAAATCACAACTAAGTTGCTTTTATTACAAAAGTGAAAAAATAATTTAGCACTTAAAAACTGTAATTCACTACAGTAACCAAGGAAAAAGAAAACGTCAATGCAGAAGAAAGATCTGATAAAATTCATCAATATATATTCACAATAAAAGCTCTCAGCAAACTAGAGATGTGGGACTTCCCTGGTGGTGCAGTGGTTGAGAATCCTCCTGCCAATGCAGGGGACATGGGTTTGAGCCCTGGTCCAGGAAGATCCCACATGCCACGGAGCAACTAAGCCCGTGAGCCACGACTACTGAGCCTGTGCTCTAGAGCCCGTGAGTCACAACTACTGAGCCCACGTGCCGCAACTACTGAAGCCTGCGTGCCTAGAGCCCGTGCTACGCAACAAGAGAAGCCACAATGAAAAGCCCGCGTAACGCAACAAAGAGTAGCCCCCACTCGCCGCAACTAGAGAAAGCCCGTGCACAGCAATGAAGACCCAACGCCGCCAAAAATAAATAAATAAATTTGTTTAACAAAAAACCTTTTTAAAACAAACAAAAAAACAAACTAGAGATGAAAAGAAACTTCCTTATTCTGATAAAGGATACCTATTTTAAAAATCTCAAGAGTTGAATATTAAACCTGAATGGTGAAATATTGAATGCTTTTCCCCTGAAGTCATGAACAAGACAAAGATGTCTACACTCACCAATCTTATTCAACACTGTGCACAGATGAAATGATTGTGTATACAGAAAATCCAAAAGAAAGTACAAAAGTAGAATAAATCAATTTAGGAAGATCACATGATAAAAAGTTAATACACAAAACCCAATTATAAAGTAGACCAGCCAACAACTGGAAACTGGTAAAGAAAGTAATACCATTTATGACAGCAACAATATAAAATATATTAGAATGAACGAATAACAATGTACAAGACTTTTACCCTAAAAAACCCAAAACTCTGTTGGCAGAAATTAGAGAAACAAATAAATGAGGCACATATCACATTACTTAACTGTAAGATATTACTGATGCTGGATTATCCTCTAATGATCTGTGGAATCAATGTAATCCCAATCAAGTTTCCAAGAGGCTTTTGGGGAGGGTTTTGTTTTAATTACTGACAAGTCGATTATAAAATCGGTATGGAAATTCACAGGACCTAGGATAGTCATAATAATAAAAAAGAACCAACTTCAAGAACTTCAAGAAACACAATATCTCATTTCAAACTTGTAGGGTGACGCTTCAACAATCACGAGAGTATACTCCCGGTGTAGGAATACAAGGATCAAGGAAACAGAACAGAGAATCCAGAAATAAACATACGCATACAGCATCAACTGATTTTTGACAAAAGCACCTAGGCAATTTAATGGGAAAAAGAAAGTTGGTGGAACCACTGGATAAACATATAGGGGAAAAAAGGGAATCTGACTCCCTATATCACATCATATTCAAACGTAAACGTTACATGGGTTACAGGCCGAGGCATGAAAGACAGTACCAAAAAATTGAAAAAAAAAATAGGATCTTAGAGTACGCAAGGGTTCTTTAAACAGGTAAAAAAGACTATATAAGAATGATCAATAGGTTTATGAAAAGATGCTCAATATCATTACTCATGAGAAAAATTAAAACCACAGGATACTCCTGCACAGCAGTAAAATAGCTAAAACTAAAAAATACTGACACCACCAAATACTGGCACAAAAAAGAATTCTCCTATCTTTATGTTACAATTTTTTTGGAAAATGACTGGCAGTATCTACTAAAGCTGAACACATATCCAATGGTAATTTCACTCCTGGAGAATATCAGTAAGGATATAGTTTAACACAACACTACCAATCAACTGGTGATAATTGACATTTAGAGACTACTTTATCCAACAACAGCAGAATACACATTCTTCTCAAACACCCATGGAACATTCACCAAGACAGATCACATTCTGAGCCATAAAACACACCTTAACAAATTTAAAATAGAAATCATACAGTGTCAGTTCTCAGACTATAATGGAACTAAACTAGAAATCAATAACAAGGAAAACTGAAAACCCCCCAAATATTTGAAGAGTAAACACACTTCTAGCTAATACATGGGTCAAAGAAGAGATTTCAAGATAAATTTTAAAATATTTTGAACTATATGAAAATGAAACACAACTTGCAAAAATTTGTTGGATGCAGTGAAAGCAGTGCTTAGGGGGAAATTTATAGCAATGAACACATACATTAGAAAAGAAGAGAGATCTAAAACCAATAATGTAAGTTTACACCTTAGGAAACTAGAAAAATAACAGCAAATTAAAACCAAAGTAAACAGAAGAAAAATAAGAGCATAAATCAAGAGAGAGAAATGAACAAAATCAAAAGCTGGTTCTTGGCAAAGATCAATAAAATTGATAAGCCTCTGGCCAAGCTAACTAAGAATTAAAGATAGAGGACACAAATCACTTATTTCAGAAATGAAAGATGGGAGGTCACTATAGATCCCATGGACATTAAAATGATAAAGGAATATGAACAACTCTACGTCCACAATTTGATAACCTAGATGAAATGGACCAATTCTTTGAAAGACACAATCTGCCAAAACTCACACAAGAAACAGACAATGTGAATAGGCCTATATCTTGTAAAGAAATTTAATCAATAAATAATTAATTTTCCAAAACAGAAAGCACCAGGCCCAGATAGATTCACTGGTGAATTCTACCAAACATTTAAGGGAAAAATTATACCAAAACTCTATAATCTCTTTCAGAGGATAAAGCCAGAGGGAATACTTCCTAATTCATTCTATGAGTCCAGTATTACCTAAATACCAAGACCAGACAAAGACATTACAAGAGGGCTTCCCTGGTGGCGCAGTGGTTGAGAGTCCACCTGCCAATGCAGGGGACACGGGTTCGTGTTCCGGTCCAGGAAGATCCCACATGCCGCGGAGCGGCTGGGCCTGTGAGCCATGGCCATTGAGCCTGCACGTCCAGAGCCTGTGCTCCACAACGGGAGAGGACACAACAGTGAGAGGCCCGTGTACCGCAAAAAAAAAAAAAAAAAAAAGACATTACAAGAAAAGAAAACTACAGACCGATACTGTCCATGAACACAGATGTAAAAATCCACAAGAAAATATTAGCAAATCAAAACCAATAATGTATAAAAAATATTTATACACCAAAACCAGGTGGGATTTATACCAGGTATGCAAGGCTGGCTTCAAGATCTGAAAACTAATGTAATCCATTAGATCAACATGCTGAAAAACAAAAATCACATGGTCATAACTGATGCAGAAAAAGCATGAGAAAATCCAACACCGATTCATGATAAAAATGCTCAGTAAACTAGGCACAGAGAAGAACTTCCCTCAATTTGATAAAGAATATCTACAAAAAACGTCTACAGCTAATACCATACATAATGGTGAGAAACCTGAAACTTTCCCACTAAGAAAAAGGCACTAGGAATAAGGCAAGAATCCCCTCTGACGATTCCTTCTCAGCCCTGAACAGGAAGTGCTAGCTACTGTAGTAAGACAAGAGGAGGAAATACAAGGTATACAGATTGGTAAGCAAGACATGAAACTGGTTTTTTCATAGATGACATGATCGTCTACGTAGACTATCCAAAACAACTGACCAAAAAACTCCCTGGAACTAATTATCGCAAGACTGCAGGATACAAGGTGAATATACACAAGGCAATCGCTTTCCAAACTGCCAGCAATAAACAAGTGACATTTAAACTTAAAACCACAATACATTTACAGTAGCACCCCCCCACAAATGAAACACTTAGGTATAAATCTAACAATACATGTACAAGATCTATACAAGGGAAACTACAAAACTCTGATAAACAAAATCAATGAACTAAATAAGTGGACAGATATTCTATGTTTATGGATAGGAAGACTCAATATTGTCAAGATGTTAGTTCTTCCCAAATTGATCTAGAGAATCAGTGCAATCCCAATCAAAATACCAGCAAGCTATTTTGTGGTTATCAATAAACTGACTCTACAGTTTATACGGAGAGGCAAAAGACCCAGAATAGCCAACACAACACTGAAGAAGAAAAACCAAGTTGGAGGACTTACACTGTCCAACTTCAAGACTTAACTATACTGCCATGGTAATCAAGATAGTGTGGTATTCTCTAGGTCAATCCACGTCTCTACAAATGACCCAATTTCGTTCCTTTTTATGGCTGAGTAATATTCCATTGTATATATGTACTACATCTTCTTTATCCATTTGTCTGTCGACGAGCATTTGGGTTGCCTAGAGACTGTTATACAGAGTGAAGTAAGTCAGAAAGAGAAAAACAAATATCATATATTAATGCATATGTGTGGAATCTAGAAAAATGGTACAGATGAACTGGTTTGCAAGGCAGAAATAGAGACACAGATGGAGAGAACAAACGTATGGACACCAAGGGGGGAAAGGTGGGGGAGGTGTGGTGGTGGGATGAATTGGGAGATTGGGATTGACATGTATACACTAATATGTATGAAATGGATGACTAATAAGAACCTGCTCTGTGTGTATATATGTGTGTGTGTGTGTATACACACACATCTATCTATCTATCTATCTATCTATCTATCTATCTATGGAAAAAGGGGCTTCCCTGGTGGCACAGTGGTTAAGAATCCACCTGCCAGTGCAGGGGACATGGGTTCGAGCTGTGGTCCAGGAAGATCCCACATGCCACGGAGCAACTAAGTCTGTGCACCACAACTACTGAGCCTGCGCTCTAGAGCCCGTGTGTCACAACTACTGAGCCCACGTGCTGTAACTACTGAAGCCCGTGCGCCTAGAGCCTGTGCTCCGCAACGAGAGAAGCCACCGCAATGAGAAGCCCACGCACTGCAACAGAGTAGCCCCTGCTCGCCGCAACTAGAGAAAGCCTGCACGCAGCAACAAAGACCCAAGGCAGCCAAACATTAATTAATTAATTAATTAATTTTTAAAAAAGTGTGGTATTGGTGAAAAAGTAGACAAATAGATTAACGGAACAGAATACAGTACCCAGAAATAGTTCCACATAAGTATAGTCAATTGATCTTTAACAAAGGAACAAAGGCAGTACATTGAAGAAAAGATTGTCTTTTCAACAGATGGTACTGGAACAACTGAACACCCACTTGCAAAAAAAAAAAAAATTCCAGACACAGACCTTACGCCCTTCTCAAACATTAACTCCAAATGGATCTTAGACCTAAATGTAAATCATAAAACTATATAATGGAGAAACCTAAATAACCTTGGGTATGGTGATGACCTTTTAGATAAAACACCAAAGGCACAATCTTGTGAAAGAAATAACTGATAAACTGATCTTCCGTAAATTAAAAACTTCTGCTCTGGGAAAGATAATGTCAACAAAATAAGACAATCCACAGACTAAGAATAAACATTTGCAAAAGACATTTGCTAAAGGACTGATCTAAAATATATAAAGAACTCTTAAAACTCAATAGTAAGAAAACAAAGAAACCTAATTAAAACATAGGCCAAAGACCTGAAGAGACACCTTCCCAAAGACAAACAGACGGCAAAATAAGCATATGAAAAGATGCTCCTTATCATATGTCATCAAGGAAATGCAAATTAAAATAATGAGATACCACTACACACCTACTAGAAATGGCCAAAATCCTGAACACTGACAAAAACCAAATGCCGGTGCGAATGTGGAGCAACGGGAACTCTCATTCATTGCTGTTGGGAATGCAAAACAGTACAGCCACTATGGGACACAGTTTGGCAGTTTTCCTTACAAAACTGAACACACTCTTACCATACAATCAGCAGTCACATTCTTTGGTAATTGCCCAAAGGAGATGAAAGCTTACATCTATGCAAAAACCTGCACACGGATGTTTACAGCAGCTCTATTCATAATTGCCCAAACCTGGAAGCAACCAAGATTCTTTAGTAGGAGAAAGGATATATAAACTGGTACACTCGGATAACGGAATATTATTGAGCACCAGAAAGAACTCAGCTATCACATCGCGAGAAGACACGGAGTAAACTTGAATGCATGTTACTAAGTGAAGAAATCAATCTGAAAAGGCTACATATTGTACGATTCCAACTATATGACTTACTGGAAAGGCAAAAGTCTGGAGGCAGTAAAAAGACAGTGGTTTCCAGGGGTTGAGAGATAGGAATGGATAAATAGGGGGAGCATGGAGCATCTTTAGGGCACTCAAACGACTCTGTATGGTGGATACCGATCATTATACATTTGTCCAAACATATAGGCTCACCAAGAGTTAACCATGATGTAAACCATGGATTTGGGGTGAGTATGATGTGTGTGTGTGTATACACACACATCACACACACACATCTCATATATACATGTATCTCATACACATACATAATCGTACATATACATAATTATATATATATATCTTTATATCTATATATCTATATATATATCTCTCTGGAGAACCCCAACACAATATGTGTACGTGTTGTGTTTTTGGAAGTCTGGCACACAGAAATGTATCTATAATCATAATCCTTGGTTCCTAACACACTCGTCATTGGACCATGTCATACTTCAAATGAAATAACTATGAACCCATCACCTAAACAAAAGCTAGAACTCACACTGATCCACATAAGCCCCAGAGGCCCCAATCTATTTGCTGAGGTCATCTTCCTCCTGATTGCTACGTTCATTACTCACTTGCTTTCTTTTAAAAACAGCCTTATTCCATCTACATGATTTTCCAAAATGTATTTTAGATTTCAGCTGTATTTCATTTTATGAAAAAAATTAGACAAGATGTAATCCTTCGGGGTTACGTTTTACAGTTACATTGCTGAGATTCACCTGTACTGTTGCACATCACTGTAGATCAAGCGCCTGAACTATGGTATAATATTCTGTTGTTTACGAGAACATGGTTTGCTCAGTATCACACAGTATCCCTGCTGTTGAATTGCTTCCACATTTTTTGATACTGTGAACAGCACTGCAAAAAACATTCTTTGGTATGTCTCTTGTATTTCTGCAAAATTCCTCTTGGTGTGTATATACCTAGGTGAACATTCAGCTGCAGTACACAATGCTGAATTCTTGTCCAAGGCCCTCACGCCTGTGCTGCCGTGGGCAATATGTAATGATCCCCCACCTCTTTCCACTAGTCAGCACAGTCAGACTCCCTGGTCTTGGTCTACGCTCCATCATGGAGCGTCCATGATGTGACATTTCCCTAAATCACTGGTGCTGCTCAACATCTCTTTATACGGCTACTAGAGATTCGTGAGCTCTCTAACATGACGCTTCTTGCTCACCTGAAGTAAACCGCTCTTCTCTACACAGTGCCAGATTTAATTTGCTACTGTATTTAGAATACTTTTCATCTATTTTAACGAGTGAAACAGACTTGCAACGGTCAGGGTATGTCTATCTGAATCCCGCATCAAGGCTATGGCGGCCTCACAGAACGAGTGGGATAGAGAGTATGCTTCATCTTCTCTATTTTCTGGAAAAGTTAATGTGAAATTGGGATGTGTTTCAGAAATAGAAGAAATCAACTATTAAAACTGAGTCAGTGGGTTTTCTTTATGGGACGATTTCAACCACTGCTTTTATGGCTTTTGAAGTTATAGAATTATTCGCTTATTCAAGCTATGATTTTTTTGAAGTTATGTGAATCTTGTCCAGGTTTTCAAAACTTTAATATATACCCACAGACATCATGTTTTATTAACTTTTTAATCTCTAATTTTTCTGTACTTTTCATTTTCCTTAATAATATTATTCATATATATCTCACCTTTCTTTGACCAACTTTTTTCTTTTAAAGAACCAACTTACGGCTTTATCCTTATTGTATTTTTGTTTTGTATTTTGCTAGTTTCTACTGTTATTTTGTCTTTCCTTTGCTTTAAGGTGTTTTTTTCCCCTAATTTCTTAAAACGGAAACTTCACCACTATGTGTTCTTAAGATCCAAAATTACTGTTATGTTTTAAGTTTCACTTATATGCCATTATATGTCATTTACGTTAATACATTATGTTTTATTGATTATGTAGTGACCCTTCTATCGCTAGCAATAGTTTCTGCTAGAGTCTATTTTATACATGAATATGGCTCACCTAGTTTTCTTCTGGTTAGTATTTTCCTAGTATGCTCATCCCACCCACTTCCTCGTAAAGTCTGAACGTTTTATATACCCCTCATGAGTGGTATATAGAGTTATATTCAATCTATCAACCTTTGTCTTTTTTACTGGTAAGTTTAGTTCGTTCACATCTACTGTCGTCACTGTGTTGAGGCCTGTATAAAGAGAATATTTTTATCAAGCCCTCTTACTTCAAAGTTTGAGCTGGGTATGAAATTCTGTGTTCTCTAAGCTGTTTTCCTTTAACACATTCAAACAATCCTCCATCGTCTTTTTATAGTTGGTGTTGCTGTTGAAAAATCTGAAGTCAGTATGATCACTGCTCTTTTACGTGTGTTCTCCTTTTCTCTTTCTGTAGTGTTTTAGAACTTTCCCTTTGATGTTCTTAAATAGCACTGTGATACACCTAGATGTCAGTTTTCCCTTCTCTTGGTTCTTTGGTATTCTCTTGGACCTTTTATTCTGAGGTCTTTCATCTTTTTTTTTTTTTTTTTTTTTTTGTGGTATGCGGGCCTCTCACTGTTGTGGCCTCTCCCGTTGCGGAGCACAGGCTCCGGATGCACAGGCTCAGCGGCTATGGCTCACGGGCCCAGCCGCTCCGCGGCATGTGGGATCTTCCCAGACCGGGGCACGAACCCGCGTCCCCTGCATCAGCAGGCGGACTCTCGACCACTGCACTACCAGGGAAGCCCTCATCTTTTCTTAATTCCAGGAAATTTACATCCATTATATCTTTAAGCATTTCATCCTGGAAGGAATGTGCGATGGGAGACACGAACCTGGTGTTAACAGTGGTTCTTTAGCCCGCTGGGGACTCTCACAGAGAAGCAGCCTCTTTGCTCCTCAGGGAAGAGGCTGAGCACAGGCTTAGTCTAAACCCATCAAGCACTGCTGCGTCCCAGAGATTCGGATGCAGTTAGTGGAACCTTCCATGACTGTGTGAAGGAGAGACGGCTGGGCTCACGCCCCTCTTCAACAACCACCCACCATCACCTTTCGCTCGACTAAGGAAATGTGTGTCCATCTAAAGTACAGGCCCAGAGCCTGGGGTAAGCTAGAAGCCATGCTGAGGACAAACCTGGGCAGGCAATCACGTCCAGGGCTGTGCGGCGCAGTGCTGGCACCTGTCGAACTGGTTTGCTAGGATTTTGCCATAAGCGCTACCACACGCTGGATAGCTTAACGACAAAAACTTAATGTCTTCTCCCAGAGCTAGAGGTCGGACGTGCAAGTTCAAGGGGTCAGCAGGGTCTGTTTTGTTCTGAGGCCCCTCTCCTTGGCTTGAGGACGGCCACCTCCTTGCTGCCTCTTCTCACAGGCTCCCCTCTGTATGCACGAGCACCTCTGGCGTCTCTGTGTCCTTATCTTCTGTTCTAACAAGACACCAGTCAGGGTGGATCAAAGCCCACCCTATCAGTCTTGTTTTACTTCCATCACCTCTCTATAGACCTTAACTCCAAATACAGTCCGTACTTTCAGGTACTAAGGGCTAGAGCACCAACGTGTGAATTGTGGCGGACACAATCCAGTACATAACACTTGCACAAAGCTGAGAGTGAGCACTTCCTTAAATGCTGCCCCCTAGGCTGGGTCTCCTGCCTTACTTAGTCGCAGCCCTGCTGATTCATTCAGCCAGAAAGGAAAAAAGAAACCAGCCTGTACTGAGCACGTACACGGACATTCGGAAAGACCACATGTGAGGAACCATGATATCAAGATACCTCAGCTAACATGGATGTAAGAATTCCAGCAAAGAGGAAGAGCCCACTGCACAAGGCACTCCACTTTGTCAAGGGCCCTGCAGTCACAGGACACTGCAGGCCCATCTACACCACAGGCTCGTAAGACACATTCCTTGCCCATTTCTCAGCAGTTTTCTATTCAAGGGACACTAGGCCTCCCCGGGAATGACAAGAGCACTGTTCAAGGAACTAATTAAGAGGTGAGAACTCCACTTATACCCAGTGGAGTTTGCAGCTATACATTACATTACCTATCACAACACACTAATTAGTGACAAGGCGTGCAGGTCACTGAAAATGTAAAATATGTGAGAAACAAAAACACTTTTATTTAAGAGGACCAACTCTTAGAAAACCCTACAGGTTTATATACCCTCGGATTTAGACAAGTCAAGTGTGGCTGCTCTTGGCAATTTAAACTCGGCTCTTTAATTAGAAAGCACAACTTTCAGCATTCACCTAATGAGCTTAAGACCTAACCGATAACTTGCATATGATTAACTGTAGACCACTGTTCAGCTGGATAACATCTGATTTACTCAAAAGATTATCTGGTTTGTGTTGCTCACATGTATCTCCTAAATATTTCCTTACAAGTGCAAACGTGAACATGGCCTCACTGAAGACAAAATGTTGTCATCTCAAAAACGACTTTCATTCTGGAGGTAAATGGGACATCCACCAAACAATCTATAGAACTCACAGTAAATCATTAGTACAATACTCAAAGCTTTTCCTTTAAGTTTAGGAACAAGACAAGAATACCCATCATCACAACTTCTAGTCAAAACTATATTAAGAGACCTTAGCCAGAGAAGCCAAGAAAAATAAAAATAAATAAGAAGTATAATTCAAAAATGGAGAAATATTAGCATTAAGGCCGGCTTTCAGCAACGGTTGCCTAGAGATGTTGCAAAGGTATGATTAACTCCAAGGTGGGCTACAAGCCTAATTGACACAGAGGCCCATTTTCAATGATATGAGCAAGGACAATCCCCTAAAAGCCGTCGTTTATCAAGTGCCTACCAGGGCACTGGCATCTGTGCTGGTGATGTGTTCACACACCCCATCATCAACAACCCCGAGAGGGCTTCTATCCAAGGTAAGTAAGCCAATGCCCCAACCTGGACTCCAGTGAAAAGACAATGAGCACTTCTGGGGTTTCTCTACTGCAGAAATTTTAACCATGGGGCAAAATGCTGTGATGATAAACTTTTTACTTCATAGATGAACCTTACAAACCCTAGCCTACTTAAAGAAAACAAAAAAGATAAAAGGATAACTCAGAAAACCAAATTTACTTCTTCAGAGTGCTGGGCACAGAGAATGCATATCTACTCGCCATATCAACCTTCCTGCCGTATACACCAGGGTTTCCTTGTGACCCACTGGTAAGAAGCTTTTTTATTCTTTTCTCTGAGACATGCAGGTCGTGTCTTTATGTACCTTCTTTTCACGTATGCTCTAGTTTACACGATGAGAAACATTTGGAAATAAAGCAAAAGTTCAATAATCATCAGGCAGTTTAGGGGAAGCCAATTACTTGACACTGTAATGTCTTAACTTTAAATTATTCACTTAAAAATAATTTAAAAAAACCAAAACCTAAGCACTTCTGTTTCCAGGCAAGACGGAATGAGTAACAGGGACAAGATTTATTTCCCCATGTGAAGCGAACAAAAAAGAAAAAGTAGACAAAGTATATGAAACAACAGTTCAAGACACTGGATAGTCAAGTAGAGTGACCTATGACAGATGGGAAACAAACGTGAAACGTGGTGAATGCCACGACGGCCCTAGCTTACGTGAGCATTTCCAGGTCACGGCACCCAGCGGGGTGCACAGGCAGAGAATGCTTCCCTCACTGAAGAGATGCAGCTGTGGACCCAGGAGACCAGGGCAGGCAGAGTTTGCAGGACAGAAGAGGACGCAGCACAGAGAAAGGACTCTGGTGGTCCTCCTCGAGTATCCAGAGCACTGCCAGCACATTCGTGGGAGGAAACTACACAACACTGAGGAAAGATGTGAGACCAGTAAAGATGCTCCTGTAGGGCTGGGGATACACCTGTTCCCAACAGGCACGCTGGAAAACCTCATAATTCATGGAGCATCAGGGAGAACACTCAGGTCTTGCCTCAGGGGAGAATCATTAGCCCGCTCTGATTCTACCCAATAAAGTTTAAAAGCAAGACCCAAAGGAATCAGGTTATTTCAAGAAAGTTAACTGCATTTCAGAACAGAGCTCAAGAATATTGATTAGAATGCAGAAACACCGTGCACCCAACAAGTTAAAATTCACGATGCCAGGCATCCAATTGAGGATTACCAGGCATGAAAAAATCAGGAAAATATGACCCATTATGATAAGAAACAACCACCTGAAAACAACCTAGAACTAACTCAGATGTCAGAATTAGACAAGAACACAAAAACAGTTATCGTAACTTTTTCAGATGTTCAGAAAGCTAGTTAGAACTGTAGAATATGGAAATAAAGACATAAATACAACTTCTAGGGATGAAAACTACAAAATCTAAAATGAAAAACACACTGGATGGGAATAACAGCAGATTAGACACTCCAGAAGAAAAGATTAGTGAACCTGAATACATACTTATAGCAACTGTCCAAAATGGATCCAAAAAGGAAGGAAGAAAAGAAGGAGCATTAGTGAGCTGTGGGACAATTCCAAGAAACCTTATATAGGTATAACTGGAGTTTCTGAAAGGGAGGAAAAGAGGAAACATATTTAAAGAAATAACGGCCAAAATATTTCCAAATTTAATGCAAACTATGAACGCACAGATGCAAGATGTTCAATGATACCAAGTTCAAGAAACATGAAGAAAACTACACCAAGACTCATCATAACCAAATTTCTCAAAAACTTTGAGAAAGAGTCTTATATGTAGCCAGAGGAAAAAAGACACATTTACATAGAGAGGAATGAAAAAGTAAGAATGACAGCAGAATTCTTGTTGGAAACAATGCAGACAAGAAGACAGTGGAGCAAAATCTATAAAGTAGACAGGAAAAAAACCTGTCAGTCTAGAATTCTATACCCAGTGAAAATATCTTTCAATGTCAAGGAGCAATGAAGAAGTTTTGGACATATAAACGCTCCAAGAATTCACCTCCAGCAGACTGCCACTATGAGAAAGGTTTACAGACATCCTCAGGCAGAAGGACATGATGCCAGGTGGAACCATGGATCTAAACAAAGAAAGAAGAGCAAGAAAGCTTTACTGGGACACAGCCACACTCGTTACTTATATATCGTCTGTAGCTGCCTTTCAACAATGGCAGAGGAGAGGAGCTGAGACAGACTGCAGATGGCAAAGCCCAAAACAGTTACTCTCTAGCTCTTCACAGATGATATTTACTGACGCTATATTAGACAAACCCATTTTGATTTAAAATTATTTGCCCTTTAATATCTGGGTACCCACTACTCTCTCTTTTAATAGATGCAAAAAGTGATTTCTGGAAGGACATTCACCAAATGTCAGACTGCTTGTTTTCGGAGATGGAGGATAGGAGGTGATGTGTCATCTTTTATTTTGCTTTCTTGTATTGCTTAGTGTTTAAAAAGAAGTATATGCCATTTTTATAAAACAAAAACATTAGTCTTAAAAAGTAATATAACTGTATTATATAAAAATTTAAAACACAGACAAGGAAAACAGGAACTACTTTGATCTTCACCACTAAGGCAACATTATTGCCACTTTAGAGTATTCTTGTCAAGGATTTTTTTCACATTACATAATTGTAGCTGTAATGTACATGCCATTTAGTGTCTTAATTTGCTTCTTCATTTAATTACCATGCCGACAGTTTCGCAGGTATTCGGACACTGACTGTGTTTGGTGACACAGATGTAGTGCTGTTTCCTAAACCATTTCACTACTGTTGGATGTTTAGGTTTGTTTCTATTTTGCACCATGATAAGTGACTCTGCAATGTACATAGCTTTTTCTCTATCTTGTGTTTTCTTTAGAAAATACATTTTTGGGTGAGATTCCTGAATCAAAGAATTTTAACATTTTTTACATCTGCATGCATACGGTCACAGGATGGAGAGCAATTCATAGTATTAGCAGCGTCATATGAAAATATACCAGTTTCAGCCCATCCTTGAATACACTGCACATTTTTATTTACATTTTTTCCAATTTAATTGTGAAAAATGGCATCTTGTCTTGATTCACGGAACCTTTTCTTTCTTTCTTTTTTTTTTTTTTTTTTGTGCAGTACGTGGGCCTCTCACTGCTGTGGCCTCTCCCGTTGCGGAGCACAGGCTCCGGACGTGCAGGCTCAGCGGCCATGGCTCACGGGCCCAGCCGCTCCGCGGCATGTGGGATCCTCCCGGACCAGGGCACGAACCCGTGTCCCCTGCATTGGCAGGCGGACTCTCAACCACTGCGCCACCAGGGAAGCCCTCACATAACATTTTGTTCAGAAAATACTTTTAGGTGTCAGAGTTAAGCAGTTTTTTCAAAGGGCTGTATTTAAATGACGCTTTCCTCTGCCTTCACTTGTTCCACTGTGCCTCAACACTTCTCGGTAACAAGTCCAGTTCTCTCAGCAGCATGAGACATGGGACCAACCACCATTAAAGGCAACTACTCTTAACCTGACTGTTACAACACCCTGTCACTCCCAGAACAAAGACAATCTTCTGAGCTTGCTCTCTACTGTGGCTGGGTGAACAACCCTTTCCTCCGACCACCAAAATGAGCACAGATACTCCCCATATTACCTAAGAAACAACCTGGTTTCCTCACGCAGCAGTGCACAAGGGTCTGTCTCGTTCACCAAGCCTGACAGACGCTCAGCGCTTAAGACGTCTGTTGAAAAAATGAAGGAATCACTGCCACTGAGGTTAAAAAACACCCTGGTCTTCCATCACGTTGACTCCAGAATCCTCTGGCATTTGTTTTTGTCCTATACTGAAGGGTTACATCTTAAAACACTCACTTTAATCCTTCTGAGCCTCAGTCTCTTCGTTTGTGACACAGTGGCCTCCCTGCCTCTTGGGGCCACCGTGCCAATCAAATGAGAGGTGCCATTAGAAAGTGCTTTATCAACTCTAAAGCAACCCACATGCAATTAACTTCGAGGATGGCACAGCAATAAAATCTGGCACAGTTAAAAATGAAGGTAACCTAAATAACTAATCACAGGGTATTAAGTGATGTTAAATAAATTATGATAACATCTGTAGGACAGGCTACTACGTATCCAGTAAAAGTAATATCTAATGATATGGAATAATACATATGTTGTTTGAAAAGGCATATCGCATTACATTATATGCAATGTGATCCACGTTGTATTACAGCGTGTATACTGTATGCCTGAAAAAGAAACCAGCAGGACTGATGAAATATAAACATCAGTTATATCTGCGAGGCGGATATCAATGACTTTTTTCCTTTTTTATTTTCAGCACTGATCATGTATACCTTTCATAATCTCAAAAAGTTATAAAACCATATGCACATGTAAGCCATCATGGTTATAAATATAAATAACACTGAAACAGTAAAACTTATAGAAGCTGACATCTGTCAGAACTGTCCCTGCCCTGAATCTTTCATTCCTCTATCTCATCATCTGAACCACATGTGGCAGGATGCCTGACATATTCAGTCAACAAACTATCATCTGGCTCTTCAGCACAGTTTATGAGAACAGAGAGCTAAACTTTCGTCCCTGTTTTTCAAAAAAAAAAATCACTGCCTACCCTTAAATGGGACCCCATAAATCTTGGGCCATGTCGTTACAGCTCAGCTACAAATTCCTAAGAAGTGGGGATATTTATTGGTTATAAAATGTCAGACTGGTCCTAACCGAAAAAGTTAAAAAACAAAATATATAACCTGGAAACATGGATGGGAAATACCAGCCACAAACTACTTCCTCTGGCTTCACTTTATGATCATACTGATACTGATGAGGTTTGAGATTTCAAACCTCATTAAAAACAAGTATAAATGTGTATTTCTGGACAGCAATGCACTTGCCTCAAGTATTTACAAAATAAAGCAACTATTCTTAAAGCGAGTCTTTTTTTAAAAAAGAACAAACAGCATCAGAAGCAACCTAGTTTTTTTCCTCCCCCCAGCCCCAGTGTGGGCATGTTAGTGCCATGAAATAATTCACAAAATGACTTCAC
Organism: Mesoplodon mirus; assembly: GCF_964341445.2. Lineage (NCBI taxonomy): Eukaryota > Metazoa > Chordata > Mammalia > Artiodactyla > Ziphiidae > Mesoplodon > Mesoplodon mirus. The sequence continues at coordinate 228,265,974 of NC_138977.1, read as the reverse complement.
CTTCTGATAGTACTTCACCCAGTAATTGGTATCTAAGTAGCCCTTAACAGCTCACCATTAAAAATGGACTATTTTATTGATCACAACACCTTGAGAAAAGCGTCTCAGCTCTGCCCGTGAAAATCTCCCTTCTGTCCTCCTTCTCCGTCCGTTCTAAGTGTCTCACCCATCCAAGTGCAGTCAACCTTACATGCACGAACAGAGTAAAGGTAACTGAGTCTCAAAATGAATCTTAAACGGTGCGACGAGTTCATCCTCTAGGGCTCAGGAGCTTTATGTGCACAAAAATGTTTCGGTTATTTTTCCTAAATGCAAAGGAGAGAGGCAGATGGAAATCTCAGCTTGCAAGCCAGTTGATGTCAAAGGAAGGGTTAATATCCTTCCTTGCATCCAGCCATGAGCTACACCAAAGAGCCTCTCACGGCATGAGATGGGACGACATTTCACTTGATGTTGCTCAAATCCAACTTTCAAACTGCCCTTCAGAGGAATCTCTAGGCAGACAAGCCGACCTGCTACAGGGAGATCAAAGAGAAGAGCAATCACAGTGGCCAGGCCCTTTCATGTGGACAGACAACACCCGTGCCGGCACCTGTTGCTCCTCAGGGGGTGCTGCGATGTTGAGAGAATCACATATTAACTAAGTGCGTGAGGACCTGGTGCACGCAGAAGGTGGACACGGCCAGCTGGCTAGAGGCGGAGACGCACCGTGATTCAGCAGACAAAGAACCCAGCTGCAAACCAACTGCCCACTTTCTCTCCATTGTTTCTAGCAAAGGTCCATTGTTCCGGGATCAGACGTATGCATCCAAGGGTACGGGCAGCTCTCTGACACATTATTTAGTGTCTCCCTGAAAAGAAATAATCACTTGACGTAACTCGTGCCTAAACTGCATCTTCCCTTTCGACTACTGGATGATTTCATGCTCACGAGGAGAGATGGTGGAAGCATCCTCCTGGCAGGTCCAGAAACACGCCTCCAACCAGGTGGTCACACCTTCCCTTTCAAGTCCCGCCGCCAGGCCTCTCACCTGTGAAGGCCTACACTGTGGTTTTGAGGTAATGGGAAAACATCCACTTGGGATTCATCCGAGATCGTGAATGCTCTCTATCTGTGAGCCACAGCAGAAATGCAGACTGACTTAACTTCTCCCTACAGACCATCCATATGAAGGCACAGCCTTTATGAAGAACTAGAAGGTGACATCGCTCACAAAAATAGTGCCGGTGCCTACGTTACTGCATTTATACTGCTTAACCACCCTGTCCCCGCAAAAGGTGTTAAAACCTCATGTTTCATCATAAAAGGACTTGAAAGAAAATTCTAATATCCTAAAGGTCTGTAACTAGACAGAGAAAGCCTACAGTGTGAAATATTCCATCAAGGAAAATAAAACATTCTACTCCACACTCACACAGTGTACACAGCGCATCCTGAGTGTGTGTGCGCACGCTCACGCGGGTAGAGTGCTTTTCTAGCATGGTGACACTTACCTGTGTTCAACCCAAATCAATACTCATAAAGGTATTTTCATAGACGGAGAACATGGAGCTCTAAACGTCCACTTGGCATGCTAAATAGAGAAGAAAGCAACTGGTCCATCGTAACCCCAAATTATTCAGAGTATCTTCAAAGCAATCTGAGCCACTTAAAAGGGAAACCCTAGATGCCTGATGACCCAGGGCCAGGAAGGTGAGGCGGGGGTGTGGACCCATTCTGCCTGGTGGGGCCCAGGACGTGCGGCCACAGGAGTAGCTGGGAGAACAGCTCAGGATGGGGACACCCTCGCCCCAACGGTTCCTCTGGGGGAGCCGCTGTGGGTCGGTGGCTTCTAAGGGCAGGAAGGGATCCCTTTGGGTTGGTAGCCGAATTCGGGTTTTGGCCTTATAAATGGCTGCTCAGGTTTCTTCCAAGGAAAGACTATAGCTTCTGTCTCCTGGAGAGGACACACTCCTGTTCCATCATCCTTCCAATCTTATGGAAAACCAGAAGACAAGGAACATGTGTGACGCCAGTTAAGTTTTACTTTGAATCAAGTTTCTTCAACTCTCTTAACGCCTAGCACGTTTCATCCTTACTCCAGTTGGGGCTCCTAACAGGCTGAGCTGTGTTTTCCCCTCAGAACCTAACACTTCAAAGTGGACTTGAGCACAGCGCCCAGTGCCCTCCTGGCTCACAGCACATCCGTGGATGTCATGAGCTGTTTTCCACACCAAGCCCACCGGTTTGGCTCTGGGATGCTTTGGGAAACGACTCAGCGCAGGGCTGGAGCCTGGCTCCACGGCAGCCCGCTGCCCCAGGAAGGTGGGCCGCGGCCAGGCCCCAGAAGGCACAGAAGGGGACACCAGGGCCAGGAGGCCCAACCGGAGACAGCTCCACAGTGACTGGGACGCCCCAGCAGCAGCTTCGACAACGGCCCTGCTGCAAATCAGAGCTACACGTGAAACACGCGTTTAGGGAAAACGAAGTCTGCTCACCGGAAGCTAAGCTCAATTTTATGTTTGTGTTCCCAAACGTATGTGGTAAAGTCACAAAGCTTTCTGAAAAATAATGTACATTCAGTTCATTTCTCAGAAGCAAATTCCATAAAGCTATGGTTTCTGATGAACAGACCAGTCGGTAAAACGAAGAGCAAAGCCGTATTTCTACAACGGTATCTTACATGGAAAACACCCCGAAGTATCCAAAACTTTGCTTTATAGATGATATTTATCTGCATGAATGCCGAAACTCTTCATTAACGGAATCAAAATATTTTAATTACCAGCCAGAATTAAAACAAAAAAGTCAGAAGCCTCCCAAGTAGCCCTTCTAATGCCAACTCCAGTCAATAACTTCGAACAACAAATGCTCACTCTGAACAAAACGGGAGAGTCGGCGCAAACACAACAAAGCAGGAGTATAATTTACTCTTCAGCCCTTTGCAAAACATAACTCTTGGCCCACAGTCACATCCATATTACGAAACTCTTTCTGTACTCTCCTTCTAGCCATGGGAATAAAATAAACCACTTAGATGACAGTCAAGTGTCTAAAATATAGAACAGTGATAATTCCCAGTGGGAACGTGGCAGCTATTTACACGAGAGCAAGATACGAAGCACCGTGAACCAGAGGCTGTGAGGAAGGGAGCCTCTGGTGGGGACCTGGGAGCACAGGTTTCTTTCCTGTGCCGTGAGGTCCAGGGCCAAGCGCTAGATTAAGACATTAAAAAAAAAAAAAAAACAGTCCCACATCAGGAACACAGAAAGCCACTGTATTATAAAATTGGGGTGAAAACTGAATTCTTCACTACGAAAGCTGCTTTATTTGATTTTGGTGGGCGGGAGTGCGCAGGGACAAGAGAGGTATATTCTGTTTTCTTCAGGTTTGTTTCCATTAGACTGGTTACAGAAATTCTAGTCTGTCCCTGGGGAATCCCAGCTTAGTTTAGCCTGTCGACACCTTCAATTAACGAAGTCACATACGTTAGATGGATCCATGTGAGAAAAATAAGTTACTGGATAACTTTTCAACCCACTCCTCATGCCCCAACGTACGCACTTCCTATGCAAGTCCAGTCTTCTCTGATTTCTAGAGTTGAGTGTCTAAATACACTAAACCTGAGTGATAATCATGAGACACGGGTCCTACTGGGCATTGCTCTCCTCCAAGCTTTCCGGACAGATCCCAGGGCCACTGGTCTTCCTGCGAATTCTTGAGACAGGCCTGCTGAGCCTGGTCACCGTGGAGCACCATTCAGTGCTAGGGACCCTGGGGGTGTCCCCTGGGAAGCAGACAGCATCAACACACCCCCTCCCGTGGTCTCCACTGCTTCCTGAACCTAATGGCATTTCCCAGCTTATAGACTCTACTGTCTGCCCAGACAGAAAGCACCCTCTACAATTTGCTTACACAAGTTCTAAAGCCAAGTTTGCAAAACAATTCCATTTTGGTATTGAGGGGTTAGTAGTTATGAAAATGGTAAATGTGAGCATCTTGAAAAACATCTGGTACTTTATGCAAAAAGTGGTTCCCTGGTCAAAGCTGGGTCTGTGTGCCTCGTGAAATCCTTCAGCTAGAACCTAGCTGACCAGAGGGGCATCTGTGAGACGGGGACTCAGGGTCCCCTGAGGAGGTGAAACTCAAGCTGACTCAGGTCACCACTGGGCACCCTGGGGCCATTTGACTTCACAGGTCCTCAAGTAAGTTGAGGACTGATGACCTGTAAAACAGTAGGACTGCCAGCAGGATAACAAACCCACTGTCTCTCGTGCCCAATAACTCTAGGAGGCCCAGATCAATAAAGTGGTGCAGACAGGCTGCCCCACGAGGGAGAGGCAAAGCTCTCCCCAGCCCTGGGCGCCTGGCCCTCTGCCGACGGGCAGGCTGGAATCAGCTCCGGGACTTCAGGCTTGCTTCAGAGGAGAAACGGGCTTTCCCAGTGCTCAGCTGTGCCGACACTGCTCACACACAGGCTGCCTCCTCTCCCTCACGTGACGGAAGCAAGCAAGTGCCTCCATCACCCAAACGGCGGTGTGCGGAGGCGTCCGCAGGTGGACGGGGACAGGTGGCCCGGGCCACAGGGCAGCCACTGAATGCCCCTGAAGCCCTCCCCCACCCCACCACCGGCTTCTCCTTCCACATCAGCCCATGTTTCAACCAGGGCTGAAAACCCCAGCTGGCTCTTCCTAAAGCCCGGACACTCATCAGGGGAGACGGGGCCCACCTCGCAGAATCCGCAGCTGCTGTGCTCTGTCCATTGCATAAAAAATCTCCACCCTGCCCAAGAAGGCCGCGTGTCAGACTGCCCTGTCTGGCTAGGAAGAGCTGATCTGTACCAACGTGAGCCAGAAGGACACGTGGGAATCAGAAGGAAAAAATCCTCTTTTCTGGGAAGATTGTAATCAAGACTGGAAAGGTGGGGGGATGAGGAAGGGGCCGTTCGGGGAAGGCCACTCGAAGCACAGGGACGCGGCTGGGAGCGTGGGGTACATTCAGGCGACGCTGGACGCGAGGCATGGCCTCAGTTCCCCTCTGCCGTGTGTTCGGAGCAGTCTGCTTGTAAGTTGTTTCTTGGGAAGAGGTACTGCAATTACCTTCTTCTCTTTGATTACACAGATGCAAGTACCTGCTGAAAAGGTGCTCCGTTCGGAACTGCAGAGAAAGCAGGACATACTAATACGCAGGCACAAGCATGATCTTCCTCCTAGTTCCAGGTGCCCTCCTTCAATATTCCGACAGCTGAGACATGTGGACCAGAGAGAAGCCTGGCTTCCACTCCCACCCACGGGGCCTCCCCTGCACCTCGGTGTCATCGCTGAGCTGCTTCCAAACAGGCCCAGGAGCCAAGGAGGCTCTTCCCTTGTCTGAGCACTACCACTTATGGTTAGCTATCTATGCCTTCTCTTCATGACCAGATTTTACACTCCTGAAGGGGAGAGACCTCATCCTAACTATGCTTATTTCTGCAAAGCATTCAGTTACGTGAACTACGCTGCATCAAGTCACCTGCCCCCTAGAAAGTGATGGAGTAACTGATCTGCAGTTAGCCAGATAAAGAAGGGAGCACACGCTGGTTGGCTGTGCCTCTGCTGGTGGTCAGACTAAAAATCAGGACAGGTCGCAGAGGAGCCCATCATTTCACAGGCTCTAAGCTGGGCCCACATCGATTCCACCAGTCAGCAAAATGGGGCTCCACTCACCTCCACAAGCAGGAGGTCAGTCACCACCGCAAAGGCTACTTAAATCTCACTGAAGCCATATGACCAAGTCCCTCAACGTTGCTAGTCCCAAATACTTAAAGAAAAGGAGCCATTTACTGAAAAGTCAGCATCGCTTTTAAGCACAATATCACATATTCATTCTAGCCATATTCTAAATGAGACTGTACCAAGCCTCGTTTGGATGCAATCCAGAACCTACTTAAACAGTTAAGCGTAAGAAGAAAGAAAGATGGATGGATGGATGGATGGATGGATGGGAAGAAAGGGAGGGAGGGAGGGAAAGAAAGCAGGCTGTGTCATGTTAGTGGACATTGAAAATAAATTAACTGTCTGAAATCAGCGATTAGCAATTGAAATCTCCTGATAGCAGTTACCATAGCTCTGTGTATACTTCAATACTAACCTCATCTATGTGAAAACATACGGAATTCAATCGAGGTAACATTATATTAGATATTTATATTATTCAAGACTACGTGAACTAGATAGCATAAGTTCCACAACTGATTATTCCACTGACAGTTTACAATACCATCATTTAATTTCAAGGCAAACAATCTGGATGTCAGAATTGAGATAAACATATGCAATCTGAGAATTATTTCCAGAGCTTTCAAAGTGGAACCATATCTTTGCTTAAAAGCCAAAACATGGTAAAATCTGATGTAAAGATGAGAAAATTTCTAACACCACAGGGAACTCAGAGTCTGGGGCAAGGTAACAGGAATCACTCAAGTTAGATGACACCAATCAGTATCTGAGCCTGGGAAGCAGGCATTCCCTATCAAACTACAGAAGGCTCTGCATCCAAAATTCCTACTTTCTTAATCTGCTTAAATTATTTTAAAAAAAAAAACAAAACTAATGAGCACACTAGAAAACTTATCACTGTAAGTTGTGAAACCCACAGATATCCACTCAAGAGGATGAAACAGGAGGAAATTAAGCAAGTCTATGCCATAACCCATTGCTCCTAATCAAACTGTACAACAAACCACCTGTTCCATGTTATAATCAATCACTCCCCTTTAAATGGAAAAGGAATAAATACAACACATAAAAAAATCTCTATACTGTATTCTGTCTTGTCTTACTAATACATTACAAATTCTAGGAGTTAGGTGGACAACTCTATTTACAGCAGGATGATTCACAAAACCCAGTGAATCAACATTTTCTAATTAAAATTAGGCACGGATATGGCTGTTTTAACGTTCACAACTACTGGGGTGGCCAAAAGGTTCGTTCGGTTTTTCCGTGAGACGTGGCTCTAGTACTGCTTAGTTGTCTTTAACTTCATTCGCAACAATTTTGTTAGGCTGTACTGTGACAGCTGTCATTTTGGCGTGCACTTAAAAAAAAAAAACTCATCAAAACTGGTGAATTTTTGTGTAGCCATTTTAATACTGAAGATGGAAGAAAAAAACAAGCAACATTTTCAGCTTATTATGCTTTATTATTTCAAGAAAGGTAAAAACGCAACTGAAACCCACAAAAAGATTTGTGCAGTGTATGGAGAAGGTGCTGTGACTGATCGAACGTGTCAAAAGCGGTTTTCAAAGTTTTGTGCTGGAGATTTCTTGCTGGACGATGCTCCATGGTCGGGAAGACCAGTTAAAGTTGATAGCGATCCAATCAAGACATGAACTGAGAACAGTCAACGTTATACCACGTGGGAGATAGCCGACATGCTCTAACTATCCAAATCAAGCTCTGAAAATCATTTGTACCGGCTTGGTTATGTGCATTGCTTTGACGACTCTGATGTTCGGGTTCCACATAAGTTAAGCGGAAAAAACCTTCTTGACCGTATTTCCGTATGCAATTCTCTACTGAAATGTAATGAAAATGTTCTGTTTTTAAAACAAATTGTGACAGGCGATGAGAAGTGGATACTGTACAATAATGTGGAAAGGAAGAGACTGTGGGGCAAGCAAAATGAACCACCACCAGCCACATCAAACGGCGGTCTTCATCCAAAGAAGGTGATGTTGTGTATACGGTGGGATTGGAAGGGAATCCTCTATTATGAGCTCCTTTTGGAAGATGAAACGATTAATTTCAACAAGTACTGCTACCAATGAGACCAACTGAAAGCTGCACTCGATGAAAAGCATCCGGAATTAGTCAACAGAAAATGCATCATCTTCCATCAGGATGACGCAATACCTCGTGTTTCTCTGATGACCAGGCGAAAAGCGTTACAGCTTGACTGGGAAGTTCTGATTCATCCACCGTATTCACCAGACATTGCACCTTCGAATTTTCCATTTATTTCGGTCTTCGCAAAATTCTCTTCATGGAAAAAATTTCAGTTCCCTGTAATACTGTAAAAGACTGGAACAGTTCTCTCCTCAAGAAGACAAAGTTTTGGGAAGATGGAATTATGAAGTTGCCTGAAAAATGGCAGAAGGCAGTAGAACAAAATGGTGAATATGTTGTTCAATAAAGTTCTTGGTGAAAATGAAAAATGTCTTTTATTTTTACTTAAAAACCAAAGGAACTTTCTGGCCACCCCAATATTTTTGAAAAGCAAACAGGATAGGAAACAGGGCAAGAATGTGGGATAACGCTATTCAAACAACCAAGACACACTTTACATAATAACTAGAGTATATCGAACTCCCAGAAAGACCCCAAGTCTAGCCACTTCTTAGCACCTTCACTTTTGCCTGTGCCATTTCAACAGGCTCCTGGATGACCCTGCTTCTGCTCTCAAGCTTCTCTGTCTCCCCTCCCGCAAATCACTGCCCACACAAAGCAGCCATCTATCTACCTGATGAAGTTGCTAAAACCCCTCCAGTGGCCTTCCAATATATTTAGAATATCAAAATAGGTAAATCAGAGTATCTTCTCATTTTCATTTCTATTTTAAACAATTATTTCTAAAGGAAGGACTGCTTAAAGCAAAAACAACAACACTTTAGAGTTACTGACATATAGAAGAAAAATCCCTGATGATAAATGTGCAAAGAACAGTAAGGAGCAATTGTGGTGAAATTCTCGCATTTTATACGTAACGTCACAGAGTGCCATTTCGACATGGATCACGGGAAGTTAAAGATGCATACTGTAAACCTTGCAGGCACACTCTTCAATGTTGTAGCAACTAACCCAAGTGGCTATTTGTATTTAAATTATTTCAAGTTAAATATAATTAAATATTCCTTTCCCTCAGTTATACTAGCCATATGTCAAGCACTCCACAGCCACGTGTGGCCAGCAACTAGCATCCCGGACAGTGTAGACATGGCACGTTTTGTCACTGCTGGAAGTTCTACTGGATGGTGCTGTGCTGGACAAACAAAATACTCCATTAGGGTAGGAAACTGGGAAAAGGGAAACAAAGAACAAATGTAGAAAAGGAAAGCAATCGGCAAAATAGTAGAATAAAGTCAGCCACACTGATGGGTACACTAAGTGTAACGTGCCAAATAAATGGAAGAGACTGGTGTACCAGATAACCATATCCTATCTTCAAGAAACACACTTTAAAGAAATAGGGTAAAAACAAAAGGATGGAAAAGGGTACAGGCATACCTCAGAGATACTGCAAGTTCAGGTCCAGACCACCACAATGAAGTGACTGTCACAATAAAGCCAGTCACAGAAATGTTCCAGCTTCCCAGTGCATATAGAAGTTATGTTTACACTATGTAGTCAAGTAACTGTGCAATAGCACTGTGTCTAGAAAAACAATGGACATACCTTAATTAAAAAATACTTTATTGCCAAGAAAAGCTAACCATCACCTGACAATGTAGGGTGGCCACAAACCAATTTGTAAAAACACTCAATTATCTGTGAAGCACAATAAAGGCACAAAAATGAGGTATGCCTGTACAGCACACAAAGACTGATTATAGGACAGCTGGCAATATCAAATCAAAGTTAACTTCAGAATAAGAAATATTACCAGGGATAAAGAGGGCCGTTCATACTGTCAAGGGGCCAGTTGATAAAAGGACATCGTAATCCTACATGATTGGGTGCTAGTAACAAATCTTCAAAACACACAAAGCAAACACTCCAGAACTAAAAGCAGAAACAGACAAACCCACATTTAAGAGATTCCAACACTCCTTTCTGTTATTGACAGAATAAGGAGACAGAAAAACAGGGAAGATATGGAAGACCTGAACAACACTATTAAACAACCTGACCCAACATACATCTAGAGCACACGGCACACAACAGAACACAGTCTTTTCCAATGCACAGGGATCACCTGTCAATATGGACCACGTATGGAAATTAACACATTTCTAAATACTCCATGAGTCTAAGAAGGAAACGGAATGGAAATTATAATATAGCTCAAGTTGAGTAATAAAAGCAAACCATACGAAAATCTGTGGAATGCTGCTAAAACATTGCTCAGAGGATAATTTATAGCTTGGAACACATTATTACAAAAGAAGAAAACTCTACTACCAATGACCTAAGCTTCTAATTTAGAAAAACAAGAGTTAAAATTAAATCTAAAGAAGAAAGAAGGAGATAAGAAATAGAAATCCATAAAATATGAAACTGAAAAAGGCAACAGAAGAAATTCATAGGCACAAACTGGTCTCTGAAAAGATAAAATTGGTAAACCTTTAACAAGACCAATCTGGAAGGAGAAAGAGAGAGAAGTACTAAGTCAGGAATGAAGAAAAGGATCGTAGAATGAGGGCATCATGACCTCAAAGGAGTAACTAAGAGGATACTGAGGGGGTGTTACGAACAGTTAATGCCAATAAGTTCAACAACTTAGATATTAAATAAGCAGTTAATAACCTTCCCATAAAGAAAATTCTAGGCCCAGATGTTATCAAACACTTAAGGAAAAAATACCAATCCTAAATAAGCACTTTGAAACAGCAGAGAAAGAAGAAATACTTCCCAGTTCATTTTATGAGGCCAGTAATTACTCTGATAAATAAAGCCTGAGAAAGCTATTGTAAGAAAACTACACCCAGAGATAAACCCACGCACCTCTGGTCACCTCATCTACGACAACGGAGGCAAGAATATACAATGGAGAAAAGACAGTGTCTTCAGTAAGTGGTGCTGGGAAAACTGGACAGCTACGTGTAAAAGAATGAAATTAGAACACTCCCTAACACCACACACAAAAATAAACTGAAAATGGATTAAAGACCTAAATGTAAGGCCGGACAATATAAAACTCAAAACTCCTGGAGGAAAACACAGGCAGAACGCTCTTTGACATAAATCACAGCAAGATCTTTTTTGATCCACCTCCAAGAGAAATGAAAGTAAAAACAAAAATAAACAAATGGGATCTAATGAAACTTAAAAGGTTTGCACAGCAAAGGAAACCATAAGCAAAAACAAAAAGACAATGCTCAGAATGGGAGAAAATATCTGCAAACGAAGTAAATGACAAGGAATTAATCTCCAAAATATACAAACAGCTCATGCAGCTCAATATCAAACAAACAAACAAACAAACAAACAACCAAATAACCCAATCAAAAAATGTGGGGGAAGATCTAAATAGACATTTCTCCAAAGAACACACAGAGGGCCAACAAACACATGAAAAGATGCTCAACATCACTAATTATCAGAGAAATGCAAATCAAAACTACAATGAGGTATCACCTCACACCGGTCAGAAAGGCCATCAACAAAAAATCTACAAATAATAAATGCTGGAGAGGGTGTGGAGAAAAGGGAACCCTCCTGCACTGTGGGTGGGAATGTAAATTGGTACAGCCACTGTGGAGAACAGTATGGAGGTTCCTTAAAAAACCAAAAATAGAGCTACGGTATCACCCAGCAATTCCTCCTCCTAGGCCTATATCCAGAGAAAACCATAATTTGAAAGGATGCATGAACCCCAGTGTTCACTGCAGCACTATTTACAATAGTCAGGACATGGAAGCAACCTAAATGCCCATCGACAGAGGAATGGATAAAGAAGATGTGGTACCTATATACAATGGAGTATTAGCCATAAAAAGGAACGAAATGGTGCCATTTGCAGAGACGTGGACGGACCTAGAGATCATCATACAGAGTGAAGTAAGTCAGAAAGAGAAAAACAAATACCATGTAATATCGCTTATATGTGGACTCTAAAAAAAATGGTACAGATAAACTTATTGGCAACGCAGAAATAGAGTCACAGATGTAGAGAACAAACTTATGGTTACCAAGGGGGGTGCGGTGGGATGAATTGGGAGATCGGGATTGACACATACACACTACTACGTATAAAAGAGAACCTACTGTATAGCACAGGGAACCCTACTCAATGATCTGTGGTGACCTAAATGGGAAGGAAATCTAAAAAAGAGTGGATATATGTATATGTATAACTGATTCACTTTGCTGTACAGCAGAAACTAACACAACATTGTAAAGCAGCTATATTCCAATGAAAATTAATTTAAAAAACTACAAATATCCCTACTGAACAGTACAATAATTCTTAGTTCTTATTTAATGCTTAAAATATGAGCAAATACATAGCAGCATTATTTATGTATTTGTTTCTACGTATATAGGAATCATGCCGGAATTATACACACTCACACATATATATATACACAGAGAGGGATGGTGGGGAGGTCTATTGTGTGTGTTCATTTCTCAAGGCAAATGACATTTATTACAAGCAGGAAAGGCTTGTTAAACCTTAAAAAATCAGTGTATTTCCCATATTAACAAAAGAAAAAACCACACAAACATTTCAACAGATGCAAAAAAGGCATCTGACAAAAATCATACACCTTTCCACGATAAACTCTTAGCCTACAAGAATACAGCAGAACCTCTTCAACCTGATGAAAGGAATGTACAAAGAACCCATCATTATATTTAATGGTAAAATACTGGGGCTTTACCCCTAGATCAGGAACAGGGAAGGGAGTCCTCTCTCACCACTCTTGCTCAATGTGATATGAGGATCCCAGGCAGTACAATAAGCCAAGGAGAAAAAGGCATACAGATTGTAACGGAAGAAGGAAAACAATTCTCAGACAAGGGGATCATGTACATGGAAGACTCCAAAGAATCCTAAAGAAAAAAGCTACTAGAACTAATAGATGTATTTAGTAAATTCACAGAATGCATGACAAATTTACAAAAAGCTCCTGTAGTTTAGTCACTAGCAAAGAAAAACTGGAAATTGAAATAAAAATACAACATTTAAAAAGAATCAAAAAACACATGAAAAACTTACAGATAAATCTAACAATACATACACCCCAAATCACTAAATAAGAAGACAAATAGGGACTTCCCCGTGGTCCAGTGGTTAAGACTCCGTGCTTCCACTGCTGGGGGCACAGGTTCGATCCCGGGGGGTGGGGTGGGGGGACTGAGATGCTGCATGCCCCGCAGCGTGGCCTAAATAAATAAATAAAAGCTTAAAAAAAAAGACAAATAGACATATTATGACCACAGATCAAGACTCAAAAAAGTGTGAAATCTCTCTCCAAACTGACCTATAGATTCAATACAATCTCCATCAAAATCACATCAGGCTTTCTGGGGTACAAATTAGTTAAGCTTATTCCAAAATGGAAATATGTACCAAGAGCAGCCAAAACAATTTTGAAAAAGATGACCAAATCTGGATGACTTGTACTAGGACACCAAGACTTCCTATAAAATATAACAATCAAGGCAATGAGGTGCTGGCATGAGGACAAATGGAAAACAGAATATAATCCAGAGCTGAGAAACAGACCCATGCATATGCGGTCACTGTGATAAAGGGACCAAGGCAATTTAATGGTGAAAGTACAATGGTGCTGGAGTAACTGTACGCGCAGATGGCACTGTAAACCCTTACGGAAGAAAATGAGCCGCACAACACACACAAAAATTAAGCAAAATGGATCACAGACCTAAATGTAAAGTTATGAAATATAAAACACAATATAAAAGGAGACTACTGCAAGCTTAGCCTAAGAAAATAGTTCTTAGATAGGAGACTCAAAGTCCAAACCATCTAAGAAGTTGACAGAACAGACTTTATAAGAGTGAAAATTTTCTGCTCTTAAAATGATGCTGTTAAGAAAATGAAAAAATAAGGCACAGACTGAGAGGTGATACTCTCAATACACTTATCTGACAAAGACTTGTATGCAGAATTTTTTAAAAGTTCTTGGAATTCAACAGTAAGAAACAGCCCGATGAAAACAGAAAGGGGTGGAGGGGGGGGAATCTGATGAAACACTTCATAAAGAATGCCCAGTAAGCCACAAAAAGACGCTCAACTTCATCAGTCATCAGGCAAAGGCAAATTAAAACTACAATGAAATTCCACTACACTCCTGGTCAAAACTGCTCAGAGGTAACAACCCGACAATACCAAGCGCTAACAAGGATGTGGAACAACTATTAACTCTTAACTCATTGCTAGTGGTAATGCAACACTGTATAACTGCTTTGGAAAAGTTTAGTAATTTCTTATAAAGTTAAATATACTTACACTATGATCCAGCAACTTCATTACTGGGCATTCGCCCAAGGTAAAGGAAAGCACATGTCCACATAAAGATGTCTACATGCATGTTCACAGAAGCTTTACTCATAAACAGCCAGAAACTGGAAACAGCAGGAGGGTCCACCAACAGGAGAACAGGTAACCGCTCTGTGATTCCCCATACAACACTGCTCAGCAATAAAGACTATACTACCGATGCGGCAGCGTGGATGGATCTCAAAAATCATTAAGTTGAGTGGCAGAATGGAGACGCAAAAATATGCTTATGATTCCATTTGTATACAATTTCAGCAAAGACAAGTCTCATTAACTAACTAATGATTACCTGGAGCCAGGGATATGGGTCTTGGCCAGGGTGGGACACAAAGGAACCTTTCGGATTAGTGATTAAAGGAGTGTATTCATTTGGCAAAATTCACTAAACTGCACCCTTAATGTGGACATTCTGTGTAAAGGATACCTCAGTAAAGGTGATATTTTAAAATATAAACAAATACTGAATCTAGTTACGTTTTCAAACAGTGGTGTGGTTATAAATTCTGAAACTACTTTCTTTGTGTTCAAATCTTGAGCTAGTGACTGAGGACAGTACTGAGAATAGTGGAAACCATACTCTCACTATTACAGAAAAGAGTTACAAATATGGAGAGAAAGACGTCTAGAATTTACTTTGAGGGACTGAATTGGAATAGGAGGCATATTGTTAACTCATGGTTTTTAAAAGCTAGATAGTGGTAGAGACAAATATATAAATAAGTACACATATACGCATATGTGTTTATACATACACACAAATTTCTCAGCTCTTTTGGCTAAAAATATCTTGAACACAAGTTCTCAAATGTGACAATGTTATATCCACAAGGAGCAAAAATGGCTTCTTTGTGGAAAAGGATGAAAAATCTAAGCTACAACAATGGTGTATGGCCTGACAACAAGCCTCCAGCACAGGAACAAACATACAACATGACCTGTGCTGTGAACACTGTGCGTGCGGGCCGTGTGCTTATAGGCGAAAATGTCTAGACCCCTCGGGGGTGATAATGAAAGAACCTGGTCTGGTGGCCACGGCACACTCGACGCCGTGAGCAGGCCCAGCCCACAGATGCTGGCTGCTTTGGGGGCTAAATGCAATTATCCACTGAAGAAAACCAGGATTCCACAGGGAAAAGGCTGATTTCCTAACTGAGATGGGGAAAACAGGACAAAAACCTGGATCGACTTACAACACCCAAAACTAAGGACGTGCTCCTTAGTATATGACCCGAGAGCCATCCTGACGTGTTCCCACTGGCTGATCCTGGACAGCCTGGCCATCAGAATAATTAACTATAACAGTGAATTAAAACCCAGTGAATAACAGATCCACGAGTCCACAGTGACATGAATCCCTCAATGATTGGGGAGAAGGGCAAGCCGGCCCTCACAGAAGGAAGGAGGAGCTCAGCCGCGGGTGCGCGGCAAACCCAGGGAGCGAAACGTTCACGGGTGGAGATTAAGAGATTCCAAGAATCTCCCTAATGACGGGCACTTTTGCAGGGGATGCCAACCTCACCGAGAGAGCAAACTTTACATCACCGACGTCAGGATAAAGTGGCAGGTGTACTGAGAAGGACACGACATCCCCTCCAGGGTCTTCCTGCTCAAAACCTGTGACTGATCGTGACCACACAACGGAAACTCCAGCTGAGGAAGACCTCACACTGTAACTGGCTTATAGTCTACAAAAATTTCAAGGTCATAAAGAAAACTGGGAAACAGTGGCAGATTTAAGGCAATTAAAGGGACATGACAACTAAATGGACTGCACTGATGGAGTGGATCCCACTCTGGGGAAACCGAGAGACTGCTGGGACAGGTGATGAGGCGGGACATGGGCTGTGGATGAGATACTACTGTATCTACGGTAATGTCCAGATTTTCATCACTGTATACTGGTTATGTAGGAGAATGCTGTTCTTAGGAATTATACACCGAGTATTGGAGAAGGTCAGAGTAGATCTTGAGGAAATTGGTAAATTCAGCAACAAAAATCTATTTGAAAAAACTCCTTCCCTGCAGAATGAGCCCAAAGAGGAGGTCAAAACCAGAAATGTCCGAGGACAGGAGCACGGGCTTACTAAGCTGACCGCTGGCTGACCTCTGAATAGCACTGACATGGTCAGGTGCCCAGGTGGACCCTCCACTTTAGGATGTGGTGCCCCCAGCTTGTGCAGCTGATTCTCTCCTGGGGCTACCTTAAGTATCCCTTTCTAGGGGGCCCTCTCCAACTCCTTCTCAGACAAGGTTATGTTTCCACAGCACCCTAGTTCTCACTGGCTCAACTTAATACAGCTTTAATTAATGAATGGTGTAATTCCTCCAACGTGGCTGTAACCCCATGCAAAGACGAACGCATCTGTCTGGTCCACTGCTGTGTATGTGATACCTGCCATAAGGTGTGGGACTTGCCAGCACTTAATCAACTAAAATGAAAATTTAGTGGAATGTGAGAGAGAAATCTAATAAAAATAATGACGACAAAAAATCTCCTTAAAGAAGAGCCTTTAAAAAAAAAAAGCCTTTAGGGATTCCAAATAAGTTCTATTAATGCAACTCTAATTTCTTTTCCCAGTCAGGGCTCTTTGAAAATCCAAGTCCTAACCCCATCTCCGTACAAACTGGGCATTCTGAGAAACTCCAGCAATGCCGCAGACCAGGACTCACTGACAAAACGGAGCAGCCGGCCTCCAAGGGCGCCCCTCACACCCGGGAGGGCAGGGCACGCACGGGACTGCACAGTCGCTCCTGGGAGGGAGGACGGGCCCCCCCAGTGACCCTGCCTGGAAGCCGGCTGCAGAGACAGGCAGGTTAAAAAGCTGCTGGGGCTCTCGACTAGAGGAGCGGAGCGGCCGGGGCCAGGAGGCACAAATAAACACCAGCTCTGCCCAGCAGGAAGAGGGGCGCTACGGGAAGGAGCAGTGCTTCCAGCAGTCTCTCCTAGTGCAGACAGGAGAGAGGCAAGGATGGACTGGCAGTGGACGATGAGAAAAGGAGGCCAAGGACCTTCCCCTCCTAAGCTGGTTCAGGCGGGACAGACACTGTCCCCCGAGCAGCCTTGCTGGCGTATCGCAGCCTGTGCACGAAGAAAGCCCCCTACCATTCCAGCCCAGGGCAGGGCCTCCGTGCCCACCTCCGCTTCTCGTCCTTCCCCCTCCCACCCACCTGACTTGTCCTCCAGGGCACGGGAGGGCCCCTGCGTAGCAGCAGCTGCCCCTCCGGGCACGGCTGACTCGCCAGCCTGGCGTCTGGCTTCACGGTGGGCGTCGCAGCTCCAGTCCACGCTTCCGCCTTCCACGTGGGACACCCCTGCTCCCAGATCCTATCAGCGCACCATTAATCACACAGGTACCTAGAAGATGGGGCTGAGCCCATTCTGCTAACTGTAGAGGCGGCCTATCACCCACCTGCAAAGCAAAGACTCTGCAGCGGCCGCCAGCAGAGGCCCGTGTCCCTCCTCCCCAGTCCGGAGCAAACCCCTGGAGCCCACCCACGCCCACCTCCCACCGCCAGATGCCCCGCCGGCGGCAGCCTCTAACGTCTAGACCCCCCCGCCCCGCCCCTCCCCTCCTCAGCAGCTTTACTGTTGAGGCCTCCGCACACAAATGGTCCTACGCGCCGAAGCCCAGGCCACCTTCCTCGCCAGAATGGACGTGACACCGTGTTGCGCGGGTGCTGGGGGGGGGACAGACCCGGGTCCCTACCCTCCCGTCAGCCTCAGTGGAGCTGCTCTCCTGCAAAATGACGCCAACCCGAGTTCAACATGCAACAAAGCTGCACGTGCAGAAGGCGGGCACTGCTCACGCTGGGGGTTAAGGAAAGCGTCCTGAGGGTAAGACGTGCTCCTGGAGACAGGCAGGAGTACACTCGGCTGAAGCCGAAGACAAATGTCTCCGGGAAGAAACTATGCAGTGCAGTTACCAACAATGGAGGTATTTTTGCCCTCCACCATCAGATGACTCAGGACATGTACAGAAGATCAACCTGAAGAGCTTAGACGTCTGAATAAAATCTCCATCCCCGCCTCACCCTAGACTACAGCACAAAGAGGAAGAATAAAGCCCTAAGTCTGTACCCGTCAAGGAGCATGAAAGCTCCGTGCGGCAGGGCTGCAGGAGGCGTGGCGCTCGCTCCTCCGGGCTGAGGGCAGGCTTTCCCTTGCAACTAAAGTTAGGAAGCAAAGCCAATTCCTAGGAAATAGAAACAAGTGGGAAATGAGTTTCGCTTAAAATCACAGCTGCCGATACAGGCCTTTCACTCTGCGCGTGAAAGAAAGCGCTGTTTATGTCAAAGGCAAGAAATACATAAACACACATAACCTTTTCCCCCCTTTCCTTCGTCCCACACGCACCCAAAATCCCGCAAATCTCTACTCCACCGAAAGCAAAAACATTCACCTCGTGAGTAAGGCTTAAAACAGGGAGGGAGAGAAAAAGCACAATGGGAGCCGCGAGTGTAAACAGTGCCGGGGAACACGCAGAAGCTCTGCGGAGATGCTGCAGAGGGGCCTTCCCAGCCCACATTTAAGAAACGTGAGCCTTCAGCACCGGGCCTGGAATGCACCACATACTGAAGTCTGGTGTCAATTTAAATGCACTGAACACCAGAAAAATGCCCCCAACCAGGGCTTCAAACTTGTACAGCACATTTCCACTCAACCCAACTAGATTGCCTGTCACAGCTGACACGGCTCGTCAAAAGTTACCCTTCACTGCTCATGGGCAACATCGAGGTCAAAAGACCAAGTACAATGGTCCAACCCATCCCCATTTTTTTCCTTCAGAGCAGCAGATATTGAACTCTAAAATGACAAGACAGAGCAGCTTGAAACGGCTGCCAAAGAAACAGAAGCTGTCCAAGGCCGCTGAGCTCAAGTAGAAAAAGCAGTCTGTGTGTGCATGTCAGGGTGAAGATCCTGCTGACAGTCTCACACAAAGAAGCCACAGCCAGCACAGGGAGCTCGGAGGGCCCTGCACCTGGCAGCCAAACAAGCTCGCACGCCCAGAGGGCTGCAGGGCAGGACCAGCCCCGGAGGCGGCGCCGGGCTGCCGGCACCTGGTCGCCGCGAGCACGGCGAGCCCCACACCTTCCTCCTGGAAGCACCCATCTCAAAACCCCACCGCGGTTCAGCCCGAAAAAGGAAGCAATTCTGACAGAGGCTGCAGCCTGGATGAACCCTGAGGACGTTACACTGAGTGAAATAAGCCAGTCACAAGAGGACATCTTCTATGTGGCACGGAGAGCAGTCAGATTCCCAGAGACAGAATCAGGATGGTGGTGCAGGACGGTGGTGCAGGGTGGGGGTGCAGGGTGGGGGTGCAGGATGGGGGCCCGGGGAAGGGGACTGGGGAGCTGCTGTTTAACGGGTAGAGCGTTTCAGCTGGGGATGATAAAGCAGTTGTGGAGACAACGGTGGTGACGGCTGCACACCATGAATGTACTTCATGCACTGAGCTATACACTTAAAAATGGCAAAGACAGTAAATATTAGGTTATTTGTATCTTTACCACAGTAAAAAACAAAAACAAAAACAAACACTTGTTCACTATGAATTAAAAGCAAAGTAGTGGACGTCAACCATTTCTTTCATGTATGTGCTCCCTTTCGCACAAAAAGAGTCCAGGTTCTGGTGGGAGGTGAAGCAGGAGGACCGGGCGCTCTGGCGGGGCCTGCGCATCCGCCCCGGGAGCCTCCTGATGCTTGCGGCCGACGAAGCCAGGAGGACACGGCGCGTGGGTCTGTGGTACCAGCATCACTTGAACAATCGTGTGTGGGTAATGCAGAGGGGGTGCTCGATAATTTAGACGGTAAATAGTTTAGACCTTTTCATATTAGAAGAAACACTGATATTTCACCATTTCAAAATAGAAGATGGCATGTCACGACATGGCATGTTTGGGGGTTAGCCCACCGAACCCCCAGAGCCAGGGAGGGGGCAGCAACCTTCCCCCAGACACGGGGAACCTCAGAGGGCAAGTCAGGTGCAGGCACATACCTGTCCCAGCAATCCAGACAGGCAAGGAAAGGGGCCCCGCGGCTGGGGGCAGGGCCCAACTGAGTCCAGGTCCACCCACATGGACAATGCTAGAATCTCCAGGCAAAACGTGGCCCAAAGTACGCCACCTCTGTTTTCGTTTTTAATCGTTAGGAAGCAAAGAGCATTTGTTACCTATCTGATTCCTTCAAAATGACTTCCTCTTGGTTTCATTCTGCATACCAGTCCTCAGGGAGCTCTCTTCCCTGTTGGACCCAAGATATTAAAGAAGGTTCAATTTTCACGTGAATCTTCCAGGACAGACCCTGAAGGCCCTGGCCGGTTCCAATCTCCCTGTGCCACGATGTTCCAAAACAGCTTGTAGCATGGTTTGCCTATCCCAGTGCAAACAGGGATTAAAAAATAAAATAATGTTTTAGACAGACTGGCCCCTCAGGAGGTCTGCAGCTATGTGTCTGGACTCAAGTTATAACAGGGTGTGTAACCATTCTAAGTATGGCCCAAACAGTGTTAAAGGATGTTATTAAGGCCCTGACCGGAACCACACGAGGACAGAGTGGGCGCACTTCTCCCGATGCGTGGGGCTGGCAGCGAGGTAAGGGCCCAGAGATACCTGGAGCTGGTGTGAGGGTCTCAGGCAGCCGGAGGCCAAAATGAAGGGCTCCGTCAACAAAATGCCCAATGAAATTATTCCAAAACAGTGGGATGGTAAGCACCTTACCCTGCCTATCATTATAGGTTAAAAGTCACTAGGCTTTGTGGCCAGCACAGCTTCCCCAGAAACCGTTTACATGCACACAGGGGCCACCGGCCAGCGGGGATGTGGGGAAAGAAGCTCGCTTGCCAGGTGACCCTGCGCACGACGACTCACGTGTGCAGAATGTACTGGAGTGAGCAGGTAGAAAATGAGACGGAGACACACGTTTCAAGTCAACATTTAAACTGCGGTGCTGCCCAGACTCCTTTTTCAGGGCCTGCCCACCACACCCCAGAGCTCGGGCGGGCTTAGAGCTGCACCCCTTGCTGCAGCCCCTGTGTGAGAAGCATCTCACCCACAGCTGCGGCCTTCCCAGAGGGCAGTCAGGGGCCAACACCTGACTGACGTGGGGAGCCCCAGGCCCGAGCCCTGGCCTCAATTTGGAATGACTCTGAGGCCACTGCAGCACCAGAGCTCCCTACAGCTCCCTGTGACCTCACGTGCAACCAGGTGACTATGCAGTCCCTGGCTTCCCCCTGCCCAGTCTTGCCTTTCACACTTGCTTCGAGGGTATATCTCAGGAGTCCTCCCCAATGTCATCTGCATGCAACTTGCACCTGAGCTTATTTCCAGTGAACTCTGAGACAAGCCCCTTTTACGTCTGTGATTTGGTGCATTCATTCATCCTATGCACTATAAAGACTGCAAAATAAAAAGTAACTAAAGGCTGAAATACCAAAGCCTAAGAATCAGAGGCACACTGAACTACAGCCCATCACCCCGTTACCTGGAACCTTCACATTTCATTTATTCAACAGGAACTCTGTACCTACTGTGTGCCAGACACTATTCTAGGCTCACAAGACACACCAGTGAGTCAAACAGGCAGAGGGTCTGTCTTTATGGAGGCTGCACTTCAGTGGGAGAGACAGGCAAACAAGTAAATCATGAATTATATGCGAGACTGGGGCTTTGCAAACTTTCCTACAGGAAAGTCATTCCTCGGTATCCACAGGAGATTGGTTCCAGGACTGCTCAGAGATACCAAGATCTGAGGATGCTCAAGCCCCATATTTAAAGTGGTGCAGTACAGCTGGCCTCTGTATCCTCTGGTTCCTTGGCTGGTTGAACCTCGGTAGGTGCAGACCCGTGAATGCGAAGGTCTGAGGGTTGATTGTACTACATATTTTACGCTTGCAGGTCATTCTGTCTTTATTACAACTGCTCAACTCTGGCGTCGTAGCAAAAGGCAGCCATATATGAACAATGTTCATGGTTGTGTTCCAATAAAAACTGTATTTATAAAAACAGGTAGCCAGCCTTCAGCCTTAGTTGGCAGACTCCTATTCTAGGTGGTTTTAAAAAAAAAAAAAAAAAAAAAAAGAGCAGGAAACAGAGACCAGGAGTGCTATGGTGGGGATGGGGATCATTACTGCACATGGCAGAGAACTCAAGGAAATGACAGGCAGCTATGTGAATGGGTGCAGTGATCAAGTGTTCCAGGCGGGGGAATAGCACATGCCAAGGCCCCGGGGTAGAGCATACTTGGCAAGTTCAAGGGACAGCCAGGAGGGCAACACTGTTGGAGCAGAGGGTGGGGGAAGCTGGAGATGAGTTCAGAGAAGGGTTGGGGTGGATTGGCCGATCACATGGGCCCTGCAAGGTGTTTTAAGGCCTCTGGCTTTAATACAATAACGATGAAATTTACAAAGATTAAGGTGAAATTATTATAAGATGATAGTGTTTTGAAAAATCGATATACTCTAACATTAAAAATATTTTGACATATTTTAAGTCTTTGAAAATTCTAATTCACACAGACTATAGGATAACTCTAACTGGGATATTTCAACACGTGAGAACATATTCCAAAATAATCCAAACAACAGTTTACCATATATGGAAATACCTCCACATCTAAGGCACTCAGTATCTGCCAGTAGCTTCCGATTCACCTCCTTTGCTTTTCAACACAGAAGTCACTTGGAGCCTCGCTGACCCTGGATTTTCAACCTTCCTCTTGCTGCCAAGCTTCTGGGGCTCTCTCTAAAGGCCTTGCTCAGACATAGCCTCTGACACCAGCCTTCCGCCAGCCACTCCTGTGGCGCCCTCTCCCCAAAGAAAACCCTGAACGAGGCCTCCTTTTCGCGCTCCGTCACACTCTGTGCGTCACTCGGTGAACGCACTCAGACATCTGCCTCCTCGGAAACAAGTTCTGGGAAGGGAGGGAGCGGGCTGCTTGTCCTGGCCCTTGCTGGTGACATGAAGGTATCAGCCTGAAGCAGAGAACTTCATGTACGCCGGGACTCACTTCATCATCTTCTGGCACACGGGTCTGAAAGGAACCGGGGTCCCCCACTGCCCCGAGCAGCTGGACCAGCACCGATCCTGACTGCTCTTCACCCTGGTGGTAACGGGGCCCGTCTGGTCACCCAAACAGACCACAGCCGCCCAGTCTGTACGACGCGTCTCTCTGACAGCAGAAGACTTGGCTGAAGCCAGGAATGGGGTGGGTCAAGAGAGTTATGGAGAATCTCCCCCTCTGAACCGAACCCCTATTTGCCTCTCAGAATCGTTTCCCGCTTGTATTACCACCGCCGTCACAGACACAGCCCTGCCCGGCAAGCAGCTCACTCGGCACCGCTCAGCCTGGACCTGCTTAGGAGAGACCGAAGGGGCTCCGAGTGCAGAGAACACTGTCTTCTTGCTGCCGCTGGCCGATGACACAGGAGCGCGCTCCACAAAGGGACACTGCGCATTAGTCAAACACACTTTATTTCCCTTACATCAACTGCTACACCTCATTCTAAACAAACAGCAAAGGAAAAATTAACCAAGACCCACATCTAGCACGTGAGATACAAGTGACAGGAGACAGAGAATGAAACACCAGCAGAGGGACACAAAACGGGTCTTAGCCCACACTTTAAGAAGTTCCTGTGTTCTCATGCTGAACCCTCCCTCGCTAAAACAAAAAGAAATACGGAAAACAGCTGAGATAATTACTGTACCCATAAACGTTTCTCACGGAATGACATAAAAGAAATAGGCAAGAAGGTGACGGAACAGACTATTAAGGAGAAAAACCAAACCGGAGAGCATATAATTACATGCAAAGAGCTTATGCCTTATTTTAATATAAATAAAACTTTTTGAGCGTAAGATAAAAAGCCATGCCTCAATACACCAGCTTTCCAATAGACTACATTCAATTCAAGTGATTCTCATAATTTCAAAACAATGTCATTTGCTTTATTTCAGAAGTCCTATTACTTATACATTTTACGATGGATGAGAGCAAAGAGGTGCCTCTCCTAGGGACAAACCCCGCCTCGTGACACGGCCGCAGTGGGAATGCGGAATGCCTACCCTCTCCCTCCTGTTACAAGCTAGCTCTGTGACTAACTCCAGCAGGCCTCTCCGCGTGGAGACTACTTCCACACTCTGCTCCGGGCTAAACATTCTTCTGTGTGTGCTAGTGAATTCAAGGGCCTCTTTAACATCTGAGAACGAATTACTGACAAGTCATTTTTTGCCCCATATTGCAAGTCGACGTGGCAACCCTGTTTTTTTTCTATTATAAACATGTGCTATACCTCGGCTCCAAGTCGTTTTGGATGCTGATACAAGATTCATAATGGCTGTCAGAATCTGCAATTTTCCCTTTTGTTTTATGAGGTCAGGCAATATTACATGCACTGATATATTCCATTTTCCCAGCTGAAAACCTTCTCATTTGAGCCCGACAGGTTGAGGGAGTCATGATTTTGCAACCTCGCGTGTGAAACACGGAACGAGGGGGCAGGTGGCCAGCCCCACGCTCTCCTCTTGCTCTTGTCCACTGGCAACAGTAAATTAAACTGTCAAAAATGGAATTGTCCTGTCATCAACAAAGCTATAGCTTCACAAGTATTGCAACATCAGATATATTTCTAATTCTGCATTTCCCTGCACCTGTAATTTCATCAGAAATTCGCACTGGACCATGGTGAGAAGCTGTCCAAGGGACACTGGCACTGTGAATTCCTTTAGAGGTTTGACGTGGCATTTCAAAGACAGAAATTAATGAACAATTCCGGCAATTTGTAATATATATAAAAGGGCTGCTCAGTGTGACGTTCTGACCTTCAGCAGGACCCTTCAAAAGGGCAGAAATGCTAACGTGGATATGACATGCTGCGTAGCAGAGTGAAAGGAAGTTACACACAAGTTACTCTGCAAACAAAACAAAGCAAAATACAAACAGTCCAGCAACAGGCCAATCCCCCTGAAAATTACTTAATGGTCACCGCGTCCCATGACCTAGATGGCTATTAAAATGTTTAAGATCAGGAATAAAATGAGACCTCTTTGTAAGGGATTTAACGTAAAATGGAACTTCAGTCTTCAAGTTGAATGTTACTAGACGATCCACTTTAATCTTAGGTATGACCCAGACCGTTCTGGTTTCTCTCAGGTAATGATGCGTCTTCAGGTTCTCCCACAGGAGGAGAAGTCACTGCCCGCTTCCTCCTCAGGATGTAGATGTGGCTCCAGGGCTCGTTCAAGATGCCTCGCTCTTACTGTTTCTGCCCACAGATCCGCCTGGACTGCACTGCCAATAAATGACGCCCCTGTAAGTTGAACAGAAGTCAAGAACCTTCTAGCTGCTACCCACACGATACCCCTGCTCAGGAGCCTCACTCAGCAAGTGGATGATGAGTCCTCTGAGCAGCCCTACAAGCTTGCACTGTAAAAATGGGCTCCTCCAACCTGTTTCAAAATAACAGAAAGTCATACGTCTGGTTGTTATTAATTAAATATTGCGATCAAGTATCGTTATAGATTATCTCCACAAAAATTCATTGCTTATCAATCATAATGCTCCGGACAGAAAGCTAAATTGAGATGAGGAATCATTTCACAGCTTAATACAGCCAAAGTGACTCAATATTCCTTTATTAATTCTCATTTAATATCACTTTAAATTGCTGCCATTATTATCCTACCGTAGACGAAAGATTCTGTGTAATTAGTCTGTATTAAGCCCTTTTTATTTATAAGGAGCCAAACAAACAAACCCACTTTAATTACCTGGGCCCCACAATATTGATCTGAGCATCAAAATTTAATATGACTTTATTTCAAATTTCCATATGACTAGTATTTAAATTTGTTCCAGCAATAACAATTTTGCAGGCACAAATGGCTTTTCATTCAAAGTATGTAAATGAATGCCTAGCGCTGGGGAGCCAGAGGCTTCCTGCGCCCACAGCATGTTTACCGAGACCTCAGGGGCCTCCTTGCTCCGCGCTTTGCTCCCTAATGCGGCAGGAAAAGCCACCAATTACCAAAAGAGACAAAAGTCAACGAAGACAGGGAGTCTTCTCCCTCCCAAACCATGTTCTCTCCCACTTCGGGACATGGTGTTAACGACATACAAATTTTGAGGTCATTAAGTATAAACAGGAGCGGAAAGCCAGACAGGCAGGAAGGCGGGATGTGCGGACGTCAGCACTTCAAGCGTTCTCCTAATCCCACAATGCAAGTTTCAGCATTATTGTCTCCATTTAACTTGCATTAGTACCTGGCACCTTGATTACACTGTTGGGCGGTAATCTTCGCCTGCACATGCCATCATTACTTATGTCAAGCCTCTCGAGTTGTTATGAATACTATGTTGTTTTACGAGAGAGAGGAAATTAGTGCCAGTCCCCTAGAGTTTTGGGTGCTTAACACTGAAGCACTACGCGGCCCTCGAAAATCCCACAACAAATCCTTGTTTAGTGCCACATGGAGATAAGGACTTTGCAGCAACATTGGAGCATAAATAACTCATGTCCCTCTTTATTTGTAAATGTCAAAAAAAAAATCGCTGTTCTTTAATGTTGCTTTTCATACAAACACAGCAGACAGAACCTGTCTTCGTAGCCGTGCGAGCACACACCAGCTGAGTGAGGCGTTCCGACTCAGGCTGCAACCCCACGCTAAGACACGAAACAAAGAAACGTCCACAACATGTGTTTGAGGATTACCATAAAATGCTGTTTTGGATGTATTTTTAATAAAAGTGAACTTATCAAATCCAGGGGAAACATGTCGTAGTAACATGAGCCTTTCCTCCAGAGTACAATAAAGTAGAAAAACTGGTGCCTCACATGGATTGCATTTTCAATGTTTTTTTAAATATGATCCACTATGTTGTTGAAGAGAATTATTTTCTGGTATTGTAGGGATTTTTGCATTGTCTTTATTCTGTTTACACAGCAAATGAAACTCACAATATGAATAGGTGAACTCCCTAGAGAGAAAAGGAAATTTAGAAATGATGTACAGATGGGGACGGGGGCCATGAAAACAGAATATAAATTAATGTGCCCCCAACAGTCACATCTGGAACTGAACAGGCCAAATAAATAATTTTGACATTAAAAGAAATTAAAGATCAAGCAGCGCAAATAGTAGAATAAGTTG
The DNA here is from genome assembly GCF_964341445.2 of Mesoplodon mirus. NCBI lineage: Eukaryota > Metazoa > Chordata > Mammalia > Artiodactyla > Ziphiidae > Mesoplodon > Mesoplodon mirus. The sequence goes on along the minus strand of NC_138977.1, from coordinate 228,238,616 downwards.
TTGTTGCTTTTTAAGTACCATTAGTTTACAATATGTTTGAAATGGTATTCAAAATAAAATAATCGAGATATACAAGCCGAAAACGGGGCCTGGATGTGTTATTCTCTTTCTTCCTTTCCTTCCTCTTTCTCTCTCAATAGCTAGTAATAACCTATTCAAAATATCGCTCCCACAAAGGGGTTTCTGTGTCTCGCCTTTTAAAAGTTCTTCTATCTGTGTGCAGGAACAGGATGTACTGAAGTTTTGCATCTTGAACTTGTTCATGTTTAATTTAATGAAATGTTAAAAATAAATCTCAGAAGGCAAACAAATAATCACGTGCCTGATACACAGCAGGGAAGCTGTGAGCCAAGTTTAAGGGCTCGATACCAAAATTGCGATCCCGTTTACTTCTTTTCTCTTGACCCCTTTGCCATCTATATTTATGCAGCCTGAGGCAGACTAAACAAAAAGAAAAAGAAGTCTTTGGCAGCATCTTTTGAAAGACCCGAGTAAGGACTGCTGGAGACATCATTACGAAAATGAGGAAAGGCCTCAGGGTCACACAGCCTGCCAACCAGGAGGGCCAACTTGGGGGTGCAGGCGGGGGCCTGCTGGGGCACCCCGTCCTCTCGGAGAACCCGCACAGCCCCACCCTCCCCCAGAGCGACAGACCCCCGGGAGCCTCCCCTTTCATTAACCACCCGGGAGAGTGGGCTCCTCCACATGTTCTCAAATGAAGCCAATTTTGAAAAATGGCTTCTGACAGGCCTATAAAACTTGCATGAAGTGACCAAATGGGTGCTCCTAAGCCCACAGACGGCCCCAAGTCACAAATCTGAGAGAGCAGCACATTAACGACTGCTAAATTCTGTAAGTAAAGTCCTCTGGAGCCAAGGCGAATTCACTGTCACCAAATTTTCACCGTCCACTGCATATGTAAAGAATTTTTTTTCAGAAGATAAAATATTTTTCTGAGTGTAACAACAGGCATGACTTATTTCAGAATTAAGTGCTAGGCTCTCTGGTGCTTTGGGAAATGTAAACTACAGTTTTTACTCCAAATCCGCAATCCACTTCACTAGCTTGTGCTCTCCAAAGGCCCCGAGCAGCCCCATAAGATGATGAGCATCTTAGAGGGCTGGTAAATCATGCAAACAAGAGGAGGGAGGGGAAAAGCCATTCCTCTCCCCGTTTTATCTCATCAGTAAACTGATGTATAAACTGCTTTGGTAGAAAATAAACACCAAGCTACAAATATACAGCACTGACTTTTAAAAAATCAGACCTCCAGTGCTGGGAGACACACACGCGTACATATCAAATCATGACTAGAGGTCAGTGGGCAGCGCCCACCCAGCCCACCAACCTCCCCAGAGCCAAAGGTGGGGAAGGAATCCGGGCTGGGCCCGGAGTTGCTATCTTCAGCCTCGCAGTTTAAGGAGCACCTTCCAAACTACAGAATAATCTTAGTTTCAAGTTACGTAAAAATAACCGATGATTTCAATACAGCACTTAAATAAAAGAAAGTTTTATTCTTCACAGTGTAGGTGCTGGTATTTTTTGTAGCCGACAAGCTGCCCATACAAGAAGTCTAATATTCTTGCCAACAAAGGCATTTGAAATTAGCAATTGCTTTTAGAAACTTTAATTACAATTTTAAAATGCTATTTCTGCTCTATAATAGATTCCAATTGTTTCAGTATTATCTGGCTTGCAAATAAAATCTACAGTAGATGACAATATTCCCAGGATTAATCACTCTTGAAATTCTAATATGCTCTTGAAATACCAAATAAAAAAGACAGCAATGTTGTTGATGTACTGAAAGCTCCTTGCTTTTTGCAGTTTGCTATTATTATGCATATCCAGGTAGAAAGTTAATTAACCCAAAGCTTAAGCTAATTATGATAGCAGAATGCTATCAACCCAACGCGCTCAGTCAGACAGCTGTCCGGAATTTCATTTGCTAATCATTTGTCTTTTGGCTGAGCATATGGTACATTTTCATGCTATCAGAGGAACAACAAACAGCTGAAAATCATTAACTAAAAACAATGTGCATAAAATCAGAAGCAGTTTTTTATACAGCTTTGTGTCAGACAAAAAGCCAGATCCTTGCCCTATAAAAATTAATGATTATTTTGGTTCTTGTCACTTAAAAATTTTAGCTGATAGTGCAATAAATATGTGACAGGAATTTCAGTTGTGTCAATTACCTGTTTATATGAGTTTGCAAAAAAGAGTCTATATTTATGACAAGGACATTTTAATAAGTGGGTTTTTGGGGAGACTATGAAATACACGCATAAGTCTAAAGACTTGAAATTTGGTTCTGAGGAAAGCCTGTTTTCTCTGTGCTAAACCTCGGTATCAGTACACTAAAACATTAAAGACGACTTTTTTAATTGCAAAGTAAAACGTATGAAATATACTTGCACACATTTCTGAAGCAGTATGCGACATTTCTAAGACCATCCAGAAATCTGTGTAGACATCAGAACGCACATAAATCACGGCAGAAAGTTCACCTCGGTGTGGAGGCTGGGACGGGGAGGGGTGGGGGGCCTCCAGGAAAGACCTCCGGTGATGCGGGCGAGGACACAGGTGTTCTCAGCCTTGGCTGGGGGCCTCCCCACTCCTTTCAGTGTGAGCCTCACAGCAATCTCACCTTTGCATCGCAGGTCTTAATTACCTGAAAGCTTGAAAGACAAGGAGGAAATGCGAAAACAAGCAGGGTAGGTCTACTCCACTCATACAGGCCACATCAGCAGGCGTACACCCAAAAACTGAGATCATAACCCATAAATTCCCACAGCATGGCACAATAAACTTTCTACACACATCTTAACTTCCACCTGGCGAATCTGCCATGACACGATGAATATACACACTGGGCTTCAAACTGATCTCGGAATCTTTCTAAACTTCATCAGTTTTAAGATATTGTGTACCCAGAGGTCTTATATTTTAATCTAACTTGGAGACTGTAAGAAGTATATTCCTTTTAAGCATGATTGACTGGGTAAAGTGACATTCACAACATTTTTCTTCAAATCAACGCTACAATATTAACTTGTTATTTTTTAAAAAGCAATAAAAACCAAGACTCAAAATGTACATGATTTACTGTTATACTTGCTAACATGGAAATTAAAATACTTCTCCCAAACAGAGAGAAAAATGGGTCATTTGATCAAAGGGTAAAGTAGTCCTACAAACCAAAAATAAACTTTCCTTCTTTTTGGGGAAGGCTGAGACGTGACTCTTTGTATGATGTGACATCTGCAACTGTGGCCAGGCAGAGGCTCCGCTGAGCCTGATTAATTGTTAGTCCCTGGGGATTTTGTTGGTCATGGACCAATGAACTATGGGGAATTTCCATGGCTGTAATGTACTGCTGTGACAACGCTCTGTTTTTATTATAGCGGCCACTTCAACAGCAAGTACTCTAATACCACATCCTTGTTGCCCTGAAATATCCAGAAACCTCGGACGCCAACCAATGTTTCCCTCAAGACGAACTGCGATGTGGGAAGACATTTCCTTTACAGTTTCCCCAAGGACTTTTGTTATTTATTTTAGACCAAATGAAAGTGAATTAGAAGAGATGCACTCCCTCTTTGCTACCCCAAAGTAACCTAACACATTAGCCAGTATCACTGGATTTTTTGTCATTGGTGGGGAGGCCTGAACAGAAGACTTCAAGGTCAGGTCAGGATGAGGACTTTATACAAAGTCCCAACTCACAGAGTGGGAACCAGACGGCCCCTCGGGGTGGTCCCCTCATCAGTCAGCACAATGCTAGGAAGGCCGGAATCTCTCAAGAACAGCTCTGAGCCACCAAAGTCTGCCCATGGCTCAGAAACACCTAGACTAAGGAAAATAAAGTGTCAGGAACCCTCAGTTCAACAGAAAACATCAAGAAACCCAACCTGAAGCTACCGTGTTGCTGTCCACGGCGTGGTGCTGCTCAGACAGTGCACACAAGCCTGGAAGAGAAGCAGGGCTGGGTATGGACCAAATTGCGCATTTCTGTTTGCAAACTGAAAAGGACCTCTGCTTGCTACTCCACTGGGAAGACTGAAGCCAAACTTATTACCTTAGTCATAAAGGTTTAATCATTTGCATTTCAAATGTTGATGCCTCTTCCCAATGTGTAGAATTTTTCACATCTAGGTTTCTGAGAAAAAAAAAAAAAGCTTTCAGGTGAAAAATGCTGCCACCATGGCAGGTATATGGGGGCTACTTAGACCTCGTCCTTAAAGCCCTTCCCTTCTCTTCCCAAGGCTACATGCTCAACTCTGATATTGATATTAATATTAATTTGTCATTAATACTAATGTTTCACTAACCAACTACGAGTATTTTGAAATATCCAATTTCTCTGTGTAGCTAAACCTCAGGTTCCACTAAGAAAACTGTTTTCTAATTATTGCTTTCTAGTAAGTCAGCAGACAAAGCAGCGAGGTTTCCTATTAATTCGGGAATTTCATACTTTGGAAAGTAGGCCTCCTCGGCAGGTCACGGCCACCACCTGCACTTTAGGACACCCCAGGACCAGATGACATCCAAGTGCGCCATTTTGAGGGCAGCCTGCTGGGCGGTAAGAGGCAATACAGATGTTTACCTAATTTGATTAATTTAATTTTGGAACAAGTGATGCAAATGACAGTAATGGGTGCTGCTCTTCCTAGTTCACTGAGCAAAACAATAGGCTCCCGGGCTTCCCTGGTGGCGCAGTGGTTGAGAGTCCACCTGCCGATGCAGGGGACACGGGTTCGTGCCCCGGTCCGGGAAGATCCCCCATGCCACGGAGCGGCTGGGCCCGTGACCCATGGCCACTGAGCCTGCACGTCCGGAGCCTGTGCTCCGCAATGGGAGAGGCCACAACAGTGAGAGGCCCGCGTAATGCAAAAAAAAAAAAAAAAAAAAAGGCTCCCAAACTACCTGCCAACCTCCCTCTGTCAAGAAACGGCTCCCCAGTCAAGCGCATCCCGCACAGCGCCACGGCTCAGGGTCTGTACGTAACTCTCTGCCACGCTTCTAAGTGACGGGAATGAGTGACTGCTGAACGCACTCCCCAAACACCTGGACCAGGAAGTGACTTCAGCTTGTTGCCTCTAGTTCTACCTATCAGAGGACCTTCTCGTTTCTTTCCCGTGTGTTCCTCAAGAGGAAACAGGAGCCAAAGGGAGTTCAGGTCAGCATGCGAGAACTGAGATGAGAGCCATCCCCGGCCACGTGGAGCCTCCGGGACCATCCCGGACTGCCGTGCCATGCAGGGGGCAGCCAAGGAGGGGTGGGCACGGACGCGCCCCTCACAGGAGCTGCGGCCAGCAGCGGGCAGGAGGGAGCGTCCCTGAGCCCGTGCTGAGCTAGGCAGAGGCCAGCGTGCCTGCAGGGTGGACGGGCCCAGGCTGCGCCCTGGGTACTGGAGCTGAGCACAGTGGTGACGGAAAGGAGACCCGGAGTGGCCAGCGAACAGGACGCTCCACCTTTACAGGGCCGTGCACGTTATTCCCATCAGACGCAACAATTAGGTCACCTGTCACCTATCTCTTTGAGGAAGCAGAAACTGTTGCAGCTTTCGGGAAAACGAGAGAAATGACCTATTAGAGCAAAAATAGACATGCCATATGTCAACGTTCCAGTCATGAGCATCTGTCACACAGACACCGCCATCCCAGGGGATAAAGACGCACAGAGAGCACGCTGCTGCTCCCTGCTCCCACCCTGTGAGGGTGCCAGAGGGCAGCTGTCTGCACACGGGAAAGAGGGTCCTCACAGGACTGGAATCTGCCTGCACCCTGACTTTGGACTTTCAGCCTCCAGACCAATGAGAACTAAGTGTCTGCTGTCTACGCCACCCAGTCTGTGTGTCACAGCAGCCCGAGCAGGCCAAGTCCCTCCCTAGCAATCCACAACGGTAAGAGCAAGCACAGCCTCACTCCACTGCTTATAGTTTGGCGCCCACGTGGAGTTTCGATTCTTCCCAATTCTGTTTATTCCAGGAAGCAGTTTTCCACTTTAACTACGGAGTCAGCACCACTCCACAGGTGAGCGTGGGCCGCCACGGCAATGACAACAGGTGGGCTCGCACGTGCCAGGCCTGCACAGCCCTTCACGCAGGGCTCCTCTCGCCCACTGCACGAGGCCGACCCCGTCATCCCCGTTTTCCAGATGGAAACGGGCAGAAAGGACAAGGAACTTGTCCAAGGTTCCACAGCTAAGCAGCGTTCAAGCCAGGGCACGGTCCTGGGAAGCCTGGCTCCTACATCTGTGCTCAGGACACACGCTGGCTTAAGGACAGAGCTGAAGGGATCCCGAACACATGCCAGGACAGTACCACCCCATCCTGCAGCCGCCACCAGGACGGCCTGGGCAGTGGGACGGCGGCTCCGCTCCGCTGCGTCCGTGGGCCTGGAACACGTGGCCAGCGCTGGGGTGGCAGCCGCTCAAGGAACGGCCGAGTGCCTGGATGCTTCCTGCCACGCTGCGGCCCCGGCCACTCACAGCTCCTGTGAAGCCTCTTCCCCCCAGACAGGGCCCCGCTCCGCCCTGTGGGTATAAAAACGCCGCACAGCCGCTCAGTCTTTGTGTGTCAACCCCGGGGAGCAGCGGTTACAAGTGTTCCTCAGGAAGAAGTGTTCCCGGCTTTCCAGGCCACATAAGGTCTGTTTCCTAATCTTTATTTCCTACAAACCTCTAAAAAGGTAGAACCACACTTAGTGCTTTGGCCGTACAGAAACGGGCTGGTGGGCCAGAGGTGGCAGACCACAGGCTGTCGTCCACTGACCTCTGCCTCGGAGGGAGAGGCTGAGGCTTCCGAACAACTAAAAGTCCACGTCATCTCCAGGTGGGAGAATCCTAAAGACAGGGACGGAGGCACTGGCTAACCAGTGGGGCAAATCTCATAGAATTCTTATTTAAAAAGGTTTCAAAGACTTTCACAATGTAATGGCGACGCTTCTCTGTTGTTTTTTCCTTCTGGGTGTAACTGAAAAGTAGGCAATAAAAATGAGAGAACTTAGATTTTCTTCCACTCCCCCAAACCTGAGTGAATGGAACCCAGCATGTTTTCCTCAATTCCCGCTGTGACGCCTGAGAGCTGCTCCCTAACGGTTCTCAAGTGATGCCCAGCTTTCCGGTCTCAGCTCTGCAATTTCACGCGAGGTTGAAATCCAGATGAACTTTTAACCAGAATGCCAGCCATGACAATGGAGCAATTTGTAAAGAAGGTTCCTCTGCAGCCTTAGAGTTCAGATGCAGCAGGACACCCTGGGACGCGAACCTTCTGACATCCAGCACTGGACGTCCCCTCTCTCCCCACAGCAGCTCAACTGCAGACGAAATAAAGAAAGGTACCGGTCAGCTGTGCGGAACCTTTGAGCTTATTCACCCTAATCATCCACGGGAGAGCAAAGTCAGATGGAGGCTTAGGGCAAACTCCTAGGTCCACGGCAGAGACCCTTGGATTCCCTTCCCCAACCCCATGGGGGCCCCAGGTATGCCCTGGAGCAACATGTGCCTGTGCCTCGCTGCACACACCCCAGAGCAGTCCTTCCTCTCTGTCCTGGCTGTAATCCACTATTGAAACAGGACTGTGGTGGACAAGACCTGGGTAGGGATCCTGATCAGTCACAGCCTGAAACACAAGAGCTGACTGGGTGTTCTAGGACATGATCCAGAGATTTGGCCATCTGGGGGAGCAATACTTCTCCATTCCTTGAGTCACATCAAAAGCAGATTCAGTATTACCTTTGTTACACACTAGTTATTAAGACAGGAAGGTATTCTGACAAATAAGCACGGCCCGCCGCCCACCGCCCCCCACCCCCTTTGGGAGCCCCAGGATGCTCGGAGGGCTCCTGCCTCCAGGCACACAGCAGAACCACAGGAAAGGCCTCTTTGGCTCACACGCGCTCCCTCTCCTCTGTGAGGACCGCCAGCTCTTCCTGGTGAGATGTCCTGACGGAAGAGCGTGTGCTTGGCCTCAACAAAGACGAAGGGCCACCGCGTAGAAGAGTCTTCTTCAACATCGTTTTGGTTAGCTTAGATTCTATTATATTTACAAACATTTAATTTATTAACATAGAAATGAAGCATGAAATTTAAGTATTTAGTTAGTGGGGGCAGGGATGGTAGGTCAATTAGAAAAGTCATGGCATTATTTACACTATGACTCCATGACACCACAGGCGTCCCAATGCAAAGAACCACACTGAAATTCAACCAAATGTCAGAATTTAATCAGTGCGCATGCCACCTTCACCCTGGGGGGAGGAGAAGTCCCTGAGGACGCCAGATGCCCAGTACAACCAGAAGTCCATCAAGACTCCAGAATCTGATTGTTGCCTATTCAGCTGGATCCAGCTATAATTCTGTGTCCAGGTCACTTTCTGTAAATACAGGTATTTGTTTTAATTGTCCCTACCCAGTCCCTGCACACCTCCTCTGTGGCCAAAATCTGTTTGATGCTCTTCAAAAACTAGCATTAAGTTCCAAAATGGTCTCCTGTTCCTTCACTTGAGTGTAAAGACAGGGGGAACCCCCAGACAGCTCACTATGAATAGCTGCATGGCTCCAGTTTTTATCTACAAAATAATTAGATAATTTTAAATCACTTGGTATATCCGCATTAGGGACTTAAAAAAATTAAGTGCAAAGTTGAGCGTTTAAAGCAGGGGTTCTATAGACAGGTTCACAGATACCTTTGAAAATTTAGAGGATGCTCTGGGCTCTATCCTAAGAAGGAAATCCAAATGCACACATCCACAGAAAGTCAACACTTCTTACCCGACTCCAGGGAATTTATGGATCTCCCCAAAGACCACCCACAGACCACAAGTTAACCAATCCTGGTTTAGAGTAGGTCTGTGGCCCTTTTGTGTGGACACTTGCTTTCATGGGTCTACCACCACAAAAGGCCAGGTCTGAGACTAAAGCTACACATGATGTTACCACAGCGCTTGAAAAAGCAGGCTTTCTTTGGGAAATTCCAGAAACATGGAAGAATGTATACTTTCCAAGAATATAATTTTAAGTTCTAGCTGAGACACGAAATATCTAAGATTTAGTTAAGACACTTGGTAGAAAGGAACAAAGTATGTCGGTTCCCTTGACCCATGACTGGGCACCCTAGGCCTGTTCCAAGGAAACCTCTGGATGCTTCTTTGTGTTTTTGGCCTTCAGGCCTTAGTTCTTCTACAAAAGGACTTGAAATGGTTCAAATGATTTCGCTCCCATATAATGTATGAAATGAATGAACACTAAATCATGGAGCTCTGACAAAGACTCAAGCTCCTGGGGGGAAAGGCATGAAGGAAGGCCCTGGGGATACACTGTTCCCCTCTCTCTTACCCCCACCCATACAGAAGCTCCAGTGGCCTTCCCTGGCTCCGCGGGGCTATGGTGAGGACAGGGGCGTCCTGTCAATACTCAGTCACATGTCACCTAGGCGTGTATGACCTTAGAGGAATTCCGCCGTGTCACAGCCCTCCATGAACACTCACAGTTCTTCTCCACGGAGGGGGATGGGGAGTAATGGTGGCAGAGAGGTGCCCCACCTTTGGACACAGAATTTTGGGGGCAGGAGAGGGGTTGCTGCAACTAGAAAACCCTCCCAGGATTCTAGTGTCTGCCGCGCCCACGATCCCTGGGGTGGGTGTCATTACTGGTGTTCCTCAACACAGGTGACGGGAACAACGATACACACACTGTGGTGGGTCAGGGAGGAGAAAGGTGCCAGATCCACTGGTATAAGCTCACTGCATCCAAAGGCAACTTAAAAATACTGATGCATTTCAAAGAGCTGCTCAAGACCCAGATTCCAAGGCAGTACCCTCTGAGCCTTTCAGAATAGCAGTTCAAGCTTTCAAAGATTCAATATATCTCAATATGTCTCAATAATGTGCTTTTTTTAAAATCCTTAAACCGATTTACAAGAAACTTCTTATTTGCACACCTTTCACCTTCAGTATAGTGTAACTCCTTGCTTGGAATCATGATTGTTTCCTTGGTGTTGACAACTCACCCTTAAAGAAGGCAGCAGAGTGGGACTGATCACCATATCAGCATTTCTGGTATTTCCTGAAGCTAAAAGAGTGCCAGAACGTGACGCGGCATGACTTTGTTTCTAAGAATAGCTAAGGAATCAAAGCATTCCAGTTATGAAGGTTTAAAGAAACATGAGAAGTGATCCGTTTCTCTCTCAGATCCACCAACGACACAGGGACTGCACTTCAGAAGTCTTCGCCTGAAAGCTAGTGTTAAAGAAATCACTGGGGAGGGAGGACCAGTGATTCCAAAAGGAAGAAACACAAATGCATCTGAAACGGTTGACCAAGACCCACGTTTCGAAGGTGGCACGCTGAGCCTTTTCAAATAGCAGGTCTATTTCACCCACAATTATGACTTCCAAGGCCCTTGGAAATTCTAGCAAAGCTCACTGCACACAAGGAAGGACGTCACCTTTTCCGATAGGCCATCATCTACAAATGAACGAGCAGAGAGTGTGTTTGAACATGTTCCCCCCAGAATGATGAGGGGACATGGGAGCTCAGAGAAGCAGGAAGCGTCTGATCTTTCTTCTGTAACATGGGCCCTACACATCACAACAGACCCAACGGGAAGCTTGGCTGCCAACATCTGTCTAGAGCAGTGGTTTCCAAACTTGTTGGTCTCACCCTTAAACAATGAGGACCCTAAAGAGCCGTTTTTTTCCATCTGGGTTATACCTATTGATATTTACTATATTAGAAATTAAAGCTGAGAACTTTAAAATATTTTGTAATTCACTTAAAATAACTATATTTCATGTTATCACAAACAACATTTTTATGAAAAATAACTATTTTTTTGTTTCTTTTGGAAAACAGTTAACAGTGGCATGGTTTTACTTTCTTGAGGATCTCTTGAATGGCTGGCTCAACAGAAGACAGCTGGATTCTCACAGCTGCTACTCCTTCATTCTGTTTCCATATATGGTTCTAGATGAAGCACACGAAGAAAATCCTTCTTCGGTGACTGTGGACATTCTTCTTTGGTACTAACGTCAGAACTCGACAAGAGGTAGCTTCTACAGGACAGCGGTGATGTGGATCCCGAAAGCCTCACAAAGAACGATTGGCACTGCTACATGAAAAGCCATCAGTCTATCTCACATTTTGAATTTTTACCCAAACATAACTTTGTAACTTTATATGCTGATCATCCGGAAAATATTAGTTCACTGAGCTATGCAAATCTTCTAAATATTTATACATTTCAAAAGTATATTATCGAAATTCACATCAGCTAATACAATATTGACTGATATGGGTAGAAGATGTTTTAAATATCGAGAAGCTATCAGGCTCAAGGTGGTATGTACCAGCTTCTCGGAATTCTAATTTTCATTTGAAAACTCAGATTTTTATCACTGGAAGCAAATATCAGCTATTTTCCTAGAAGTGAGCGACTCACTCTGTTCACCTGAGAAACCTTCAGCCAAAATCCAAGTCTGGGTAAACAGAGTTGGCCTGTCAGTTATCCTTTCAATGGTGAAATGGTGTTTCATGGAGAAAGCGGCTACTTCAGCTGGCAACTCAATCACACAACATGTGCTCCCTTGAGAAAACAATCCAGTTTCGGCAGTGGCAGAGTGTTCTGTGCACACTTTGCAAAGGAGAGGCGTTGAAGGGTCAAGATTTTGATCAAATTAACAGTGTTTATACTGCTTCAACAGGGACATTCTTAGATGAACCTGTTTTCCCCTGCAAATGCATGGGGATGAGGAACACAGCAACAGCCAGCACTGCCTGGTGCCCAAGGCAGTAGTTTCAGCCCCATCACCTTCGTACCGCCTGTGTAAACGCCAGCAGTGAGAAAGGCAAACAGGTCTTGGAAGTAATCATGGTGCAAGCAGTTTGGTCTCAAGGACACCTGGCCGGTGTCGCAGAACACACCCCGAGAACTCTGGTCCAGGGCGCGTTCTCCTGGGGACAGAGGGCGGAGAGCAGCCATGGGCCCACACGTGCCCAGTGACGCGGGTCCCCCACAACTGGAGGGCTCCAGCCCAAAGTCTGTTCCACTCCTTTCAAGACATTCGAGATGTGCTTCCCAAGAACTGCTTGTATACCTTCCATAATAAGCATACTGGGTTTGGCATTTTCAAAAACTAACTGGAAGTGGTCACAGCTCAGAAAGTGGCTGCCCACCACACACAGGAAAGGTCCCGCCCACACCCGCCTTCTGCCGCGAGGGCAGCTGCTACGCGAAACCCTGACCAAATCCACCCAATGAGGAACCACAAACGCCTTCCTACAGAAGCACTGAGCCTGGCCCACTCGTCGCTTAGGCCCAAACAACACTTCCAACCACTGTGCCCTTTTCAGACGCTTTCTGTCTAAATGGCCATTCTGTCTGGACCAAGCACCCCTCAGATTCGCAACGGTAATTTGCCCAGCTTTCTTCCATCAGCTGCAGAAGGGACGCAGGAACACCTCACCAAGTTTGTTAAACTGCACACGGCACCAACGTACCCTCATAAGGGCCCTTTTGGTAATAAAATCAAGACTGTGATTGCTGGTACAAGATTCATAGCGTTTAGAGTGCCAGTAAACTGTGGATTGTGAATCCCTTAAATGCTTGTATACCCTACCTTGCTGTATCTTAAAGGCTGGTATCAGAATTTTTATGGAGAGTTTCTAGCCTCTCTGAGTTTTTCATTAGGCTGTGAATGGTAAATGACACACTTTTCAAAGTTTATGTTCCTTTTCTGGGCCAGATCCACAAAAATAAGATTCCTACTTTCTTGCCTCCACCAGCAATTCCATGGCTAGAAATGATTCTTTACAAAATAGGAAAAGATTCTTATTTTGCTCTGATATAGATTCACAAAATACAGAGAAAAATTTGCTCACCTTGTATCCAGTCGCTTTGTTTATTAAAATTTAAATAATGCTGAGTTAGTCATCTGATGAATCAAACTTCTAAACACAAGTTTTCAATCCATGTAGAACTACAGATTCTAGGTAATTTTCAGGGAAAAGTTCATATAGACACATCTCAGTTTACTGAATGTACTCAAAGCAATTAAACTGTAAAGTGAACTATGTTTTTACATTAAATTTTAAATTATATATAAAAATGTGTTTCCACATAAGATGCCAACAGGCTGATGAGAAACCTTCAGGGGAGGAGTGAATAACAGAGAACTGGCATGTGAGGCATGACGGGCCGTCAAGCACTAGGGTGGTCCTCACCTAGACGGGGGGCTGGGCTGTTCAGGTGGAGAGATCATTCAAGGGGCTACCTTCCACCTTCCAGGGGACACACAGGTGAGGCCTCAGACGGGGCGCCAAACGGAACACTGACCGACAGGGCCTGGCAACCCATCCACTGGGAGAAGTGAGGAAAAGACGACGGTGAGGGGGACAGGATTGGAAGCCCTGGTTGAGGGCAAGGGTGGAGGAGGTCAGGCTGCTGAGTGTCAGGCAGGGCTGCAGGCCCAGGGACGGACTGCAGGGTGTGGCCTTGTCACAGGGCCCGGCCTGTCACTTCTTCTCCGACTTAGGTTACACCGCTGTGAAAAATTTCCAAGAACAAGATTTTTCAGTCCTGCCAAGATTAAAGAGAAGATTCAGTTTTGACTCTTTTATACACTTGGTAGAGGCCACAAGTAGCTTGCGAACGTGACCATTTTATTTCACGCCACGCAAGCCATAATGCAGGTAAGGAACCAGACACCACCTGGTCTGGCCTATGAAATTCCAGAGGTCACAGGTGGGCCTCACGTGTGCTCCGTGGTGATCTGTGGGAAAACAACGTGCCCGCCAAGCAGGCCCCATCTGAGTTCCCCCAGTGCCCTAAGACATGGCAAGACAGCAACATCGTGGGAGGCGCCAGGCTGCTCAGAACACCTGCAGCAGGTGCACGCACAAAGTCAACGTCAGGGGCAGAAATGGACCAAGGGCATGGGTGCTGAGCCTGATCACTGTGAGGCCTGACCCCCAACCCCTTCTGCAGGCACCACTTCCGCACCCAAAACGTACTCGGTGCCACAGGGACCTGTCAACTCAGGGGGAGGAGGGGCTGAAAAAATGTCAGCAGGCAAAAACATATAAAAAGATAGGCATTTCCCAGCCTTCAACAGACCCAGAGCAACACAATTAAAACCAAGAGCGAGGCAGTCTCCAGAGCACCGGAGTTTACAAGCAGTGGCACCAGGCTACGGCTTCAAACACTGACAACGGAGCCTCCGCTCTCCTGACCGTCTAGGCTAGTATCTAAAAATCTCTCCATTCGCTAAGCTCAGCACACACATACGTGTGCATGCAACACTTACCACAGTGAGTATAAAAGCAGTACTAATTACTGAGCACTTGCTGGGGAGTATGCGTGACGCTGAGGGTTTCCCAAATACCGCAACAACCCCGAGAAGCAGGTGAACTACTAGCCACCACTTCGCAGGTGAGTGAGTGAGGGTGGGGGGCCGGGGAAGCTGTCCGTGATCACAGGGCTGCATCTCAGGGTCTCAGGGCCCACGTTCTTACAAGCACCGTCAATGGAAGTTGTGCACTGCCTCTCAGCCACGCTGAACCATGTGCCTCCTATTCCTGGGTGTGTGGGCGTGATCATATGGGTGTGGCAGCACGGTAAGAATATGACAAAGAAAGGAACAGGGAGCTAAAAGAGGCCAACATAAACAGGTGAAAGCAAAACATACTTTCATTTACAGCAAGTTTGTAAATGATGTGAAAAAATGCATATTCTATTACCTTTCTACTTCTGCAAAACAAATTACCACAGACTTACTAGCCTCCAACAATACAAATTTATGATCTCAATTTTCATGGCTCAGGAGTCCAGGGCAGGGCTTCACCAGGCTAAGATCAAAGCTGAGCTACAAGTGTGACTCTCAGCCGGCTGAGCCCCAGAGAAGTCTTCTCAACTCACAGGCTGCTGGCAGAATTCACTGCCTTGCAGCTGGAGGACTGAGGGCCCATCTTCTTCTTTGCCATTAACCAGGAACCACTCTCCGCTCAGGAAGGCCACCTGAGGTGCCCTGCTGGCACATCCTCCCCCCTCAAGAACATAAGTATGCTGAGGCACACAGGCAGGCAGAAGCACAGAGGAAGTCACAGGAAGTTCCTGACTTCCTTGGTCTCTGATCCCAGAACCCTTTGAAGATCACACCCAATTAGGACAGGCCCAACCAGGATAATCTCCATTTTGATCTGCTCAACTGATTAAAGACCTTAATTATATCTGCAGAAATCTTTCGCCATAATCATGGGAGCCCTACCCACTGTGTCCACAGCTCCTACTCACACTCAGAGAAGGGGTCATACAAAGGCACAGATCAGTGAGGGTTGTCTCAGAATTCTATCAACCACACACATGAAACCATTTAGAGAATGAGAATCAAGATAAAAACTGAAGAGCTAAAAAGATACCAGTTAGATATATAGATTAAAAAAAGCTAAGAGAAGATGTTACCTGAGCATTTCTGGGATGGAACTGTAAAATTATTTTCTCAGAGTTTTGTAAATTTGTGCCATAGATATATATTAATGTTATTAACTCATGGGGGCAGGGATTTTCTATTAAAAGTACACTATGCCTTTTTGAAGATCTCCTTGGGGTTTATTCACAGTATGTGGATGCTCTTACTGTCTGAAATAGCACAGCACCATAACAACTGCTCCTTCTAGCCGAGATGAGGAACGGGGGCAGGGTTTTTACTCTGGCTTTAAAAAACTAAAACAAAACAAAACAAAACCCAGGCAAAATACATGAACCACAGTTTTCCAGACACTGGACAGCAGGCAGTGAGGGTCAGTAACTGTGAGAGACAGGGAGACAAGGAGAGCCCTGAGACTGTTCTGTCTGTGACTCTACCTGGAGAGCTTCCAGGCTGTGGCAAAGGCAGAAGGAAGCCGGGCAGAGCCCAGAGGACTCCTGAGTGGAAGAGACGGAGAACAGAGTCCAGGGAGAACAGAGCGGTGAGAGACAGCAAGAGAGAGTACACAGAAGGGGAGCTGCACAGAGGGAACTCCAGAGGCGATCAGAGGCCCTTCCAGTATCCACCGGAGGGCTGACAAGCAGATGCCGGTAAGGACAGAGCCACACGAAGATTAATTAGCAGGAGCACCAGCAGTAATCGGACTCACCTGCTCCCACTAGGTGGGAGGGACACCACAGAATTCACAGGACCCTGGGTACGGTACTCAAGAGTCTTGCCTCGATGGTGGGGAATAACGAGCCCTGGACTAAACACTACTCTAGTTCTGACGGACAACCCTTAAGGCAAGACCCCAAAGGGTCAAACGGTTTTCATGTAACCTACGTGCACTTCAGAACAAAGCTAAAGAATATGAAATATATATATATATATGTGTGTGTATATATATATATATATCTCCAGCACTCAGCCAAGTAAAATTCACATACAAAGCAGCCAATTAAAAACTGCCAGAGAGGCATAAAAGGAAGAAAATATGCACCACAGTGAGAAGAAAAGTCAACCAAAACCAACCCAAAGCTGACACAGATGGGAGAATAAGCAGACAGGGATATTAAACAGTCATTATAACAGTATTCCATGTCAAAAAGGTAAGTAGAAAAACGTGAGATATAAAAATGACAAATGGGGCTGTTAGAGATGAAAATTATAATGTCTGAGAAGAAAAATGTACTGGTTGGAATAACAGATTAGACAATGCAGATGAAAAAGTTAGTGAACCTGAAAACAAACTATCTGAAACACAGGAAAAAAAATTAAACCCAAAATATTAGGGAACTTTGGGATAACTTAAAATAGCCCAACACATACGTTAACTGGAGGCTCTGAAGCACAGGACAGTGGAAGAAACAAAAAGTATTTTTAAAATTATAGTCAAATATTTTTCAAATTCGATGAATCTATAAACCCACTAAACCAAACTCAATGAAACCCGAGAAACATGAACAAAACTACACAAAAGCATAAAACAGTCAAGTTGTTCAAAACCATTGATAAAGAAAATCTTTTAAAAAGCTGGGTGTTAGGGGTGGGGCGGGGTTTGCAACATCTGAAACAAAAATAAGGATGACACCAGATTTCTGATCAAAAACAATGCAAGCCAGGAGACAGTGGAAAAAGAACTTTAAGAAAAAACTCGGGCTTCCCTGGTGGCGCAGTGGTTGAGAGTCCGCCTGCCGATGCAGGGGACACGGGTTCGTGCCCCGATCCCGGAAGATCCCACATGCCGCGGAGCGGCTGGGCCCGCGAGCCATGGCCGCGGAGCCTGTGTGTCCGGAGCCTGTGCTCCGCAACGGGAGAGGCCACAGCAGTGAGAGGCCCGCGTATAGCAAAAAAAAAAAAAAAAAAAAAAAAAAAGAAAAAACTCAACTTAAGATTTTATGCTCAGCCAAAAACTTTCAACTGTTAAGAGTAAAATACTTTTCAGACAACAAAAACTAAAAAATTATATATATAATATAATTATACATAATATATTGGGTTGGCCAAAAAGTTCTTTTGCGTTTTTCTGTAAGATCTTTTGTGTGTATGTTTGTATATGTGTGTGTGTGTTTGTGTGTATCAACATAGCCATCCATCTCCAGGAGACCCCCCCAACTAGAAGCAATGTTACAGTCCTCTAGGCAGAACGAAAAGGACTCTAAAAAGAAAGGATGTGGAGGAACTGGAATTCTCACACACTACTGGTAGGAAAGCAAAATGATACAGCTACTGTAGAAAACATTTTGGCAATTTGTGAAAATGTTAAACAGCCCCTGATCATATGATCCACTCCTAAGTGATACAAAAGGATGTCCATACAAAGACACATACCAATGCCCACAGCAGCTTTATTTGTAACAGCCAAAACTGGGCGAAAAACCCCCGCTGTACAACGACAGATGCATGATAAACACATTTCATACCCCTATGATGGAACACTACCCAGCAAAAAAAAGGAATGAACTACTTACTGATACACACCACGTAGGTAAATCTCAAAATAAGTATGCTGGAAGAAGTCAGGTGAACTACATGGTTCTACTTATAAAGTTCCAAGACTTTACGTAGGTAAAACATACATAATGCATATATATAGTCCATTACAGACTTCCAGAAAATTCAAACTAACATGTACTAAAGGCAGATCAGTAATTGCACAGGGATACAGGGATGCAGTAGCAGGGAGGGGCAAAGGAGGGGGTTACAAAGGTGCTAGACGGGGTGATGGAAACGTTATTTTGCTTGTGGTATACATGCCCAGTTATATCAAACTGTACACTTTAAATACAGGTACTTTTCAATGTCATTTAGATCTCTGAAATACTGTTTCTGAAAATGTAAACAGTGTACCACGTGTGCCCCCTGTGGCCTTCTACAACTGTGATGCCCAGCAAGTAGCTCGGTTTTCAAGAAAAATCCTGCTCATCATTCCCAGCTCCATTATTTGCCTCTATTTTACACAATGAGACACCATTTCACACTCACTATGATGGTTAAAACCAAAGAGACAAGAACAAGGGCTGGTGAGTATGCAAAAAATCTGGAACCCTCATATGCTGCTGATAGGAATGTTACATGGTGCAGCTGTTCTGGACAACTGTTTGGAAGCTCCTCAGAATGCTAAAGGCAGACTCGCCATGGGACCCGGCAATTCCACTCCTAGGCATTTACCCAAAGGAAATGAAAATGTACAGACACACGAAATATGCCCAGGAATGTTCACAGCAGCATGATTCACAAGAGCCAAAAGGCCCATCAACTGACGAACAGATAAAATGTGGTACAGCCACGCAATGAATACTGTTCATAAAAAGGAATAAAGTATTGATACATGCTACCACATGTATGAACCTTGAAAACATTTAGATGAAAGAAGGCCATATACTGTATGATTCCATTTATGTGAAATATCCAGAACAGCCAAATTCATAGAGACAGAAATAGACTAGTGGTTGCCGCCTGGGACCAAGAAGAGAGGAAACAGGGGCTGCTAAAAGACAAGAGGGTCCTATTTTGGGGTGTTGGAATGTGCTAAGATTAGATTGTGCTAATGATGGACAACCCTATCAATATATTAAAAGCCACTGAACTGTATACTTTAAATGGGTGTGTTTTAGGATATGTAAAATATCTCAGTATAGTGTTAAAACCTTAAAAATTACATCTCATACAAAACAGAAGGTAAAGATGAAGAAGCAGCCATACACACTTAATTAAATGTGAAATCTCCTGATTTTTATGTGTTGGCAATTAAAATTTAAGATGTCTGCCAGGCCCCAGTGGGCAGGCCAAATATGACCTACATGCTCCATCAGGCCTCGTGGAGCAAGCGCTCGCCAGTTTTCAGGGCTACACTATCTTTTCATGAACCAGAGGGCACAGTTCTCTGGTTGTTTCTCTATAAAACCCCCTAGCAACTGTGTTCTCTAATCCTACGAAGAGTATCTTCCTTGCCTATCTTAAGATGACTCTGCACACCTCACCCTCGATCCATTCCCTCCCCCGTCTCTTCTCCACCGTGGTCGGCACTTTGCCATCCCTCCCGTGCACACGTTACCTTCTGCTCTGTGTCAGAGGTTCCCTGACTCCATCCTATGCCAAGTTTTGGCCTCACCCAGCCAGCTCCCACCACGGGGGGTCGTACATGTCCTCTGTGCCACACCAACACACGAGTACATCATGTATCCCTTCTTTCTCCTCCCAGCTCCTCCAAAGAAAAGTCAAGGTTGTTGGTTTGGTGGGTTTCAAACACATGGCAAATCCATGTAACGCGGGGCTCATCTGCTGGATGGAATACTCTTCCCTCACTGGGAATGGGAAGGAAAGTGCTGGCAGCACAGAAGGGTACGCACAGACAGAGAGATACATCCCTGCTTGAAGGGCCCGCAAACAGCCCTGCTACCGGCGCGCAGACACAGGGGTCCTCCCCCGTGGAGAGAGGGATGTTGCCAGACACAAGTAAGAAGAAATTCTGAAAAAATTTTCAGGGACAGGACCAAAACCGCGACCCTGGGTTGCAACCTACCAGGAGCAAGTCATGCTCTTTACCACGTAAGGAGAGCCTGCTCCTCCACCTTCAACCTGGAACTACAAAAGCCAACAGACCAAACTTGACCTAAAATACATCTACAACTTAAGGAAAAAGAAGAAACAGGAAAGTATCTGCCTTACAAAAACATCTGACTGGTGAATAATTAACTGCATTTATAAATTTCCTTTATAAATTTCCAAGGAACCCCAACCAGACTACCTCTAAAAACAATGAATTAGGTCCTCAGATGATAATGGGACTTTTTGCTGTCTTTATTTTTATGTTGATTTTATAATAATTGTTTGTTGTTAGATTAGTTACATGTTTAGCTATTTGAATCTCCATCTGATGTTAATTTAACTTATTATGACACATTAAATCAAGTACACCCAAGGCAGTTTTACAGTAGCTTCCAATACATTGTTTACTATTGTTTGTCCTTATTTGAGGAAGCCACACAGACCTCTTTTCTCCCTGCTGTAATGGAGGGAAGACAGCCTAGCAGAAAGATATAAGATTTTTTTTTTTCCCCTCAAGACTGTTCATCTTTTGTGCTGGCAATCTGTCTTTGAGGAAAGATAGAATAAAGCCAAGACTGAGGTATATCAAGTGACTCAGAGCAAGCACCTCTCAAAACCATGATCAATATTCTCATGTTTTTAGGACTGTTTTCAGTCATAAATATCCTTCCTCTGAAAAAAGAAATAATTCTCCTTTTGGTCAACAGTCCCTGCAGTCGATATGAAGTCGGCAGCAGCCATACCGGCCTGGTCGGGCTCGGGCGCGTGGAGGAACCATGCTTTCGGTGGAGGAGGGCCAAGGACATGCCAGTGCGTTAAAATCTAAATGCTTTACTCAGGGAAGGAAAACTGCCAAGAGAATATAAATAAAAAGGCAGCAATGGTGGGGAAGTTTTTTATTCTGAAGCGTCACATCATCTGCATTAACAACTGATCCCACAACCTACTTCTTCCCTCTCGGCTCCACCAGAAAATGAAAGACTATCATTTGAAAATAATGTGCAACATCCTTTTATAAATTAAAATCTAAAGATCGAGCAGAGGTTGCATGGAAAAGAAACTTTTAAGAAGCGCACCAATGTTTTAAGAAGTTAACTTTGCCAAAACACGTTGAGCATCACATCACTTACAATGTAACCTTTTAAACGCTGCCGACTACCTACTGGAGGTGGAATGCTGCAATCAGCACTATTCACCAACAACATATCCCTCTCATCAGCTCAGTCACAAAACCCGAGCACAGGGCTGCTGCGAGACCACCGGTAGGGGGCGGCCCTGAGCACACGGTCAGCAAGAGACCTGTAGGACGATGGTCATCACTGCTAGGCACCATCGTAAGGATCCTCTACGTCCTCTGTAAACAGACTAACTTCCAACACTCGTGATAAAAAAGGAACCATTTAAAATGAACATTAAAAACAAATGTTCTCTTGGGCTCCCCTGGTGGCACAGTGGTTGAGAGTCCACCTGCCGATGCAGGGGACACGGGTTCGTGCCCCGGTCCGGGAAGATCCCACATGCCGCGGAGCGGCTGGGCCCGTGAGCCATGGCCGCTGAGCCTGCGCGTCCGGAGCCTGTGCTCCGCAACGGGAGAGGCCACAGCAGTGTGAGGCCCGCGTACTGCAAAAAAAAAAAAAAAAAAAAAAAAAGAAACGTTCTCCCTCCCCTGTCCTGAGCAGGTCTGCGCCTCACCTCAGCGGACATGAGCACATGCTGAGCCATCTCTGCTCCCACCCTTTGTAGGGCCTTATTTTATACACAGGCACAGTGCCTCCCACAGAATGCCAGTCATGCATTAAATTAAAGAGAAAACTGACTGACTACATTTTCATACTTTTTTAATTTTAAGGATTGAGACTGTTGGAAGATAAACTGGTGTTTAAAATATTCAGCCAAAGAATCTCACTGAAACGGTTTTATTTCCAGGAAGATGGGGACACAACCATCGTGTGTGTTCACATCACCACAAAGTGATGATGAGCCTTATTACAAAGATTTTATGATACCTAGAGACCGCTCTCAGCGTTTAGAGAGACAGACAGAAAAATAATTTTCTTAACAGTCGCAGAGGTTTTTATTCTGAGAAGAGTCTGCACGTTGGCAAGTAGCAAACATACTCATTCTGACATTTAGATTCTGAGTGCCGGCGTCTTCTCCACTGTTTCATCAGAAATCATGGCTTCACTCAAACTAGAAGTAGATGGGAGTAACACAAAGGTGACTGACATAAAACATGACCTGTTTTGTGGAAGACGCTACCAACGATCTGGGGTCATAAGGCACTGGGGAACAAGGTCCTATTCCCCAAGGACTACCACCGGCAGGGAAACGGGGCCCCCAATCCCTACTGGGCCCCCGTGACCGCTCAGAGGGCTGGCCACTGAGCCCCACCACATTCTAGTGCCCACAGTCCACGTAAGGATGCTTCTGGAGCTCAACACATTTTGGAAAAGAAAGCGAGGTCCCCAAGCTGTGTCAGCAGAACCTGTTAACCACAGTCTGAACCCAGCACCCGTCAGCACCTGTTTACCGCAGTGTCTGTGGGACACGGTGCTCCGGGTGACAACCAGGGGGTCACAGAGAGGGCCGCCACCGGCAGTGGGGGACTTCTGGGAAAGAAGGACCTGGATGCTGCACTGCACTAACTGTGTGTGTGAGAGAAGCAACTGAGTAAAGCAGGAACCGACATGTCTACGCTCCACCCTACACCTCTCTGCGCATATACCCTGACAGGATGTAGCCCGTACTGCCAAGAATGGAGCCAGCGGTGGAGGGGGCCACTCCAGTGACCAGGGCGCCATACACTCAAGTCTGGCGGCCACGTGACGGCCTCAGCTCTCGTGGGGATGCACAGGCTGTGGGCATCTTCTCCACCCGCCTTTCCAGGGTTCCTGCCCGCAAGTACCTTCGGGCCTAGAAGAAGGAATAAACAAGTAACCCAGTTTCTCACACACTATGGAGTTCTGCGTTTAGGGGAGACCACCAAGCCACAGTCCTCAGC
Organism: Mesoplodon mirus; assembly: GCF_964341445.2. Classification (NCBI taxonomy): domain Eukaryota; kingdom Metazoa; phylum Chordata; class Mammalia; order Artiodactyla; family Ziphiidae; genus Mesoplodon; species Mesoplodon mirus. The sequence goes on along the minus strand of NC_138977.1, from coordinate 228,215,595 downwards.
GGATTGTACTTGGGCTCTTTCAGAGCTGTTTCCCTCCTCTGGCTTTAAAGTTCTAAGGTTCTTTGACAAGTAGGTCTTTTTCACCTACTTTCAAAAGGTCACAGCTACCTTCTGGACAGATGACAGTGCTTGAAGCCTGGGAAGCCTAGTAAATGGGAGGTTTGTGTACTTTAGAGGAAAAAGAGAAGTCAGGCCCCAGCACGGCCACCAGGCAGGGCTCCTAGGGAAGGTTTCCTCCCAGCACTGCTGAGCCCAGGGGGACAGCCTGGGGTGCCGAGGTGCCCCCAGGACCTGGCCCAGTGCCAGGAACGGCCTGCCGTCTGCTGCCTTTTTACTTCTAGCAGCCCCCCTATGAAGGAAGGACTATTATTCCTGCTTTATGGGAAGGAACACCAAAATGGACAGGCTAACTTCCCAAATCGCAAGTTGAGCTGTACCCTCAACTAAGATCCACGACATGCGCAAAGGTGAAATACTCCTCAGAGGAAGATGGTTTCTTAACATATAATATTAAGCCCCTAAAAGAAGATACTCAAAATCACCAGCCAAAGCTTCTTCTGCGCCACCCCTTTAAAAACACAGACACCCACCTAAGATGATTATGCCTCACCTAAGGGTAACTAGCAAAGATGTCTTAATGACCGCGTCCTCCTACAACTCCCTAAAGCCTTAAAAGTTCTTCCAAAATGATGAAGAAGATGCATTTCACTATACAGCAGAGGAAAATACCCATGTGTCAGGAAGCCTATTTAGCAACAGAGCACAAGCTGACAGTTTCACCTGATGCTTTCATCATCCCATAGAAAGGAGTCTGGACATGAGCTGGAGGGGCCCCACCGGGACTTGGCCTCGGTGCAGGTCAGCACAACGCGGCTCTGCTTGTAGTGCCAAGTGCCCGCAGGGTATGAGGCAGCTAATGAGGGTGAACTCTGCTTAAAACGACGCTCGGGGTACGCCCACTTCTGAATTTTCAGATTGGGGATACATAAACAGGAATCAGAAACAACAGCCGTTTTGTTTTGTTTTGTTTTGTTTTTCCCTTCCATTCTAGAAACAGCTTAACTAACCTTAATCTCTTGTTTTACCTGAACGTGGAAAATTAAGACTTTACATCATCCTGCTCCATAGCCTATTAGAGATATTTAAATCATACTAATCATTCTAACAGATTTGGATGACTTAAATCATCCTAACTTACTTACCCACTAAGTTTCAGCACTCCTCAGACAAAAAAGAACTGAGGTACTTTCTAATACACACAGTTTAAGGTTACAACATGCTTAAATGAACTAATGTTTACAAACTCAGAAATGGCCAACGTGAAGAGCACTTTAAAGTTTATAAAATGCCTTAAACATTATCTCATTAAGAGGTACTCATTCCAGAGTGATGACTAAACAGGGCTTTAATATTATTTATGGTAAAACTGATACAACTTGGGAGAGGTGGTGGTAAGGAGAGAAGACTGAGAAATGTTTTTAAGTTGCATAACAATGCTTGCTAACTTTATGTAAGCTCCGATTACATGAACGACGATCTACAAAGTCATTTCGGTGCATGACAACTTTGCAAGATTGTCTATTATTTCCGGTTGCAAATGGGGAAAGTACAGAGCAGAGACTCAAAGAAGCACCTGAGATCATGCCAGGTGGCTGCCAGGATTAAAATTCACAGCCTGGTGCTTTCCTCTCTCCCATATATCAGACAGGTCCATAGCCTGCCCATTTAACAGATCAGTTATCTGCTGGAAATAAGAATCTTAATTATAAGAGATTTGAGAGAAATGATAGAAAAAACTGGCTTTGGAATAGCTACGAAGGCAGCCAAAATTTTTTTAAAGCTCTAACGTGGGAAACCTAGTAGGAAAAACTAGCTCTGCGGAGGTTTACAATAATGGCTCAGCACCACTGTGTACAAACAAGAGTTAGAGCAGCACCCAGTAAGACCTCCACAAACCCTCACAACGCACTACTGTGATCCACCTTCTACAGACAGAGAGTCAAGGCAGAGAGATAGATGCTGGACAACCCGCTTCACAGGTTACACAACTCAAAAGTGGCAGAGCCAGGATTAGAATCCAGGTCGGCCTGCAAACAGTTATTACAGAGAAACAGTTATTACAGAGAAAAATTCTAATGCTTCTTTTATCCCCAACTATGCTTTATGTACATATATTTGATAATAATAACTTGTTAGAATATGACAGTCATGTATGCATCAAAATGCTATATAATCATTCATTAGTATCTTTAGAAAAAGTTCTCACATTTCTCAGAAAAACGTCCAATGAAGTATGAGAATTTGTAATAATCTAGAAGGCAACTTGTTAAATGAAGCTAATTTGCTATCAGGTTAAAACACACTGTGATAGCTGTAAGACGTTTTATGTGAGCCTCGTGGTAACCACAAAGCAAAAACCTATAGTACATAAAAAAAGATAAAAGAATCTAAGCATACGACTACAGAAAAACATCAAATCACAAAGGAAGAGAGCAAAAGAGGAAGAAAGGAACAAAAGAGTTAAAAAACAACCAGAAAACAATTAACAAAATGACAATAGTAAGTCCATACCTATCAATAAGTACTTTAAGTACACATGGACTAAATTCTCCAATCAAAACACAAGAGAAAAGCTAAATAGATTTTTTTTTTTTTTAAAGACCAAATCACATGCAGCCTTTAAGCCATTCACTTCAGCTGTAAGGACATACAGACTGAAAGTAAAGGGATGGAAAAAGATATTCCATGCAAATGAAGACCAGAAGAAAGCAGGATTAGCTGTACTTACATTACACAAAGTAGACTTTAAGCCAAAGACTCTAACAACAGACAAAGAAGGTCATTAAGGGGTCAGTTCATCAAGAGGATGTGGTATTTGTAAATATTTATGCATCCAGCCTAGGAGCACCTAAATTTAGAAAGCAAATACTAGCAGGTCCAAAGGAAGAAATAGACAGCAATACAGTAACAATAGGGACTTCAAGACCCCACTTCCAACAATGGATAGATCATCTAGACAGAAAATCAGTAAAGAAATACTGGACTTAAACTACACATTAGACCAGATGGACCTAACAGACATTTACAGAACATGCCACTCAACAGAAGCAGAATACACATTCTTCTCAAGTGCACATGAAACATTCTCCAGGATAGATCATATGTTAGGGCAAAAAACAAGTCTTAATAAACTTAAAAACACTGAAATCATATCAAGCATCTTTCTGATGCTGAAAATTCACAGCCTGGTGCTTTCCTCTCCCCCATGTATCAGACAGGTCCATAGCCTACCCATTTAATAGATCAATTATCTGCTGGAAATAAGAATCTTAATTATGAGAGATTTGAGAGAAATGATAGAAAAAACTGGCTTTGAAATAGCCCAAAAAATCCATGCTTTCACAATGGTATGAAACTAGGAGTCGGTTACAAGAGGATAATTGCAAAGTTCACAAATATGTGGAAATTAAACAACATACTCCCGAACAAATGGGTCAAAGAAGAAATCAAAAAAGAAATAAAGTAACTTGAGATAAATGAAAATGGAAACACAACATAGCAAAACTTACAGGCTGCAGCGAAAGCGATCCTAAGAGGGAAGTTTATAGCTACCAACACCTACATTAAGAAAAAAGATCTCAAACAACAACCTACCTTTACACCTCAAGGAACTAGAAAAAGAACGAACTAAGCCCAAAGTTAGAAGGAAGAAAAGATAAAGATCAGAACAGAAATAAGTTAACTAGGGACTAAAAAGACAGTAAAAAATGTGAAACTAAGAACAGATTTTTTTTAGAGAGATAAACAATATAGACAGACCTTTAGCTAGGCTTACCAAAAAGACGTGGACTCAAATAAAACTATAAATTAATGAGGAGACATTACAACTGATACCACAGAAATACAAGGATTAAGAGACTACCATAAACAACTGTATGTTAAAAATTGAACAGATTCCAATTCCTGGAAACATACAAGCTACCAGGATTGAATCATGAAGAAATAGAAAATCTGAACAAACCAATTACTAGTAAAGGGATTGAATCAGTAATCAAAAACCTACCAACAGAGAAAAGTCCAGTACAAGATGGCTTCACTAGTGAATTTTAAAGAAGAACTAATACCAGTCCTTCTCAAATTCTTCCAAAAAACTGAAGAGGAGGGCACATGTCCTCATTTTATGAGGCAAGCATTACCTTGATACCAAAGCCAGACAAGGACTCTACAAGAAAAGAAAATTACAGGCCAATATCCCTGGATGAACACTGATGGAAAAATCTCAACAAAATACTAGCAAACTGAATCCAACAACACACTGAAGGAATCATTCACCATGATCAGGTGGGGGTTATTCCAGGGATGCAAGCATGTTTCAATATAGACAAATCAATGTGGACCACATTAACAAGATGAAGGACAATGTCATGATCAATTCAACAGATGAGGAAAAAGCATTTGACAAAATTCAGCCTCCTTTTATATGATAAAAACTCTCAGCAAACTGGTTACAGGAGCAACGTACCTCAATGTAATAAAGTCCACACATGACAAGCCCGTACCTAACATAAGACTCAAGGATGAAAAGCTGAAAGCTTTCTTTTTAATATCAGAAACAAGACAAGGATGCCCACGCTCACCACTTTTATGCAACATAGTACTGGAAGTCCTAGGAGGAGCAATTAGCAAGAAATAAAGGGCATCCAAATTGGAAAGGAAGATGTAAAACTGTCTCTGTTTGAAGATGACATCATATTTTATGTAGAAAACTCTAAAGATCCCACCAAATAACTGTTAGAATAAATGATTTCAGTAAAGTTGCAGGGTACAAAATCAGTATGCAAAAATCAGTTGCATTTCTAAACACCAAAGATGAACTATGAGAGAGAGATATACTTAATACTGTTAAAATGTCCATCCTCCCCAAAGCAATCTACAGATTCAATGCAATTTCTATCAAAATTCCAATGGCATTTTTCACAGAAATAGAGAGACATTCTAAAAATTTCATAGAATCACAAAAGATTCCAAAAAGCCAACACAATCTTAAGAACAAAGCTAGAGGCATCGCAGGTCTGGATTTCAAACTATATTACAAAGCAACAGTAATCACAACAGTATGGTATCAGCATAAAAACAGAATACAGAGGCACATGCATATGTGGTCAATTCATTTTCAACAAAGGAGCCAAGAATATACACTAGAGATAAGACAGTCCCTTCAGTGAATGATGCTGGAAAATCACTGGACAGCCACATGCAAAAGGGTGAAACTGGACCCCTATTTTACATCATACAAAAAAAATCAACTCCAAATGGATTAAACACTTGAACATCAGACCTGAAACCATAAAATTCCAAGGAGAAAACACAGATGGTAAGCTCCCTGATGTCAGTCTTGGCAATGATGTTTTGGATTTGACACCAAAAGCAAATAATCAATAAGCGGGACTACATCAACCTAAAAAGCTGCACAGCAAAGGAAACAATAAAATGAAAAATGGGAGAAAATATGTGCAACCTACTGAGTGGGAGAAAATATCTGCAGACCACATATGCAATACAGGGTTAATACCCAAAATATACAAGGCACTCATACAACAACAAAACACAAAAAACAAAAAAAATCCTGGGCTTCCCTGGTGGCACAGTGGTTGAGAATCCGCCTGCCGATGCAGGGGACACGGGTTCGTGCCCCGGTCCAGGAAGATCCCACGTGCTGCGGAGCAGCTGGGCTCGTGGGCCACGGCCGCTGAGCCTGCACATCCGGAGCCTGTGCTCCGCAATGGGAGAGGCCATAGCAGTGAGAGGCCCGTGTACCGCAAAAAAAAAAAAAAAAAAAATCCTGTTTTATAATTTGCCTTTGTCAATTATACTTCAGTAAGCTGGAAAGAATAAAGTTATGAATAAACAACCTCCTCACAGTGGAAAAGGCTGCCCAGCATAGGCCAAGTCTCAGTAGTGGTTCTCTCAGAAAGTTACTGTGATTTTACATGGCAAAAAACCCCACAGAAGTTTGTACTTACTTACTCTAAAAGGTCTTTTAAAGTGATATTGTCCCCAAAAGGTCCACAAGCTCTAGGTGGCTTTCAAAATATTTGCTGAAAGTTTAGTACAGAATTCTCTAAGTGAAGATAATAGTCACAAGTAAATAACCATCCTGAAGGGACAGGGTAACAACTAGAAATTCAGCCAATCCCCAGACTTCAGGGGATGCTTTACTTAGTTGTTTGGGGTCATGTGACATCTTGCTCTTGGTATGCCACTGCAAAACTAAGGACAGTATTGGGTTAGGATTTTTTGGCTTCTTCGAAATTACTTAGAACTGCTTAATGATATAAAAATCTAACCATCAGAATGACAAAATCACTTATTTAGGGATCCAAAGAAAACAGTCTCAATCCAGTGGTCTTAGAAGAATTCTTAAAACAAATGTTAAATAAACTAGACTTTATACTCTTAAAAATGCACTTATCAGATACTGCAAAAAAAAGAAAAATACGGTCAAGGATTAGATAATAAACTACAAAAAAAGTCAGTATGCAGTTTTTTCTTCTTATCTTAATAAAATGTGTGTAGCCAAAGAAGTAGAGTAATTCAAAAAATCTGTGTAAGAATTTGGATGAAAATAAAGATGGGTTCCAACCAATCAAAGATGAAAATGTGAAAATGAAACCTAGAAAGTGGGAGAAAATAAGCATGGATGGCTACCAAAAATATATATATATAATGTTTTATATATATGTGTGTGTGTGTGTGTAAATAAAGTCCTTTTTAAGAATTCCATGATACTCAGATGCCACAGGGAAAGATTTAAAAATCTGACTACAATTGTACCAATGTTAATCCAATGTTAATTTCTAGTTAATAGTTTTGACAAAAGTGCCACGGTTATGTAAGCTGTTATTAGGAGAAACTGGGCGAACAATGTATTAGAACTCTATGCGCTGTCTTTACAGCTTTTCTGTAAATTGAAAATTCTTCCAAAATAAGAAGTTAAATGAAAATCTGACTATATAAAAAATTAATAAGTTTCTTTAAAAAAATCCATGGACAATATCAAAATACAAATGACAATCTTCAATATGCAAAACCAGTAAGATACAGACAAAAACAACCCAATAGAAAAATAAGCAAACATTTCACTAAGGAAACATAAATGACCAATAAACATAAGGGAAGATGTTCAACCTCACTCAATTACAATATAAAAAAAATAAACTAATGAGGCAATCTGAAGAGATCTAAGGTTTTAACGCTACTTCTCAGAATTTATTCTCCACAGACTTGCACAAGTACACCAAGATGTCTATATAAAGATATTCCCCCCAAAATGTTGCTTCAAACAGCTCCAAACCAAACAAGGACCAAATAAAGCCTAAAGAGACTCTAAACGTACATTAACGGGGGGATTAAGAGGAGAGAAATGTTGGTGCATCATTTAGACACATACATACACAATAAAATACGCATAAGCAGTCATTGGAAAAAACAGCTATCTCAATCATGCTGTGTAATGACTATTTGGTGGCACAGTCTCTATTCCAACTTGTCATAACTGAGAACTGTGTTTCAAAACGTTTTTTCATATGAAAAATATTGTATTTCAATAGAACATTAATACCCACACCAAGTGGGAAGATCTACTTGTCACCGTTTATTTCTGTTAATCAGCATCCATAGCATCCAACATACTCAACTTATATTTAATTTTAACTTCTGAGAAACTGGGAAGAAGTATCAAGCTTTCAGAGAATTCGAGTCAACTGCCCAGAAGACATCTCTAGTACTTCTAAGTTAAGCCTATTACAGGAGGCAGAGTTTGACCGACGTGACCAATTAAGTTTAAACCGGGGTCTCTTGTAAGCCAACTGATTTAAATTAATTTCCTTGAATTATACATTGTTTGAAAAATAATCTTAATGTGTTCATCGAAGATTTGAAGAAGTGTCAGGAGTACACATATTACGGTATTGTAAGTTCCCCACGACAAAGTTTTAGTGAAATTGTACGTTCACCTTAGATTTAACGCCACTCCTAACATAACTCGATCTAAACAAATCCCAACTAAAAATGAAACGGGAAGTTAAATGAATGTCCTTTATTTAAAACTCCCTTATCTGAACCAATTTTAAAGAAAACAACACTAAGATTGGAAGCATGGTTTGGATACATTTATTTATCAATCCCAGATGTACTTACTGTAGGAAGATTATAGCTTAATTAAAGCCCTGGCAGGGTCAGAAATGTCCATATGCAAGATGTTTCCACAGAGTGTCACTTGGGTACAATCAATTAAAATGCACCGAGAGGGCCTCCCTGGTGGCGCAGTGGTTGAGAGTCCGCCTGCCGATGCAGGGGATACGGGTTCGTGCCCCGGTCTGGGAGGATCCCATATGCCGCGGAGCGGCTGGGCCCGTGAGCCATGGCCGCTGGGCCTGCGCGTCCGGAGCCTGTGCTCCGCAACGGGGGAGGCCACAGCAGTGAGAGGCCCGCATACCACACACAAAAAAAAAAAATAAAATAAATAAATAAATAAATAAATAAAATGCACCGAGAATTGTTAAACGGAAAAATCCAGAACAAGAGTCTGTTGTCACACAAGGTTTTCGCGTGCGTTGAGAGGCTAATTTATATTTTGTTCTGATGCACGCGTGTAACAGTAATATTTATATCAGATATTCATAGCTTACCTAGATGATTGATATCAATTTCTCTTCATAATATGACCAGCAAATAAAACACACAGTGGTTCTAATATAAAGAAATAACATGTGACAAGGTTCCCTAAAACATTTCTATTTTGGACCTCAAGCTAAATTGCTTTTGCTGGCCCCTTCCACCTCTCAGCATGGTTGACAGACAAATTGATCGAAACATTGGAAAATAATATGCTTGCAAAATTTCTCTGGGTGAGTTTTCAGTCTTGAATTTTTCATACGAGAACGAAATGAAAGATTGCCCCCTTGGTTTTCCCTCCATTACGCGGCCCCATCGTATGTACTACAGAAACATACAATACTTCAAACAGCAGCAATACGGTGTAAACAAAATGTGTAACATTTGTCATGAAACACCCAAGCTGTGTGAAGTTAAGAGACTGGGTAGCAGGCATCTTTGCCCTGAGATTATGTTGTTCAATTATAATGAATTCATACATTTGAAGCTGCCTTAGGGCCTCTCATTAGACGCAGGGATGTTTATTACAGGAAAGATTGCCCGTATCATTTAAGAAGGAAGACGGCTGGGGGATTTGATTAGAAATGTTGACAGGTGAGGTGTGTAAAGAATGTCATTCACTCACATTTTCCAACTTCAACATTAGGACCCTTCATTTTTTATGGCTTCTCTAAAGCCCCTCTGAACTGCAGACGTGGGGAACCAAGAGAAAACTTTCCGTAGAGCGTACCGCACCCACTAATGGCATGACCTGATTTCCACGCGACTTGTTACTCTTACGCGTACAGATATCATTTCACGGGCAAAGAGATTATGACAGAAACAACATTCTAATCACACTCAGCCACATATAACCAAGGATGGAGCGAAAACGTAAATGTCTTCCTGTATTCCATGAACAGACCTTGTCTACAGTTACCGTATCTGCCTCCACTTGCTGTTCTTCAGACACCCCAGGCCCTGAGGCTCTTACAGAATTTTTAAATTAATGTCTATAGCATTAGAGGATAGGCAGAGTCCTCATACATTTAAATTTACACCTCATGAAAATTCTTATTAACTAAATTTTCCCCTCAATACTCGCAGGTCAAGAATCGATGAACAGTCAATTTTTTTCGGTCAAAATTAAACAAATCATAAAAAATGGCATGATTTTCAGCATTGCAGATTAGATTTAGTGGGTAATATCTGCCAGATATGAAAAACAGAACTCATTATGCTGCACTAAAATAATCTGCACTGCAGTATTTTTATTTCACTTCATCAGCTTCACCAGTTTTGATAAGTTCACTACAGTATTTCACAAAATAACTTGGTTTGAAAATAGACTTCACAGGTCCCTGTCCTGACGCCCCAGAATGTGAGGTAACCCTAGGAGGAGGCACGGGCAGGTGGGCCTGGCTGTGCCGGAACATTTGGTAACTTCAAGCACCTCACCTGAAACCACAGGTGCCAAAACCTACAGAACGCTGCACCAACACAAGCCACGGGAACAAAGGTGTTTGATGGATTTCTGCTTTTAAACCAAACTCTTAGCTCAGAATATGAAGGAACAGGATGGCCCTTGGTCCCTACTCAAAACCTTTGATTCCTGTTGTATTTGGACTCCGGTTTAACTAGGAGTCGATGACAGTAAGCCCAATGCCAACCCTCAAAAGCGGCACAGAACGTGTGGCCTGGCAGAGCTGCCGCTACGTGTGGGCACGTGGAGGGTGATGGGCCGCGGGGGACGAAGACAGCCTGGTGAAAAGAAAGGGCATCATCCCCCCTTCAGAGAAGGGAGGCGTGCTTTAGCTTAAGCTCTGTGGTCAGCTGTTACTCACTACTGGGAGTGAGCTGTGTTTAGCAGGCAAGGGATGAAACGACGCTCTCGTAAGAGTATCAAAAGGGAAGAAACACAAATGTCTGTGTGACCGCTTCGTTTCCTTTTTAAGCAAAAAGTAACTTACACCCTGCATACACACCTCAGTCATGACTCCTCCGAGGACACCTGTGTCCCTGGCGAGAACAGGTCCTCCCAGGGCGCTTGGCCTGCCTACAGTGGCGCTGCCCAGGACAGAACGCTCGTCCAGCCTGGACCTAAGAATACTTCTGATCAATGTTCAGTCCCTCCTGTCCCCTCCCCCAATGTACGGAGGCCAGTAAGCAAAGGGGTGTCTCATCAACGTGTCCACGAGCCGAAGTTGTTAGCACTCAGCCCAAAGTAATGGCTCTTAGGCGGCCGAGACCACAGATGACAGGAAGGTGGCACAAAACTTACTGGGTGAAGAGTACAAAAGGGTGAGGTTCGTCATGGAGCCAGACAGCAGAGGTGGAGAGGGACGAGTACCCTCTGACTCAGCAAGCCTGGAAGGTGGCCTTCGACTGGCTTAACTAGCGGCTACGTAAACCTTTCGGTCAGGCTGCCGACTCTGAGGGCAAGTCTGTGTTGGGCTCCTCTTGAGTCCTCCACGGTGTAACGCCGACTAGGCTAGGACAACAACTCTCACCGTCACCCTCCCCACACCGCCGTGTTACTACTACTGCGTCCTGGGCCAGGGGTTTGCAGACGTCACCACATCCGAACCCTGCAAAGCAAGCAGAGCATAACCTGCCAGAGGCAGTTAGGCGGCAGAGCTGGACTCGGGCCCAGCAGCCCGACTCTGACGCTCCGATCCCACTCCACGAGCTGCACGTGTTAGAAGACATCACCAAGGCCTGTCTCACACCGTAACAGTGCGATACAAAGCTAAGTGCAAAATGACCTATAAAACATGGATGATATTTTCTAAGGCAAGAAACGGTGGAACATGTTGAAAACCTGGATTCCAAGAATCTACTCTGAGCAACAGAATATGAAAAGGACTGGGACGGGGTGGGGGGGCTGCTGCAGCTCTAGAAGGGAGAAGGGGGTTCTCTGAAGGTAGGAAAGGGGAAGGCACAGCTGGTGACTTCAGTCAGGAGGCAGGATGAAGAGCCAGCAGAGGTGGGTGGAGAGCCGGGGGCCAGCCCGTCACCTTGCTCCGGAAGGCCCACCGCTTCAGACCCACGGGGGAGCATCCAACGAGGAGGCCGAGGCCGCTCCAAGAAATCATCCCCCGGGGGCTCATGGTCACAGTGGACTTTGAAAGAGACTTTTTTTTTTTTTTAACAGTCTGTAGGAATTGGTCACCAATGGCAAATTTCTATAATGTCTCCCAAGCATCACAAAAGTTCTAAAGTTTTTTGTTTTTTTTAAATATCATATAATCAAGTTTTGGACCAAGGCAATTTAAAAAAAAATAAAACCAACATAGAGCAGAACACAGTAGAAATTCTTTGGTGTAATTCTTTGGAAATGTCAGATTCCTCCCCGCCTCTCAAATCCTAGGACATCTGTCCCTGCGCAGGGCCCCCTGAGTCCTCAAGTCCCAGGACATCTGTCCCGTGCAGGGGTCCCTGAGTGAGACCTCCTAACAAGGAGGAATGACAAGAAAAAGCAGCCCCAAAGCCCCGGGACATCACTATTGGCCTGATTTGTAAACCTACTCCCTGTTCAGGACAGTACCAAAATGGTACTTCAAATTGTGGAAATAACATTATAATCACAGTTCTAAAAAAACACAACAACAACAAACCCTTAAATGAACGCAAGAAACCCAGAGGACACAATGCCAAGTCTCATCTCTCGGGGTTCAAACTCTAAACTGAAAGCAAGCTTAAGGTGATGTCTACACATAACAACGGGCCAGTGCTTCCCAGCCCATTCCTGACTTCTCTATTTTTAAATGGTTGGTTTGCATTTAAAGCAGGAGTCTATTTCTCTAAGTCGTTTATTCTGTTTCAGTGTGCCTTAAAAGTGCAACACTGCTTAATATCTGAGAAAAGCTACAACGTGGAACAGTAGCATTCTTAAGTTAGGAGTGACAAATCCGAGAAAACCTCTACAATTTGGCTTCCGTATCTCTGAATTGGTATTTCAATGACAGATGTTTGTGGCGGCAAAAACCTCTGTCAGAACAAAATTAGGTGATCTATCATTCTAAGATATGGTCTTCATATACTGTTTACTTGAAGATATCACTTGCCTCGAGCCAATTTTGACCAAGAACATTTGGTGATATGGAAGTGATTTGTATATCATCGTTTTTGTGATAAATGTAGCTCTTGAGCACAAAACAACCTACCATTCCACAGTATTACAGTTAAAACTCCTACACCAGTAAATCTGCACTAGCACTTTTATGACGACTAAGATACTGTACCTAGACTCCAGTAGAGTTTTTTTTCCTTGAATAAGGTTGCCACTTGCCTGCCTTTTGGACTGGGTGTAGGATTTTTAATCCACTATCAAGGCCCCCTAAACCCCACCCTCTCCCCAGTTCCTGAAGCTTCTTAGGGACACGGTGCCTTCCTGGAGGGCTCTTAGGGCCCTCGGCGGCAACCGCTGAGCCACCACTGCTTGCTGGCAGGCAGGCGTCTGGGTGAACAAAGCCATTAGCTATCTAGAGAGCCCTCCCCCGGGCTCAGGGTGGGGACATGGGGTGCGGTGGGCAGAGGGCTAGGAGCAATCATTCTTGCGAGGACGGCACTGGCCCTCCAGGTGGCTGTGAAACAAGGCGGTGACTAGCCTGCACTCCAAACACACACAGGGTGGACAGGGCTGGAGGGTGTCAGTGGGGGTCACAGGTCAGAGGAGGCTGAAGCTCAAAGAAAGGCACTTGTTTCTGATGAAAAAGGAAACCAGAGCAGCTCTGCTTATCCTTTTTCCAGGTTTCTAAAACCGAAACACCCAAAAGCATGTACTGCCACACTGGGCCAAGGGTTCCGGACACAAGCTTGGGTGAAGCGAAAGCTACCGGCACCATTTATAACAGTTACACTTGCCCGCCAGGCACAGGGGGATGGCCCTTCCCTGGGCCATCACCAGTGACAACACTCAGTCTAGCTGCCCCCAAACCCAAGAGCCCTGCTGCAGCCGCTTGCAGGGATGTCAGTCCCGGTGTTGGGCACCCAGGCCCCAGAGCGCCCCAGTCACCCACCCAGCAAGGGTGTGCACGACTGTGCTGTGTGCCGGAAGGACAGCTCACCACCACCGCAACGCGAGATTTACCCAAATATTAGCTAAGTAGCCTATTTCCCAAAAGCCACAGATAATACAGAAAAAAAAAAAAAAAAAAAAAACCCCAATGGATTTGTTCATGCCTTATATCCTCAAATCTATCAAGGCCTCCAAGATGCCTCCAAACGTGAGTATGAACTACAGAGCTGCAGCTCCTGTGTCATCCCTGCCCGCCGTCTCAAATTGAGGCTTGAGTGCAGAGTCAGGACACATGTACGTCACGTGCAAGATGCTCGTCATGCTGTGAGGAACTTGGGGCTTCAAGGGGAGAAAGGGGCATGTGTGGCCTCTGCCCTTGCAGAATTCAGCTGGCCAGGAGACAGCGCGGCCAGCTCTTCCGAAAGCTGAGTGTGGACATCAGGTAAGTAGTCACAGACAGTCACGGGTATGAGTGGAAGAGCCTGGGGGACCCCCGTACCATGGAATACCAACACCTAGTGAGGCTTCTTGGTGGTCCTTCAAGGTGTCAGGAATTCCAAGAGGCAGAGGGGAGACAGGAAAGCATTTCAGAAGGGGGCTGGGTGAGCCAAGGTGAGGAGGTGAGAGTGAACGGTGAGTGAACATACAGAGGGGGGCGGGGCGCCAGCAGAGGGGACGGGCGGTGCCACGATGAGACGTGAGAAGGGCCAAAGCGCGGCAAGAAGACAGGTGCGAGCCAGGACCAGGGCACGACTGACTGGACAGGGGGATGTGGACGGAAGAGCATTTAGAGGCCAAGGGAAGAGCAGAGCGGGACACGGGCTGCAGCTCCAGGGCCAGCAGAAGCTGGGGTGGCGCCGTGATGACCCCTCACAAGTCAGGAGCTGCTGCACAGCAACCGCCCCAAACCCAGTGACTTGAAAACCGCGACTACCGGCCCCTGCTCTTCCGGCCAGCGGCGTGAGCTGGGTGGCCCCGGTGGCCTTGCCCGGGGTGACACATAGTGGCAGGAAGCCGGCAAACACCCTGGGGCAGGCAGCCCAACCAGGAGGACCCTCCCTCCCACCCGGCTGGTGGCGCTGCCGAGCCTCCGTCCCCGCCAGTCAGTCTCCCGCCTCAGGGCGCCGGCGCAGCTCCTCCCCTGGCAGCCTCAGCGCTCCAAGAAGGTTCCAGCAGAAGCTGCCCAGCCCTGGAAGCCCGGCTCCAACAGCCCCACTCCACAGGCCAGCCCAGATCCCAGGGGTGGATGGACAGAGGTGAGAGCAGACACAGCAGGTCCCAAACTGCTCTCCGTAGCGAGGTCTGCTTGCAGGGCTGGCCCTCGGCAGGCATCAGGGCCCTCGGCTTTGGGGAGGGTGCCCACCACTCCCTGAACAGAGTGCCTCGCACGCGCCGAACAAACCACGTGGCTTCTCACGTGGCATTCACAAGCCTCGTGAACGCCGCTGGCCGCCCGGGGGGGTCTGGAATTTGGGTATGTGCTACGCAGGGGGTGCCGACGTGACCAGCCCCCCTAAGTCTCTAAAGAGCTTCCCTGGTAGACAACAGTTCACACGTGTTGCCACAGCTTGCGGCGGCAGGAAGCCACTGTACCACGTGACTCCGATGGGGGAGGACTCTTGGAAGCCTGCGCTCCCTTCCGCCAGACCTGGCCCTCAGGCCTTTTCCCTTTTGTTTTGTTTGTGGGGGGGGGGCAGCTTTGTGTCCTTTCCCTGTAGTAAATCACAGCCATGGGTATGACCCCGCGCTGAGTCCCATAAGTCCTCCCGGTGATCCCAATACAGAGGTGAGGCGACATCACCCTGCAAAGTGGCATGAGAACAGGACAGGGAAGGATGTCTGTGGCCCTCACGTGACATCTACCCCAGTTCCTGAGTAAGGGGCACTGACGGGCTGCTCCAGACGGGGGCCATCAGGGGCCAAAGAAAGGGGGAGAGGCCGGGGGAAGGAGACCACTACCAGAGGGTGGCAGCCCCTCTGAGACCTAGGGCGTAGGAAGCCAGGAGGAGAAAAGGGTCCCAAGGCACCAGAGCCAGGCGCTCCCACCACTAAGGCCAAGCACAAAGATAATCCAAGAACCCAAGGAACAGCAGTAGCGTGTCTGCCCTTTAAGATCTGGGGCTAAAGAATCAGACCTGCACCCCTGCTGCGTGCTGTTCCATTCAGCCAACAGGACTTTCCCTTCCCTCCCACTCCCAGCACCCAGTCACCCTCGCAGGAGGCAGGGGCTCCCAAGCTCACCCCGCACACCTCTGAAGGCGGGCAGAGCAAAGCAGGGCCTGGGGGCCTGTGTTCGCACACCACCCCCAGCCCTGGAGAGCTGACCTTAACGGGCAGCCTGACAGCAGGAGAGCTAGAGAGCAAGCAGAGCTGGGCCCCCAAGAGGGTCTGTGAAATGTCACCTGCGACAGATCTCAGACCTCAGTCCAGCCCACCTGGGGCATGGATCAGGGCCCCTCCCACACAGGGCCCCCCAACCTCAACGCACCAGGGCCCAAATCTGGCAAAAGAGCACCAGGTGTTCCAGGGACTCGGGGCTTTCTGGATGGGGACACATCAACACTCCGCACCTCCGGGTGAACCAATTCAAATCAACACTCGGTCGTCAAAGCGTTTTAGGATCTCACATCAGAATCCCAGTCCACTGGGAGCCAGGCACGCACAGGGTCACGCCTCCCCGCAGCATTCAGGTGTTCTCAGGGCTGTGACATAAGTACACAGGCTCATCAGGTAGGAATTTATGTTACACTTGGCACGTGGCACCTGACACAGGTGCACGTTACACACGGTAATTAGGAATATGTCTACCACATGCAAGACAAGAAATTATAGTTGAGCGTGGCAACTTCTAAATTTCAATATTTTACATTCATTTTCAATATATTTTTCTTTCAGCCATATGACATGAACAGTTGAAACATACAGTAGCATATTCATCATTCAACAAGATATATTATAACACCGATCAGAGAGGCTGCGAGGTCCACGCACCAGTATTACATTTTTCTAACACATCTACCACATATTATTCACAGTGATGCTTTCGTGGCCTTGTAGATCAGTTCAGAGGATAGACTGTGTCTTTCGCTATTTTTTTTAACTGTCTTTTACCCGTCAGGAGCTCCAGGTACCTCTCATTCTTTAGATTCCACACACAAGGAGAGGACTCCTCGACGTATAAAGGGCTCTCAGCCCCTCTGCTGCTCTGCACGGTTCCGTTTCCACACTGGGTCCAACGGAACCTCATGGGCAGTGAGTCAGGTTTCCGTCTGCCCCGCCCAGCCCCACCCGTGCATTTTGATAGCCGGAACCTGTCCAGGGGCTGCTCTTTATCTTCACAAGGTGGCAGAATGTTATGCTGTTTCATAAAGGATCCTTCCTCTTTCCCCCCCCCCCACCCACAACAGAAAGCTTTCATCTGCCGGGGGAAAGAAGGGGCGGCCTTTGGATGAGGGGAAAGCCCGTCACGGGACCGTCCCCAGCTCTGCGCCCGAGGAAGAGACCCCTTGGGGAAGGGCCACGAGGGGAGGTTGCAGGGGGCCGAGCAGGGCAGCAAGGCGGGCTTCCCAGAAGCAGGACAGCAACAGAGAGCAGAACTCAGGAGCCGAGAGTGCAGGAGGAGAAACGGGCGGCAGGGGTGGGGGTGGGGGAGCATGGAGAGGAAAGAGAAGAGGAAAAAGCCAAGGGAGGAAGAAGAGATAGACCAGGGAGGAAGGAAGGCTCCTGGTTACTGCTTACCGCAAGGACACCCCCCCAGCCCCACTCAGCAGCGCCAGCGCCAGCAAGGCCTCACCCCGCCCGGCCCGCCCACCATTTCCCTGCTTCTGGCCCTTCTGGAATACAGACGGTGGCAGCCAGCAAAGACAGGCAAAGGGTCAAGATGTCACCTTCTGCTGGACCCACTGTGCACAGAGCAGAGCAGAGGGGACAGTTCCCAATTTCCGGGCATTTAAACCACTGAAACAGTCCATTCCCACCAGCACAGGGATGATTCATTCTCGTAATGATCAAACTGAGGCCCTGTAAGAACCAGAAGGGGCTTGTGAATCAAGGATTCAATCACGTTCGGGGTCCTTTTAAGGTTAAGTATATTTAACTGCATTGCAGTACTCCAAAAATTAGCAACCCACGAATGGCAGAACTATTCTCCGTCCCCCAGCATGATCCGTTGTCTGACCTTGCCTGCAAGCAGGAGGGTAAAGACCTGACAAGAGGAATTCTGTACAATCTCACAGCATCAAATTCTCGTTTTCAAAAAAACTTAATTTCCACAACACAGCTTATCATTAAAAAAAATGGTTTCTTATGACAGTAAAGAATTTTTAAACATACGCATATGAGATGAAACTCTACAGAGTATGTGGGTGCAGGGGACGGCGAGTGGGACCTGAGGGCCCAGCACTGGCCAGGGAGAGCCAGGAGCTCCAGGGAACCATAGGGCCTCGGCCTCTGGACACCAACAGGCTCTGCTTCCAGCCCCAGGACCAGTGACGGGCACGGCAAGCAGGGTGAGCCGAGCCCCGCATCCCGACCACAGCAGAACCAAAGAGCCGCGCTGCACGGTGCGTCCCAGTGCCTGGGACCCGTGCACCACCGTGGCCACTCAAGTATCTGAAAGACGGATGGCTGAGGACCTTTATGTATCAAGCACAGTTTTAACCGAGTGCGTCTGTGTTAAAATACTGCGAGACTGGTGTTAACTTCATTTCTCCAAGGTGCCCCAGAAGAAGCTGTAGACCCAGCTCCCTCAGGGTCACGGAGCTGGTACGTGGCCGAGTCAGGACTGGCTCAGCCCTGGCTCCTGAGCCTCTAGGTCCACTCTTATTCCCTACCCCAGCCAGAGTCTCCGTCACCAAGTAAGGTTCGTGAAGCAGACCTATTCCTATCCATAACAGGAAAGCAAAGCTTCTACTACCGCCGTCAGAAGAGAAGAACTAACACCCAGCTGCCTGACCCACGAAGCAACTGCTTTCAAGATTAAGAATTTTACATCTGCCACGAAAACGCCCAACACATTTAATGTAGTTACTCCAGGAAGCTCCATCTCTTTGCTACGTGCCCTCTGATAATAAAGCACATCATCCCACGTTACTGTACACAGGAAATCAGGGCTGTGGCGTCCCTTCTCCATCAAACACCGAAGCCGAAGACGAGTGAGGGTAAGCGGTGTCAAGGAGGCTGGAGCGGCATTCCCAAACAAACGCCATTAAACCCAACACTTTTTGTTCTTTTAATGCTGTATCAAGAGACTCGTGAGGCGCTTAGAACTTAAGCAGTGGGTTCAGAGGGGAACAGTGGCAGAGCGTTCTGGAGGATTTGGGTCACGAATGGTGTATCACCTTTTACAACGAGCCTTGCTCCAGCGATAAAATACTTCATTCACCCCTGCCATTCCCAGTCCGAGTGAGCGCGCCTCAGTCCACAGCCAGCACGGTCACCAGGCGCTTGCTGGCCTTTTACCTGCATGCTAAGCTGCTCTGAGAAGACCTGGTCTCCCCTTATTTTGTTGGAGGGTCCCTATTACACAGCTCATTACAAGTGTCCCTAACTCTTAGACAACTCTTAGCTGACGACGTGGAGTTGACAACGTGGCTAATGAAGTATAAACCTTCAACAGCAAGTCATTTACTAGTCCTGGATGCTGCATTTCTAATGGAAGAAGTTTTAATCATAAGCAAATGTAATCATTTATGTTAAGCAACCCGTGGACCTGGTCAACGTAGCACGAACAGCCATTAAGCAAAAATTATGACAATAAGGAGACAGAATGGTAACCCTGCAGACAGAGCAGTTTATGTTCTTTGGAGAATCTAATAAACGTTGTCTTGATAAAACGGAAGTAAACCTTCCCTGCACACAACTCTATGCTTTAGAGTAGATTCCATGTCCTCACAGGAAACTGGGACTTCTGCCACCACACAACAGACAAGGTATTATCGTTAACACCCGCATCTATAAAACCGTGAGAATGGCAAGGTGTGGCATCTGGCAAACTGCTGAAGTCCTTCGAGCCTGTGCCCCTGCACCCGCAGAAACCCCTGTGACCCCACTGGGGGGTAGGGTGCTGGGCTGGCACAGAATCGGTGACGTACAAGCAGCCTCTGTGCCCCTCACGTGGGGTCCAACGCAGCAGAGTGGGCCCTGCTGGGCACAACAAAGCCAAGGTCAAAATAACCAGCTGTGCTGAGGCCGACGCCCCACCTTCTCGCTGTCTCATCCACTTTCACCTCAGTCGACCCCAGTGCTGTCTGCACTGAGAGAGCTAATTCCAAAGGAGGTGTTCCCCGCCTGGGACTGTCCCCATCAAGACAGCCTGGTTCCCACTCTCTTCCACAGCAAAGGAGGGCTTCATAACGCAGCAAGGAGAGAGGCGACGAGAGACAATGAACTCAACAGGAGAATCACCGTTCGAGGACAGCAGAGAGACTCCCCAGGAATCTAAAAATACAGTCGCTGATTGGACAGGGACGTTTAAAGGACGCCTTTCCTGCCCTCCTCCCTCGGCAGAAAGCACGAGTGGGCTCCCGTCAGCTGCCTTCCGACGCAACGCAATGCAGCTTGAAGGAGCAGGGAAGAAGGAAAAGATTCTCTTTACAGAAGCCAGCTTTTACAGATGCCCGAAAACACCTGTTTCTAAGAAGAAACGCTGCCTGAGTGCTCCGGGCCAGTCTCATATGGAGACGCTCTCTGTGAAATTCAGCAGCAGCAACACAGACAAAGAGAAGCTAGAAAGAGGTTTTAGCTCCAACAATATTGCGCCTTAATGGCTGAAGGAAGTAATCTGTCAACAGGCTACAATAAAAGATGGTCAACTGATGAATGTGTCACCAGTTAACTGCTTAATAATTAATGTATCTGTATTGAACTTTAGCACTAAATTGGCAGGACACGTAAAATCTCCGATAATTTAACGTGATGTGTCTAAGTTCTGTGCACACAGTAGGCATTCTGCTGCAGTAACGAAGAGAAAAAGAATGAGAGTCAGAAAGCAGCCTGTGACTGGTTTTGCAGAAAAGGGTCAAAATGTATAATAAGCTAAGCCACTAATAGAGATCACAAAAGAGACTAAAGAAAGCTTATCAGTATTTGTAGATGACACGCTTAGGAGACGTCCACTCACCCACTGGGAAATGCACTGCTACCTTGCAATCCAGCACAGCTCCACATAATACAGCCAGCTGTATCCTAAAACATGCTTCCACCATAATATGACTAGGAAATTAACAGGTGTTTTCCTTTTTCAAAATAATAAAGCATATTTCATAAGATTTTCTATATTATACACACATCTTCAAAGTTCAAAGATAAATTCCTTAAATTGTCTCAACATATATTTAAACAATCCTTGTTCTTACATAAAGACGTGCCCATCAAGCCCTGAAAGTGCCCATTGCAAGGTTCACTGGTGTTGGTCAAGAACACCCGGGTTCTCCTATCAGGATGATTAATGAAGGCACCTTTTTCACAGAATGTCAGACTCTGCCTTTTTAACAACTGACCTTTCACAGAATACTACTGAACTCATAATTCCACTTTTGTTCAGTTTCTTATTAGTGGAGTTAAAATTAATACTTAGGGGAATGATGGCCAGGGTGATGCACAGTAAATCTCCGAGCATGTCAGACTTCCATGCGGACTGTCCAAGGAACAGCCGCTGCATCTGTCTACTTCTGCAGCATGAGGATCCTGCTAAGATTCCGTGTCCTTTCAAAAGACAAATTAAGGGCAGTCTGCAGACCTCTTTTGAGAACAAAGATGTATACTTTGAGAAAGACTTTAAAAGTCTGTAGTTTTTTTTTTTAAAGGACCTAATAAAATTGCTAATTTCAATCATAAATTTGAAAGAATTTACTCTTATTCAGTTTTCTGAAACATTCCTGATGACTAAGATGATATATGGCACAACATACTCTATACCCCACATTCATCTCTTCGAAGTGACAATTTAATAACCCATCACGGCAACACGATACGCCAAAGCCACTTCCCTTACAGTGGGATCACATGAAAAAAAATTACCCTCTAATACCTCAAGAACCGCCCCCCCACCACCGAAAATAGTAAAAAAAGAAAAAAAAAGATTGGGAAATGGAGCTAGAACAGGGGTTTCTTCTAATTATCACTGGGAATAGCAAATTACTTAAGGACTCAATTTTTTCACCATGCCAGCCATTTCCATACTCAGACATACCTAATTTCTATAAACCCCTTAAGGGCCCAAACTAGTTTTAGCTTCAAAGATCTTATGGGATCCCAGGGCGAAGTAAGAAGGCGAGAGTACATTCAATTATTAATTCTTATTAAATATCTGAGAAAAGTCACTCTGAATAAATATTGGAAATACAGTACATACAGGTAAATGTGTAGTCTAAGTCTACTCAACATGCCATACTATTTTAATTACCCTTGTTATCATGAGGTCATTCACCTAAAAGGGTTAAAGATTTAGTTAAACAAACAAGGTATTACTAATTCCTATGAGTAAAAAGAGATGCCTGCGTGTGGACCCAGTGCCTTGTTCCAACGTAGAAACTGTGCCCTGGTAAATGCAAGTATTCTAGCATTAGGATATCACCCCAGTGCTGTATGAAATAACCCTAGAAGACCAAACACTGCTTCATCGAATCCCAAATGCCAAATATGATAACTGCTAACATCACCATTATGGGAACGGAATGAGATCAAGGCTACCCTCAGAGCAGAACAGACACACCAGCAACAAGCATGAGTGTGCATAAGAAGGGTGACCGAGATCGAAATGGAAAATAAAAGAAAGTTGAAGGAAAAAGAGGAATGGCAAAAATGATCTGACACACTTTATGAAAGACTCCAAATCAACTATACTGTCACAAAAGCACAAAAACGAAGACTCCAAAACTGGAGGTAAAGTGGAGGTACCGTGAGTGCCTCTCCTCGGGTACGGTGCAGGGTGGCAATCACAAAAAAGCCACAGGAGATTTTCACAGGCAAGTTCACAATAATACAACAGAGCTGTAACACAATTTCCAATCTCAGAAAGGAGAGCCAAGGACAGAGAACGCCACAGCTTCCACTTAAAGAGGGAACACGGGAAATTAGCGAACGTAGATGAAAAGGGCACTTGCCCCACCAGGCCATGGGGTTGAGGACATCAAGAAGTCAGAGAAAGCCAACAGGAGGGTCAGGGCCACATCCCTCACAACTCCCAAGACACAGAAATCCTGGGGAAAGCCACAAAATACTGATGTTCTTCACTCCTGCAAAGATGACAACAAATTCATGAAGGAAACGTGCCCACGAGTCTTCCCATCTGCATTCTGCAATGTGTCCACTAAGCTCAGGGCTTACTGTACTATCATATTTACCCAAAGCGGGCAGTATTTCAATAAGGCTTCTTAGAAAAGACCACCTTCAGTTTCATCACAGCCTGTTAGCCAGGGTGTCATACATTTCTATGTGGCCATTTACCAGCAATGGATGAGCTTTCCATTTCACAGACTCCCAAGCGCGTGTCCTGAGGACGCAGCTGCTTGCTGCACGCGGCCTGATCCTGCGCAGGTGCGTGAAGGCCCAGGCTGCCTTCCTGCTCACGCAGAGGAAGTGGGGAGCCTCTTTCTGGAGTCTGTACAAAGGGAAGGCAAGAACAACTTCCAGAATGAGGGGAAACATACCTGTAAGACACATCCTTTATTTCATAGTGAATGACTATGACGACACCTATCTATCTCCAAATGCAATTCTGTATTTGTAGACTAATATTCTGAAATATCATGCACAGGTACAGTTCAGTTCAGTTGCTCTAAAAAGAAGTTGAGAACCACAAACCCAGGCATCCCTCACTTTCCAAATCTAGTAGTTCACTCCTGAAAACGTGTTGTAGACAGAAACTACAAGGGCTTCTATCTCACTGTTAACTGGGGAAAATGATGAGTTCCTATTCTACCTAAAAAACTGTAACCAACTTCACCAATTATCACTAACTTTGTAAATACCTGTATAAAAATTCAAAGGCTTCCCCATAAGGTATATCATTTAAACACCAGCTACCTAATGATTTAACGTTTAGTGAACTCATTACTGAGTTCACTTGTGTGCAGTTCTCAAGGTCACAGGGCAGTCTCAGAGGCAAATTACAATTTATTTCTACCGTGGAAGAAACGTACGTGACAACATAAACAAATAGTAAAATATGTTAAAAATCCCAAAGATACTAACAAAATTCGACCCAAGCTGGTAGTGACCCCAGGCACTCATACAGAGATTCAAGATGGGCTAAACCCTTAGGAAAAGGTGGAAAGATGTCAACAAAGAAGCCTCAGAAGTTTAAACAAGGAGATGGGGAGACAAGGCCCTACTGGGAGAGCAGTGAAGACACGGAGGCCACGTTCTGCGTGTGATGGCACGTCTGAAGCAGTTTCCACTGGCTTGCTCGTCAGAGCAGATGTTTTGATTCAATAATGAAGCTGGGGTAAGATACTGTGTAGACGGCTACTGCATCTGGATAATGAAAAATAATCTGTTGCTCTCTAGGGAGCATGGATTAATAGGGACAGGTAAGATGGCAGCAAAATAGGGACAACAGGACACGAAGCCCAGGAAAAAACGTATTATAAAAAGGGAGTGCAAGCATTCACGTATTTTGCAGAAGCTTGAGAACATAAAATGTCATCAGGCTTCTTTCAAGGAAGGGCTAGTTCACAGACTCTCCAAGTCCAGCCCATGGGACCTGAGGGAGAGCCAGCCAGGACAAACGTTACTCGCTGGGGCCAGCTTTTTATCACTGCCGAGCTTGATCTGTTTAAGAAACGACGCCTTAACCAACAGCAAACGGTGACTTACACCACGGGCTTCAGGTGATCACAATGTGTCAATGTGGGTTCACTGACCGAAACAAATGCGCCACCTGGGCGGGGGATGCTGACGGGGGGCGGCGAGGCTGTGCATGTGTGGAGAAGGAGGTATGTGGGGAATTTCTGCACCTTCCTCGCCATTTTGCTACTCTTAGAAAACCGTCTTATTTTAAAAAAAAGGATGCCTTCTTGAACTTCGCTTTTCTACTATATATGATGCCATCTGAATCATTTTCCCGTAATTCCTTGTGTCCATCTTACCTACCACGACTCTGCCAACAATGGTGATATTCAGGAACATACCTGACCAGGGATGACTGCTTACCGTCATCAGCCGCACATCCCCACAGCAATGAGAAAGGAAGCTAGCTACACAATGGCACGGGAGTCCTTGAGAAGCACTGTACTAGTTTGCCAGGGCTGCCACAATAAAGAACCACAAATCAGGTGCTACATTCTAGAGACCAGAAGTCTGAGATCAAGGCGTTGCAGGGCTGGCCCCTCCTGCGGCCTATGTCCTTGGCTTACAGATGGTCACCTTCTCACCATGTCCTCACATGGTCTTTTCTCTGTGTCTGTGTCCTAATCTCCCCCTTCTTATAAGGACACCAGTTATATCGGACCAGAGCCCACCCTAAGCACCTCTTTAAAGGCCCTATGTCCTGGAGAACAGACTGGCAGTTGCCAAGGGGAAGGGGGGCGCTGTGGGAGGGATGGAGTGGCTGGCGTTAGCAGATGTGAGCTATTAGATACAGGATGGATAAACACCAAGGTCCTACTGCACAGCACAGAGGGCTACGTTCAACATCCTGTGGTACACCATCATGGAAAAGAATATGAAAAAGAATATATGTATGTATACATACATGTATAACTGAATCACGTTGCTATATGGCAAAAATTAACACAACGTAAACCAACTATACTTCAATAAAAATATATATAAAAAATAAATAAAGGCCCTATGTCCAAATGCAGTCACATTCTGAGATACTAGGGGTTAGGACTTCAATATACCAATTTGGGGGGACACCGTTCAGTCCAGCCCTTAGCAAGCACTCTCACCGAGACCAACAGGGCTGACACTAAAATAACTGAGTAAAACGCTGCGTGGTCTCAACTCACAAGATAACACAGCAGCGGATGAGCACAGAAAGCGACAAAATCCTGCCAACCCCTCACAGTCCAAGGCAAAACAGTCACAAAAATGTGGACTCTTTTTAAGAGTATACTTAAGAGAACAAAAAGTTACTTGGAAACCACTGTTTAACAGCTGATTATTGCTTCTGAAGAGGATGGTCAAGCAGAAGGGCCCATCTAGGACTCTCTGGAGGCTGCCCTATTTCGAGAAGGTCCAGCTAACCGCGTGGGCTTCCCTGACCCCAGGCACGGTCTCCACCTGCTCTAGAGGATCTCAGAGGGGCACAACCCCGAGTAAACAGCATGCCAGATCCTGGCAACCGGCTGAAACAAAGCCCTGAACACCATGCCCTTTTCACCTCCAACCTCTATAAGCACATCGGGCTTTATGAAGAGCTCTGACATTCCAATCCCCAGCCCTTCCACTGCTCCATGTTTAACAAAGATGCCTGCAGTGCCTCCTGTACCAGGTACTAAGGGTTGCAGAGTCAGGAAGCAAGACAGATGTGGTCCTGCCCTCCAGGACCTCAGAGGCTAGAAGACACAGCCGCTGAAGGAGATAATTATAACAAAGTGGCACCGGGGCCAGCACGGGGTAAATTCAGAGTGCTGGAAGAGCCTGGGGAGGGTTCCAGAACCAAGCCTGGAGCACGGAGAGGGCTGGGAAATGTGTCAGAGGTGGGAGAGAGGAGGGGCAGGAAGAAGCTTCCAGGTGAAGGAGGCCGCGGTGCGAGCACCCCAGGGCTACTTCAGGTAACAGTAACAGTGGTGGTAGGACGGCTACCATCATCGCCACCAATAACAGCAGTTAACATCCCGGAGCCTACTCTGGGCTGTGCACCATTCCAGAACTTTCTAGAGATTAGCAGACTTAATCCTCCAAAAATCCTATGTAACAGATACTGCCGTGATCCCACTTGACATGCGGGCAAACGAGGCACAGAGCAGTGACGTGATCTGTCCCACCGCATCTGTAAAGGGGTGCAGCTCCAGAGGCAGTGGGTCTCACCCACCACTTGGCACCATCTGAGGCCTGGGCTGTGCAGCCACACACCAGGAAGTGCAGGTCAGTACACCCGAGTCTAGAGTTCAGGGGTCAAAGAGCAAGGACTGAGGGGTCAGAAGAGTCGGCGCTAGTGTTTTCTTACCCTGAAGTACTAACCCACATTCTTTAAGGGGGGGTCACGTGAACACATTTAATTTCAGAAATGACTGTGCGGAAAAGAAAGGGTGTTACAGGGGCATAAGCTGTAGGGCAAGAAATCAGAAAACTTAAGGAAACGTTCCCCCAGGTTCACAAAGGTGCTCACCAAGGATGTGCACAGCAAGCCAGTGACGGCAAACACACGCCCTGGGTGCTCACCAGGACAGGAAGACTTGTAATTCTGGCACAACCATTCAACATGGGCCTTTAAAAAGGTTCCAAGACAGACCTTTAAAAAAAAAATCATACCTTAAAAAAGTTTTTAATAACATAGTAAAAATGCTTATGATGTAAGGTTAAATTTAGAATGTAGAATATAGAACTGATTTTAAACACACAGCGATGAGAAAGCTAGAAGGAATTATACTAAAATGTGAATAATGTACTTCTGGGTATTAGAACTACGAGTGACTCCTATTTCCTTTGCATTTTTCTTTATCTGCTAAAAGGAGCCTAAGTTTCACAGATGAAAACATTACAAGCACACCATCTGCAGGTTGCTTATGGCTGTGCCACATGTGGTGTGGACGTGCATCAGGTCACAAGTGTTCTGAGGGAAGTCAGCCACCGGCAGGCCCATCAAGGACCCAGCTCTTCCCATCATTCTTTCTTGTAGCAAACTGCCTTTCGGCTCCAGCTTCATCCCCAGCTTCACCTCCTCATGGTTACAAAACAGCTGCCCCAGCTCCTAGAATCACATCTTCACTCAATCATGTCCAGAGACTGAGGAGCAGTCATACTTCTCTTGTTGTTAGGGAGGAAAGGTCTTTTTCCTCTGGAGCGATCCAGAGGGCAGCAGTCATTCCCCATGGCCCTCAGCAGCAAGGTCAGGTGAGCCAGCACCTGGCACTCAGTCTTTCTAAGGGGAGGCAGGAATGGAGGTGGCCTTTGGGACAGGCCACCAGTGAGATCCTCTGCCTTGTCCCCGTGAAAGCTTCCCTCCTGCTCTGATTCCAGAGCTTCTCAATCAGTGTTTAGCGCCTTCTGTATATTGTTCTCTCTGCCTAATCGCCGACACTTCTGGCTCCCCTAATGGACAGAGTTCCTTGAGGAATAGGCTCATGTCTTTGCATCCATCTCGCACCAGGCTACTACCGGCTTGACACAGAGAAAAGCTCAATGCGTGCTTGGGGAACAGAGTTCTAATTTCACTCCTTTGTTGAACTGACTTGACAAAAATGTACTGTGTGCCCCGTGGGCCCACAGGTTCACCCCGTGTGTGGATATAAGACAAGACAAGCACTGCTCTCAAGTGCTAGGCACTGGAGCACCCGGCGTTTGACGAGTGTCACCCAGCTCCAAGGCACGGGGCAACCAGGAAGATGGCCTGTTCCTTTCATCTACTTCATTAGGCAGTGTTTCCTTCCTCCATAGCCAACAGAAATACTGTGTAAATCTGACTTTGTGAAAAGCATAAATTTATCTCAATTCACTTGAACATAATGTATTACTACTAATATTGATAATTTTAGCTCTAGAAATTGTACCAGCCTCCCAAAGAAAGAGTCCTTGACCCAAAATATCAGAGGATATTAAACAGAGAAATGATCTACTGATGCAAATCATTAAATCTATTTGCATTCGCTTACTGAAGCCTAACGCGGAAATTAAAGTACGTGCAGCGAGGAGAGAGCCGGCTGCGCGTGGTTAAGAGGAGACATCGTGGTGGATCCAAGCTCTGTGTCATTAATTTTCCCACTTTCCCTCATTAACAAGTAAAATGTTTTTACTGCTTGAAAAGTTTTAATAAATAGAAAAATGCAGAGCAGCTGACATAGTTTTTGATGTAATATACAAGGGCTTTTAATATTTTTACATACATTAATGAAAAAGCTAGGAGAAAATACTGAAAGGTTATATATGAGGGGAGAAATGAAGAATAACCTCCTGGAAAGGACTTCTGAGTGTACGTTACTTCCGCGCCTTTTGACCGTGGCATCTGCACGGCAGGCCCTCAGTGGGCGTCAACAGAGAGCCTCCCACCTTCAGCCGGTAGCCCCACCGTGCCAGGACCAACCTGAGGCAGCCTTTACACGGTGGGTACAAGGCTTCCCCAGAGTGAGCAGGAGACACGCTCACAACGCAGAATTCTCCATGGAACTGAAGCCAGTCACCTGACGCAGGTAGAGAGACACTCCCTGGCACGCTCTGCACAGGTGAATCCTCACACGCTCACCTGAGTGGGCGCGTAACGTAGCTCAAGGCGCACCACACATTCCCCTGGAATCCACACGCAGGTGTCAGCAGGCCTCAGTGAGGCCGAGCCCACCTTCCCTTCTCCTCACACCCCCCCCGCCTCCTCCCCTCACAGAAGTGACGGTGCTCCGCCTCCTCTGGGCCCTCCCTTCGGAGCTTCCCACGCAGTAACAGGGTGAGCGACCTCCCCGGGCCAACGAGGCACCACGGAGCACCACGCACCAGGTGTGCACGGGTCCAGCCCGGGGCAACTCCTAGGGGACCTTGCGATGCCACCAGTGATGCAGGCAGACGGCTGGGCCGGGTCCGGGCTCCTGGGGGTGCGGGCCTGTGTGGCACGTCGCACCTCGCCCCCCCCGTAGCAGAGGGCGGCCCGGGGCTTGCTCTCCTCACGGCGACGGCAGAAGCTCACTCGGGCCGCTGAAGTCACACAGCCAAGGGCGTCTCTTGCAGCGGGGAGTCCAGTCCTCCCGGGGAATCCGGGGAGCGCGGAGCCCCCGCCAGGACACTCGCCAAGCTGATCTATTCCCACGGCCCTCGTAACTAAATAAACTGAACCATTACGAGGGTCGTTAAATCAGCTATCTTTTTTGACCTAACAATGGGATAAAAGTTGTTCTTTGGTTCTCCTTATCCTGGCTTCATGACATAAAAGTAATAGTTATTCCCATGGGCAGCACTGGAAACTTCCACTTAACAGAGTGCCGAGCCCAGGTGCAAGGCACATGCAGCCACCCACGCCTGTGAGATTCAGACCACAGTCCCTCCTTGGACTGACCAGAAGTCACTTTCAGAAGGCCAGGGGCAAGCTCTCCTGTGAGAAGCACAGGCCGGGCTTCCAGGCAGGCAGCGAAAGATCAGGCCACATTCTAATGCTCACAGCTGTCTCTAAAAGCGTGTTAAATGTGTCCGCTAGGGCTTCCCTGGTGGCGCAGTGGTTGAGAGTCTGCCTGCCGATGCAGGGGACACGGGTTCGTGCCCTGGTCCGGAAGGATCCCACATGCCGCGGAGCGGCTGGGCCTGTGAGCCATGGCCACTGAGCCTGCGTGTCCGGAGCCTGTGCTCCACAACGGGAGAGGCCACAGCAGTGAGAGGCCCGCGTACCGCAAAAAAAAAAAAAAAAGAGTGTCCGCTAAAGCTCTTCTGGTGCTTGTCTGATGTTTTGGTTTTGATCACTGCACTCGATAGCAGTCCCTTCACTGAAGACAGAGGGAGGGGAGAGAGTTAAATGCTACAGGTGAAAGCACCTCCATGGGCAACAAAGGCCCTTGAAACGATGTGAAAATCACAAATTCAAGAGCAGCCAGATCCACCTAGAACTGCCAGGCCAGGGGCTCCCAGGGGAGCGGCCGCAGCACACGGGGGCCCTCCTGCCCCACCGGCCGCAGCTCTCCCCGCGGGCCGCTGCCCGTCCCTCCTCATCCCGCCGCCCCAGGCCCTGTCTGTGGTCTTCCCGACCTTCCCTGCTAACCTTCCCCCACTTCCTCTGTGGAAAAGTCCGACGGCATCAAAGACAAGTTGACCAGGTGCAGAAAGCTCCGGGATTCATCCAGCATCCTTTCAGTCTGACGATGGTGCCCTTTCTTCAGCGTCTCTCCGCCTTACAATTTCTGTGCCCTGGGGTCCTGTTTTTCATGAGCGATGCCTCCCCAGAATTATATACAACTTTGCATTTCTTCAAACTTCTTCCCCACCTATCAGCAAAATCTGGCCACGCCGGCTCTGCAGCCCCCGTGCTCCCAGTGAGGCGTCGACTGCACCACCTGCCCCACGGCCCGGAAGAAGGTGCCTGGAGGCCCACCTGCCATCCAAGCCAAGGCAGCTCACTGCATCGGCAGGGGACTGGATCTCCAGACAGGCTTCTCTCGGCTTGGGGAGCCCAGCACCTCTGGGTATCAAAGGTGTGTTGGCCCAGAGACAGAGGCAGAATGGTGGGGACCGGGCCTGGGCTCAGAGCCGGCTGAGGTGTCAGCGTTTCATGGGTACAGAGCCGCAGTCTGGCAAGAACGCAGTTCTGGAGCTGGATGCGGTGATGGCTGTAAAGCAGCGTACACGTGCTGAAAGCCACGGAGCTGTACACCTACAATGGTCAAAGTGATCAGTTTTATCTCGTGTATGTTTTACTACAGAAGAAGGATGTACTTGGGTCAAAACAGTACTGATTATGTCGGCACAAAGAGGAATTTCTTCCCCTTCCCTACCTACAACCTTGTGACTCCACTGCCCTGAGAGGGTAACCATCCACTGAAACGATCAGCGGGCCCGGCCCTGCTTAAAATCGGGACAAAATGATGACAATTTCTCTCTAATTTATACCTCTGCTCCTCCGTATCAGGTAAACAAACTGAAGAGTAGATTTTTAAAAAATTGTAGCTATTTTAGTTCTGTCAATTCAAATGATCCCCGTAACACCCTGGGCAGCAATAACAGCGGGTGCCCTTTAAAACAGACCTCTTCCGTGGGCTGTGATTCTTCTTAAGGCAGCACCAAAACCACACTTTGACAAAAAAGTTTATCATCTCTAGATTGCTTAACCAGCAAAACTGTTCAAGTTTGCAAACCCAGATAACTTTCCATGCAAGCAAACTAATTTCCTTAGACACAATTTGTCAAAAAAGGAAAAGGAAAAAAAAAACTATTAACATGTCATATGCTAAAGTAACTTGAAGGGTTTTGTAATAACAGATGCAGATGGGGACCGACCTTAAGAAAATTTTATGGCTTACAGTTTAAATTCAGGAACTCCATACATCTTGAACATGCTTCTGGCCCTCAGATACTAAGGCTCAAAACGCAATTATAAAGTCGCTTGTCAGTTTCTTCTCCAGAAGACAATGTACAGCTGACGGGATTATGTCTGTGGCATATGGAACTTCAGGCAATAAAAATCTGGAGCACTCTCGAAAACTCAGATGCAAAAAACAGGGTATCACATGATTAATTATCCCTTTAATAAGGGGTCCCCGGAGCTGGCATGATGACGTGAAGGGAAAAGGGGCTGTGGAAGTGAAGAAGTTAATGAAATGGGTGAACAAGCCACGGGCAGAAGCCCTGTCCTTGCACTAACGAAGCATCTACGGGACAGGCGGAGGTGGCCCAGGCCGGACGCGCGGAAATGAGAAAGAACCCTCCCTTCTTTCCTTCAACGTGCTCGCTGAGTTAATAAATGAATCTAACAAAGAAACCGACGAGCGGCGGTCTCCTACTTTTCGAAATGAAACATCACAGCGAAAGGCGCGACGAGGTGGGTGTCAGCGAGCAGGCCGTGCCCTCGGGCCGCCTGTGCTCCCGCGTCTGTTCCTGTGCTCGGCAGGGAAGAAGGGGCCACGTCCGCCACAGACAGCTCTGCACCCCCTCCCCCACCCGGGTCTCCCCCGCGCCCCCCCTCCCCCTCCCAGAGGACTCGCGGCCCCAGCACGACCCGCGTCCTTCCCCACCGGGTGTGCTTCCCGCTCTCGGACGACCCTCCAAACCCCACCAGCACCCGCGGGCAGGCTGACGCTCAGATGCTAACTGACTGGGCCCAGCAAGTGCAGCCGCTCAGCCAGCAAGCGCACGGGGAACAAGAGATGGCCTGTGGCCGGGGGAGAGCCTGCCCCACGAGGCCCAATAGGAGAGCAGAGGGAGCCTCGGCCGCGGTGGCCCCGGCGGCACACTCAGTCCCTGGACTTTGGTTCCTCTATCTGGAAAGTAATAGGGCTGGCCTGGAGGCTGCCCAAGGTCCCTTACAGTTCTGATGGTCCAGGGACCCAGGAACTGCCAAGAGTAACCTGCCGAGAAGCATTCAGAACGCGTCAACAACTGTTAACCGGAATCCCTGACATTTGCCTGCACAATTCTTGGTTACTATTTGAAGTAAAGACCAGCATTTCTTCAGTTCCTTGAGAAGAAGTTCCTGCGTGTCTGCAAAGTGATGGAAGCCAAGGTCCAGACAGAAAGACCCGCAGAGCCTGGTGGAGAAGGATGGGGTCTGAGCACAGGCTGGGACAGAGAAAGAGACGTGCCCCGCCCAGCTCCAGCTTTCCCCCTTGACAGGCACAGCAGGAGGTCCTGGAGAACACCGCCACAGGCCGTCTGCAGGCCTCAGGTCTAAGTGCTCCGCCCAGCAAAGCCACACGCAGCACCACGCGGTCCAAACTCGGCCTCCGCCTTTTCTTAACTGAAGCACAGCTGATATACAATATTATGTAAGTTACAAGGGTGCAGCATAGCGATTCGCAATTTCTAAAGGTTACACACTCCACGTATAGTTATTATAAAGTACTGTCTTTACTCCTCACGTTGTACAACACATCCGTGTAGGTTACTTGATACGTAATAGTTTGTACCTCTTCATCTCCTAGCCTTATAGCTCCCTTCCCCCTCCCTCTCCCCGCTGGTAACCACTAGTTTGTTCTCTACATCTGTGCCTCTGCTTCCTTTCTGTTATAGTCCATAGTTTGTTGTCTTTTTTAGACTCCACATATAAGTGATCTCATACAGCATTTATCTTTCTCTGTCAGGCGTATTTCACTGAGCATAATGCCCGCCAAGTCCACCCACGGTGCTACAAATGGCAAAATTTCATTCTTTTTCATGGCTGAGTAGTACTGCGTTGTGTGTGTCTGTGTGTGCGTGCTCACTCACACTCACACTCACACACACACACATCACATCTTCTTTATTCACTCGTCTGTTGCTGGAAACCTAGGCTGCTTCCCTATCTCGGTAACTGTAAATAATGCTGCTACGAACACTAAGGGTGCGTGTATCTTTGCAAATCAGTGTTTCTGTTTTTTTCAGGTGTATACCCAGGAGTGGAAGTCCTGGGTCATATGGCAGCTCTAGTTTTAGTTTTCTGAGAAACCTCCACACTGTCTTCCACGGTGGCTCCGCCAGTTTGCGTCCCCACTGACGGGGGAGGGGGGTCCCTCCGCTCTGCACCCTCGCCAACGCTTGTTGTCTGCGTTCTTTTCGAGGACAGCCATTCGAACTGGCATGAGGTGCTATCTCGTGTTTTTTTGTTTGTTTGTTTTGAGGTACGCGGCGCCTCTCACCGTTGTGGCCTCTCCCGTTGTGGAGCACAGGCTCCGGACGCGCAGGCTCAGCGGCCGTGGCTCACGGGCCCAGCCGCTCAGCGGCATGTGGCATCTTCCCAGACCGGGGCACGAATCCGTGTCCCCTGCATCGGCAGGCGGACTCTCAACCACTGCACCACCAGGGAAGCCCTCGTTGTGGTTTTCATTTGCATTTCCCTGGTGATTAGTGATGTCCAGCATCTTTTCACGTGCCTGTTGGCCATCTGCATGTCCTCTTTGGAAAAATGTCTAGGCAGTTCTCCTGTTCTTTGTTTTAAGGAAACCGTCGACAAAACAAAGAGACAACCTACTGAATGGGAGGAAATATTTGCAAATGATATGACTGATCAGAGATTAATATCCAACCTACATAAACAGCTCATACGACTCAACATCAAAAAACAACAAACAAGCCCGTTAAAAAACAGACGTGGCCTCCTGACAGCCACTGCACTTGTGTCTGACGTGTTGGCCGGGTCCCATCTCCACCCCCAGCCACTTGCTGAGAACCGAGGAGGGGCTGACCTCTCCCTCCTCTGCCCAGCCCCTCGGCCAGCCCCTGGCCCTCCATTCGACCCCACAGACGCCCAGGAGCTGTCTGCGAGGCCACACTGCGCACAGGACCAGCAGAAAGCAGGGGCTTTTGGCACCACTAGAGGTGACAAAGGTGTCAGTCTCAAAATATTTTCAATAGAAGTTTTGTTTACCTAGAAAAGGCCAGAAACTCTGGAGGGAATAAGTGGCCCAGCTCTTTTTAATGAAAGCAGTGCTCAGTTATACAATAACTCTTCCTAACAGACAGCCTTAAACGGGATAAAATAAAGATCAGAAAGCTAAGTATTTTTCCAGACGAATTTTAGGAAGGAAAAACCACTATTTTGGGGAGGCTACTTCTGGGGTACCTTTAATAACCGAGAACGACAATTTCATTTCCCCTAGGTTTAGAAGTATGTATTTTTAGCGGAAGCAACGTTAAAGAGGCAGGACAAAAATGTCTAGAATGTATATATTTATACAAGCGTGTGTTCACACATACATACACTCACACATAAACGCTATACACAAGGACATCTATTTAAGAAAGGAACCGAAAAAAGAATCGTCACACCCCAAGGCTTACATTTTCCTACTGCAATGGGTTAACTCTTAAAAATGTTTCTCCTGATAACTGCATCCTTCTAGAACTGTTTATATTCCATTTTTAGCTTGCCTAAATACCCTGGCAGAAAACTGTGGTTGGAATGTGCAGAATCTGCGCGTGGACACTCCTCGCCTAGTGCCCCGCCCCAATGTGAGCTGCAGAGGGACGGCTCCCAGCAACACGGCTTCTTCAGAACGAGAAGAAAAGTTACCCTCCCGAGCGGGGTGCTCAGCCCAGGAATCCTCCAGCCCCACCTGACCAGCAGGGGCTCTGTGTGAAGTCATCTACAGAAGGAGCAGAACGTCTGCTTCACCAGCTGAAGGTTTCAACGGCTGCTCGTTCAGAAGCGATGGACGCCCCCCACTGCACGTGGGGAAGCTAAAGAGTAAGAGCGCTCTCTACATGCGTCGCCTGTGCTGCTCAGTGAGCACGGGGAGGCCAACCTCCGGAGGAAGGCACGTGAGAAGCAGCTTTAAGAGTATAACGTGATTCCATCAGAGACAGCCACGGCGAGAAAACTATAATCCCCCCAACGTACAATACGCGTGAGCATTCTGCCGGTAGACGCCAAAAATCAAAGTAAATGCTGGTCCAGGAGGACCAGTGTTCTTCCACAGAACCACTCAGAATCTGTAGGTGTAACAATACTTAATATATTGAGTGTGTAAGCCCTCGTTTAAAAAAAGATTTGTGCGCATATGCAGTGTGTGTAAATCAGATAGGGAGGGTGTCACAGAAATGCTTATAAATATACTGGGGCTCCTACGGAAACACTAAACGAGACTAGAGAAGACCTGGTAACAGAAGTGGGTAAAAGCCTGAATGCAATCTACACGGACGAGGTAAAACCAAGACACAGAAACTGGGCAGAGAGAAAGCCGAGCACTTCTCTAAACTCCCTGGAGTTGTAGCTGTGAGTCTGGCTCAATCCAGAGAGGCACTGAAAAAAACTACAGAATTCACAAACGAGATGAACCGCGGAAGTCATTCTCTGGCTCCTGTCCCACCCCAGCCTCGGCAAAAAGCTCCGTGGGCTCACAGGGGACAAGAGACCCTGGGTGTGAACTCGACCGCCTTTTGGGCCTGGGTCTCTGCTGGACCGCCCTGCATGGTACATGCATGCTATGCACGATCCGTCTCGATTTTGGATGGAGCCATCTCCACTGCAGGCATATGTGGAACCACCACCACTGCCCGGGACTCCAGAGGCAAAGCTGAAATCAACTGGGTGGGAAATGCCGGTTCACCGAAGGCCAAGGCACCCAGAAATGCCCACTTCAGAGCCTGAAGGAAACTTGAAGTCAGTACTGGACCCCAGAGGGAGCAGACGCCCACAGCAATTTCAACACGACCCCCAGCTGGCCCTGTCCTCGGCCTCCCCCTGCTCTCTTCCGCGTCCTGGCCTGTCTTCAGTTTTCTTTGGTGCTGCTTCTCGACCAGCTCCCTTGTTCAACGGTTCCCCCAGATCCTCCTCTTCTCCTTGTGGCGTGCCTGCACCCTACGCCCTGACAGCCGCCACCATCACCTGCTCAGTCACCCGAGCCAGGGCCCGCGGCCTCCCAGCACGCCTCCTCCTGCCAGCGTCCCCACGTCCCCCTCCGATACGGGCAGACCACGTCCAGGCCGATTCTACTGCCACCGCCCGGGCTGGGGCCCGAGCCCCTCCTCCCCCGACCGCTTTAACCCCACGCCTGCTCACCCACGCCCCCCCCCGTGGAGGGCCGTGACGCCACACTTGACTGCCCACCCCAGGCCGGTCCTGTGCTGGGCGTGAGCTCCGTGGGGGTGGAGCTGTCACATGCATTACTGTGCCGTCCCCAATGCAGGTCCCCCAGGCACAGGGCCTGTCACACAGCAGGCACTCACGTGTTTTGAGTAACAAACAAGTGACTCTAGCTTAATCCTAAATTTATTCAATGTTTTTATCACAAAAAGACCCACTTCTGTCACTTGATACAGCAACTGGAAATAAAAATTCTGGATGAATCTGACACAAGACAATGGTTCAGTTCAATTCAAAAATTAAACTCATTTAACCTTTAACTCAATTTAAATTCTCAACTGATCAGCATTCAAGAACTATCCTGTACATTAATACCAAGGAGCTGATCTAATTACTGATACAATTTAAAGAAAATAAATTTAACAAACCAAATACATTTGGAGAGTTTACAGCTTAAATGACATTAACATTTTAAAAACAAAAGTTGAAAAGTATTCACCAGTCACAGATGGTTTAAATACCAGAAAATATTACAGATACACGAACAATAAAAATTCTGGAAATCAAAATCCAGAGGCAAAATATGAGAAACGTATGTCGATGGTCTCAGATACCACACAGCTTTATTTTCACAAAACGAGAGGGGCACGGCCGTGAGGTGCAACCTGGCTCAGAGGAAGGAGTCCGAAGAAGTGGCTCTGAGTCCCAGCCACCACGCTCCTCGTGTGGCATCAGCTCTGTCCCCTGGGAAAGGGGCACGGACGGCATCACCCGCCTAGCTTTAAATACCAGCACGTACGCATGACCACCCTGTAAGTCTGCCGTGCACACGTGCGTGAGGTAGGCAAACACACACGAGGACACAACACGGTATCCCTTCCGTTCCTACCACAGTAGGTGTCGGGCCGGAATTTTCAAATTAGACGTGAAGTGGTGAACATCCTACTTTACAGACACTCTCATCCAGGCTCCCAGCGCGAAAGTCACCCCTGTTCTCATTACTAAACGCACCCAGGAACCATCCCAGGGCTCTCCTCAACTGCTCAGAAGGTCGAGAAGAGGTACCAGGGAAGGGAAGGTCAGCTCTGGTAGGGGCCGTCTGCGGTGAAAACCGAAGGATGGAGAGGCGACAGCCCCCTCTCCCCCGAGACCCGCCTCCTGCGCGCCCCCAAGTCCTCCGCTGATCAAGCGGCCTCAGCGCAGGGCTGGGGAGCTGCCCCAGGGCTGCACGCCGCGGCCGGCACTCAGCTCCTCCACAAGGCCCGGCCCTTCCAAGGGGAGCCCCACTTACCGGGTATCTGTCTGATTCCCAGCAACCCAGCCTCTTCTGGAAAAAGACTCCCGGAGAAAATGGAAATGACCTCCAAGATGTTGCAACACTGTCCTAAGCTCCACTCTGTTTCTCTCGGGGTTGATTTAACCTCATTCCTCTCACAAGTTGAACGAGCCTTTAGCTAACTTTCCCGACCGCAGCTAATTAGATGAATGGGGAATAGGGTGAGGACCGTAAGAGGCTGGTGACAGGAGGCCAGCAAGTGGGCGGGTGACACCAGGGGAGGTACAAGACCACAGAGCTGGACGAGCAGGTGGGCAGCAGGGGGGGCCTGCCCACGTCTAGGCCCGGCTGCCGCACGGCAGTGGCGCCTCCAAAGGGCCGCAGAGGGGGGACCAATTCCACCAGAAACGGCCCCTGCAAGACCACAGGTCCTGGGCCGGCCTCCACCCGAGAGCACACGGTCCAGGCAGGCCCTGCGGGCCTCAGGGTGAGGCTGACACGCACTGGGCCCTTCCCTTAGGGGGAAGGCTGCTGCTTGGAGAAGATCTGGATAGAGCCCAGAGCTTCTCATCAGCACACCATTTCCCGCAAGGCGAGGGTAAACTCGGATGCTGGTTACATCCCAGTAACTGGGGGAGCCCTGCACCCAGTGAGGGCGCTGCGGGGACCCGTCCTCCAGGGGCCGCACACCACACGGCCCACGTCTCCTTCTCGTGGGAAAAGGGAAAGGCTTTCTGTGGCAGCGTCAAGGTGACAGGAGAGCCCTTTCTCCGGGCAAGCTGCGGTGCCATCCTTTCAAGAGCAGGCGTGAACAGAGGGGCAGAGTCCGACACCTCCGGAAGGAAGGTGACCGTTCGGAGCAGAGGGTTTCAGGATATTCCACATGCCCGGAGGAAAACACCCAGCTTCCTCCGCTTGGGATCAGCCAATTCACCTCCCTCACCCTCAAAGTGCTCTTACACTCCAGAGGCTGGAGGACTTGCAACCGCGGCCCGCCCCGTCCTGGGAACAGGGGAACTCCCCCCGAGACGCCCCCAAGGGAGAGCAGCATCCTGGCGTCCCCCTCATCTCTCCAGCCACCAGCCTGAACGACGACACCACCGTCCCTCTCGTCACGGACACTGAGAGTGAAGTATGCGCACGGTCTGTGTTACTGACCACGTAAGTCAGGAGAGGAACTCGCCACAAGCTACTGACAAGGCACCGCCTGAGCCAGAAGCCGGGAGGGAGGGAGGCCCCTCCACACGGCCAGGCCTCAGGTTCACCAGGGCACCCAAGCACTTGCTCTGAAACACAGACGACTGCTATGAAGCCACAGAGCTGGGCAAGTTTTCCTCACAGAAACACGCCTATGTGACTCAAGAGACCTCCTTAAGGCACGTTCTGTAAAATAAAACAATTACATTTTTAAGCACACACAACACAAATCATTATTTCGAGCCACCGAAGAAAAGCAACGAGACAACTCCACTAGCTGCAGGTAAAATTCCTGCGGCGCATGTTCTGGGCGCCCCTTTCCTGGGAGCGCCTCTGCAGGTGTTTATCCGTAAGAACACTTTCTTCTCTTCCTTGAAAGACCAATTATAACAAAGCAAGTGCTGCGTCTACGTTCAAATTTCCTAATCTGTCGGGAAGAAGGAACTTGTGAGTTTCCCAGGAAGGCCTTCATGACCTGCGGATCTCAGGAACTATCTAGAGTTGGGAAGGGGCGGGTCGACGGGCACCGAGGTCCCCGAGGGGCCAGCAGGCGGCAGGCCCAGGCCGCGCGGGGTCAGTGGCCCCAGACAGGCCCCTGACAGCCTCACGTCCTCCTGACGGTCCACTGACTTGCTTTAAATATTTAAAGATGAACAGGAAGCAGCAAGTGCATGTGGAAACCATCAGTCCCCATCCGCTCAAACCGACAGACCCGACTGGACGTCAAGAGGCCAACTTTCCTTCAGGAAGGCCTCAAAGGCACCTTCCTTCCTTCAGTGGAGTGACGACTTTGGCACATTCTGGGGGCGAAAACCGGCAGTGCACCTGACGAGGCAGGCGACCCCCTCCCAGGTAGAGCGCAGAGGCCCCGCCGTGACCCTCTCCCAAGGTCCCTGAGGGTCCTGGCCCGCGCCCATCCCCCCTCGGCTGGCCGGCCAGCCGGGTCCGCAGAGGAGGGGGAGGCCTGAGCCGCGTGCCTCTCCCAGCCCTCAACACCGGAGCGGGCACGTGAAAGACGCCAGGAGGCAGAAATGACGAACCACCACGACACGGTACACTCCTGTCAAGTAGAGCACAGCCTGCGTCGTTTTTAAGTCTTTCAAGATACAGCAAGTTTTACAATGGCGTACTTTGGCTGGACTATAACGTTTTCAGTTGCATTCTGCATTTTTCTAAAAAGCTTTACATGGAAAAAATTTAAAAATGAAAAACAAAGGTACATCTTTGACAGACTTTGAAGCACATGCAATTAATTCTCTCTAGCCTCCCAGATCCGAACGTCCTACTGCTGTTTTCGTAATGGTAAGTATAACCCAGGGCTGTACGGTCCGTTTTCAAGTAAATCAAACACTACAATCAACGTTATGGAAAACTAAGCAAGCCCGAAAATAACGTTAGAAAAACCAACATATTCTCCTGCCCTTCTCCTTAGATTTTAGACATTGTGGGGCATGACGACGGGGTCAAAGCTTCACAGCCACGTGAAGATGGAGTGGGGAGAGATCGGTCAAGCTCTCGCAAAAGACAGTCGTGAACGGACGCTTGATATTGGCAGGAAGTGATAACATTGAGACTATTATACCACTTTCCAAACTGATATTCTTCACTCATATTTTTAGGAAAGGTGAGTAATGTAACTTACACCAAAAAGAAATCAAGGATCACCGTATGAAGGCATACACACAGGAATCCTACTTTGTATAGAAGTGTGAAAGGAATTTCACTGCAGACAGATGTCAGTGGCCAACTTCTAATTTATCTACTGAAGAAACCAGCACGGCTTCGGAGGAAACGAAGGTGCCAGGACTCACAAGAAGGAGGGTGAGAACAGGGGCCCAGAGTCTTTAGGATGCTCTGCTCAAAACCCCCTCGCGGCCACCGTCCACCACATCAGCAGAGCTAGAGGACACAGCCCTGGAGGGTGCAAATGGCTCCACCTGCAAAAAGCCAAAGCAAGGGAGCGCCCCCTCAAGGTGGGTGAGGGCAGCGCCTACTTCTATCAGACAAGGGAGTTCTAATCAGAAGCCTTCCTACCAGATCCAGGTGGCGTCAAACTGGAAGAAAAAAATTCCCCCACATGACTGTTTCAGAAAGTAGAGGAGGGAACACTTCCAAACTCACTTCATGTGATCAGAAAAACCCAAATGCCCGAACCTCACAAAGACATCACCAAGGAACGAATTACAGACGAACACCCTTCATGAACTTAAACACATAAATGCTAAACGAAATAGCAAATTTCAACCCGTCATACGTAAGGGGGAAAAAAGGCTATACCATGAATTAAATGATGTAGTATAGCAGCATTTCAAGATTGGTTTAAAATCCAAAAATTAGCTTACTTCACATTTAAAGAATAAAAGAGAAAAACAGGATCGTGTTGATACATGCAGAAAAACCATTTAACAAAATTCAACAGATTGAGGAAGCCTTCTCAGTGTGAGAAAGGACGCCTATTAAAGCCAACAAGGCCAGCAGTCACCCTGATATACCTGAAGCTTCCCCCTACGACTGGAACACGGGAAGGAGGTCCACTGTCATGACTTTTTATTCAACGTCATATTGGAGGTTCTAGCCAGTGCAACAAAAGAAAAAAAATAAAAGGCAAAAAGATCATAAAGAAAGAAGCAAAGTGTGTTTACTCACAGACATCATGATGTTCTACAGAGAAAATCCTAAGGAAACTGCAAAGAATTCCTGGAACTAAGAAGTGAATTTAGTAAGATGGCAGAATAAAACCAACATACAAAAATCAAGTGTTAGGTACCAGCAGCAGTAGTTTAAAAGTTAAAAACAAAAAAAGTAAGCTGACTTAGAATACCATCAACAACAAAGTATTTAGAAATCAACTTTACAAAAGACACACCAAGATCTTTAAAGTGGAAACTACAAAACACTACTGAGAAAAATTAAATAGAAACTAACCAAATGCTGAGCTAAACCACAGTCAGGAACTGGAAAATTCAATTTAAGAATTGGTACAGCCACTATGGAGAACAGTATGAAGGTTCCTTAAAAAACTACAAATAGAACTACCATATGACCCAGCAATCCCACTACTGGGCATATACCCTGAGAAAACCATAATTCAAAAAGAGTCATGTACCAAAATGTTCACTGCAGCTCTATTTACAATAGCCCGGAGATGGAAACAACCTTAAGTGTCCATCATCGGATGAATGGATAAAGAAGATGTGGCACATATATACAATGGAATATTACTCAGCCATAAAAAGAAACGAAATTGAGCTATTTGTAATGAGGTGGATAGACCTAGAGTCTGTCATACAGAGTGAAGTAAGTCAGAAAGAGAAAGACAAATACTGCATGCTAACACATATATATGGAATTTAAGAAATTTTTAAAAAGTCATGAAGAACCTAGGGGTAAGACAGGAATAAAGACACAGACCTACTAGAGAATGGATTTGAGGATATAGGGAGGGGGAAGGGTAAGCTGTGACAAAGCGAGAGAGGCATGGACATATATACACTACCAAACGTAAAATAGATAGCTAGTGGGAAGCAGTCGCATAGCACAGGGAGATCAGCTCGGTGCTCTGTGACCACCTAGAGGGGTGGGATAGGGAGGGTGGGAGGGAAGGAGACGCAAGAGGGAAGAGATATGGGAACATATGTATATGTATAACTGATTCACTTTGTTATAAAGCAGAAACTAACACACCATTGTAAAGCAATTATACTCCAATAAAGATGTAAAAAACAAAAAAACAAAAAAACAATTCAAACGAGGTCATATGGTATAGCAGGCTGCCTTAGTCCATCAGGGCTGCTGTAACAGAATACCAGAGACTAGATGGCTTATAAACAGAAATTTACTTCTCATAGCTCTGGAGGCTGGGAAGTCCAAGATCAAGGCCCCAGCAGACTGGGTGTCTGGTGAAGGCCTGCTTCCTGGTTCACAGACAGCTGTCTTCTCGCTGTGTCCTCACATGGTGAAAGGGATGAGGGAGCTCTCTGGGGTCTCTCTTATGAGGGCACTAATCTCATTTATGAGGGCTGTGATTGGGGGTTAGGATCAACACCTTAACATTCAGCCTACAGCCCAGGCTTAGCACAATAATGGCACAATAAAAGATGATTATTTGAACATGAAAAAAAAAAAAAAAAAGATGTCAACCCTCCCAAAATTGACACAAAGATTCAATGAACTCCAATCTAAATCCCCATAGGCATTTTTGGAGAAACTGACACCTTAATTCTAAAAGTAACATGGAAAATTGAGACCTAGAAACCAAGACAATTTTCCAAAACAAAACAAAACAAAACGGGTGGTGGGGGGGGTGGAGAGCTGGAAGACTCACATTAATTCAAGACTTACCACAAAGCTACATCATCAAGTCAGTGTAGCACTGGCACAGAATAGATGAAAAGATCAGCTGAACACAACAGTGTCCAGACATATGTAACCCACACACGTATGAGCATGTGACTGATTTTTTGACAAA
Source organism: Mesoplodon mirus (assembly GCF_964341445.2). Taxonomy (NCBI): domain Eukaryota; kingdom Metazoa; phylum Chordata; class Mammalia; order Artiodactyla; family Ziphiidae; genus Mesoplodon; species Mesoplodon mirus. The sequence continues at coordinate 228,171,689 of NC_138977.1, read as the reverse complement.
AGCACTGAGGCGATGCCATGGAGAAAGGAATTGTTTCCCCACCCCCCACCTCGCCAGCAAATGATACTGAAACAACTAAATATCTGTGGAAAAAACTGAGTACCTCAAAACAAGGTAATTCAAGGTGATGGAACACAGATCCAAACATAAAAAGCTAAAATTATAATGTTTTTCAAAGGATTTATAAGAGAATCTATTTGTGAAATTAGAGTAGGCAAATATTTCTTAAACACACAAAATATCCTGAACAGAAAGGAAAAAAAAAATTGGTCTTCCTCCAAATTAAAAACTTCTATTCATTAAAAGACATTATTAGAAAAATAAAAACACAAGTCCCCAACTGTGAGAAAACGATCAACACATATATCTGATCACCAAATTATAACCAGAACTACCAACTACCAACTGACAACGAAAACCAAGAAAACACCAACTAAAAATGGGCAAGAGACTTGCCTCACAATGAAAGCTTACTGAAAACGGTGTTCAAAGTAAGTCATCAGGAAAGGGCAGGTCACCACCACAATGAGAGAGAGAACACTTCATACCCACCAGAGTGGGTGTAACTTTAAAAACTACCATCACCAAGTGCGATGAGAAGGCAGAATAGCAGAAACTCCCATACGTTCCTGGTAGAAATGTAAAATGGTAAACTTTGGGGAACGTGTTGGCAATTTCTTACGAGGTTAAACATCCATTTGCCATGCAATCCAGCCATGCAATTCCACACCTAGGAATTTACTCAAGAGAAATGAAAACGTACGTCCATAAAGAGGCCTGAACAAGAATATTCATAGCAGTTTTGTTCACAGTAGCGCAAACTTGGACAACTCAAATGTCCATCAACAGGAGAATGAATAAACAAACTGTGGTATATTCCTAAAACAAACTACTACTCAATAGAAAAGAATGAACTACTTACTGACACACAGAGCAACACGGGTGAACCTTGAAAACATTGTTGAACTGAATACAAAAAGAAGTATGTATTGTATGGCTCCATCTATAACGAGCTCAAGAACAAGCAAAACTAACCCAACATGACAGAGATCAGAACAGCGGATGCCATCGGGGAGGGGGTGACTGAAAGGGAGCACGAGGGTACTTTCTAGAGTGTTTTATGTCTTGGTTTGGGCTGGTGGTCGTGTGGTCGTACACATCTGTGAAAACTCACTGAACTTTACGGTTAAAATCTCCGAATCTTATTATGCGATTTTCACCTCAGTTCTTTTAAATGAAAGAAACTGTTAACTCCTGAGTATTCACACAGATAATTTTTATGCCGTTCTCTACTTCTGAAATATCCCTCCCCAAATTAACCACATACAACGGACCGCTGGTTGCCCTCCGCGCCCCCGCCAAATCCGCTCCACGCAGAACTGCCGCCTTCAGCCCACACACGCCAAGCTCCGTGCTTCCCGCGTGGCGTGCCCAGCAAGGTAAGAGAAGACACGGAGGATGCTGCTCCTGGAAACAGAGGGCATCCCCTCCTTTCTCTCTCCTCTCTCTGCTGCTTGTGAAGGGGTGTGGCAGCTCGTACCCCAGAGTCTGGCCTGCAGATGCCGAGAGGAAAGCTGAGGGCGCCAGACTCCAGTGACCATCCCGCCAGCAGGCCCAGCGTCACTGCTCCTCTGCCAGGGCTTCTCCTCCAGAGAAACCGGCTGCATCTGATTAAGCTGTTACTTGGAGGAGCTTGTTTTCCACAGATGAACCTAATCCTAACTTGATTCAGAAAGTACAGAGAGTAGAAGCAAAGCTAAGCCTCATCTTCACTCTGTTCTCACAATTCCTAATGGACATTTAAAGCATTTGAAGAGGGGTTTTTCCTCCTACTTTTTCTTCTCCAAATTCATTTGCTCCTTTTTTTACAAAAAAAAAAAAAAAAAGAATTCAACACATAATTTCTGTGATTTACTGTGCAACTGAACACGCTAAAAGACAAAATGACATTTTCCCTACAAATTATTTGGTGCCTGTGATTTTCTGAACACTAGAGCCAGATGGTTCTCATAGAAATCAAGAAGACTGTATTCATATAATTCAAAGGTTTGCTTATTTTTTGGTCTTAAAAAAGACTATTGATTGTAACGCGCAGCTCTACAGGAAAAATCTCGACCAAGGAGGCGAAAACTGATATTTATTACCGCCCTTGTGCTCATTATAGCCATCTCTGACAGCGGTCCATTAAAATCAATTTTTATGTTTCTTATGTATTTTCTTTTTCTAACATCCTTGGCGCTGTGTTTATTAGCCCGTTAAGACAAATGCTGAGCAAAGGAGTGGGTGGTTTTTCCCCTCTTCTGTCAGAAATAACAAGAACTGCAATTTTAAAATACAACTGCTACTCACAATCAATGAATGGAGGAAACTGAATGTTACGTTTCAGAACAAAACATTAAGGAGTGCTTTGAATTTTTTATGGTTTTATAATTAGAGAAAATAAATAGTGGAGATCGTTCAAGAAAGAGAAACGTGTTCCGTGAGAAATGGCGATACCCTAACTTCATGCTAACAAGGGGATTTCATACCCTTTCTCCTCCGCTGCGCACACACACCAACAGCCAGACACCATCTCCAAGAGGCCCAGTGGAGCTCCTGATTAAGCAATTCCAGGACTTTGGAATAAAAGTCCATCAATAAAAAATTCCATTAACAAAAGTCCCATAAAAGTTCATTACCTGGCAGACTGATGAACAGTGAACACTGGTCCTGGATTTAAAAATCAAGATTAAGGAAGCAGCTCCCTACCACCAAACTTCCAAAGAGATTCCCACATCCCACTTGCTTAAGAATCAAAGCATTCAATGCAGTCCATCAACACCTCTATAAATGTATACATTAATATGTCTTGGGGCTCCTAATTACAGGTTATGTCCCTGTGGTTAATCGGAGGTGGAGGGTTCCCGGGCAATAAGCACAGATGCTGAAAACGAACAATCATGGCCCTACCATTTTTAGAGAGATGCTAACTTTTGTGATTGGTGGCGTGTGGCTACGTGTTACCCTGTGATCAACGGAGAACAAGCAATAATCGTATTCTCTCTGTTGCTTTGAACAAACCAAGCAGTGGGTGTCACACAGGACTCTCACTCACTCAGTGTCCGGCATCTTCTGGCCGTGCAGCTTTATCCCGTGCAGACCCTGCTCACAGCCAGAGATCTCGATCCTCCCCAAAGGGCTGTCCATCATTTTGTATTTCATTTCACAGGTCTTGTTCATTCTCCCAAGTACCTAAAGAGAAACAATTTTTAAAGTTAAGCATATGTGAAAGAGTTTGGTCATTTCTAAAGCACAACAGAAGCCCCAGTTATTCAAGACATAAAACATCTTCCAAAGCTTTTCCCCCATTTTTGTAATTTAACCATATAATGTGTTATTTTTATAACACAGTCACTTTGAAGACAGAAGATTACCATAATTACCCAGAGCAGCCAGCCAACAGTTCACTCTCCTTTCATCTCCTTAAATTACGATCTCCTGGTGGCTCAGTGGTTGAGAATCTGCCTGCCACTGCAGGGGACACAGGTTCGAGCCCTGATCCGGGAAGATCCCACATGCCCGCGGAGCAACTAAGCCCGTGTGCCACAACTACTGAGCCTGCGCTCTAGACCCCGGGAGCCACAACTACTGAGACCACAACTACTGAAGCCCGCGCGCCTAGAGCCTGTGCTCCGCAACAAGAGAAGCCACCACAATGAGAAGCCCGCGCACTGCAGCGAAGAGTAGCCCCTGCTCACCACAACTAGAGAAAGCCCGCGTGCAGCAACAAAGGCCCGACGCAAAGATAAATAATTTAAAAAAAATTTTTTAATTACCATCTCCCTATTCTTATTTATGTTTAACCAACGCATAGTCAAAGATGAAATAAGAGTTCCTTTTAAAAAGTACCTAAAGCTATTTAAAATAAAACAATTACCAACAACACTTTCAGTAAAAACTGAAGACAAAACATGAGATATTTTGAATAAAGTATGTTTAAAACTAAAGCATTATGAAATGAATTACAGAAACGGAGCAAGATCCGACTCAGCAGCAGCCGCGGTGGGCCCGCGCGTGGGAATCCCGCTCTTACGGAAGCGCACGGACTTTGCTTGCGTTCAAGCCAGAGTACAAAAGCTATCCTATCAGGTCCCCTCCACGCGAACAATTCTGAGATGCTAATTTTGGTCAACCCAGTGGAAGTTTAAAAGAAAGAACAGATGTACTAAGAGCAGCGAGAAGCCTGTACCAAGGTTTGGGCAGGCTGGCGTTTTGTAAAAACCCCGTGGCCTCCAGGGGAGGCCGGAAGAGAGGGCCGTGGGGAAGCCCACCGGGGCCGCCTCGTCTCCCCGGCGGGCGACTCCTGCCCCGCTTCCCGCACACCTCCCTCGGGCCACCTTACGCGCCAGCGCTTCCCAGGGTTCCACCCTCAGCCACAGCCGCCCCGGAACCGGCACCGGAGCCCCGCAAGGCCTCCCTGCGAGCTCCGGACTGGAAGGCGGGCTGCCGCCTGGCTCTCCTGACTTCAGCATCCTGGAAGCGCTTCACGTGAGCTTGTCCAAAACCATAACTGCGCGTGGGCGCTCCGCCTGTGCAGCGCGTCGCTGAGCCGGCTACCACCCGGCCCCGCCCCGAGCCCCACCGGGCGGTGCTCCTGGGCCCCCGCTGCCCCCGCACCGCGGCGCCTGTCCGCACACGCCCGCACCGCACGCACTACACGCCGGCTCTACCATTTTCAGCTCTTCTCATTCATTTGTGCCCATCCTCCCGGACTCGCTCACCAACCCCCACCTCCCCGAGGAAGGGCGCCCTCGGGCCCCCTCCTTACACCCGGGGTCTTCCCGCTCCAGCCACCCTCACCTCGAACACCACATCACTGCTGACGACACGAGGGCGCTACAGCAGCTCAGCGAACCGCGGCCCGCCGGCCACACCTGGCCCAGCGCCTGCTTTTGCAAGGGAAGTATTCCTGGGACGCAGCCGTGCTCATTGTTTGCAGGCTGGCGGCTGCCTTCACGCTCCAGCGGCCCTAAGTCCGTGGGCGCCCCTCACGTGCAGCAAGGGTTCCAGTATCCAGGCCTGGACACCGGGGACTGGCCTCTCCCTGACTGTCCCGTCTGCCCCACCTGGCCTGGTGTCTGCTTTACAGTGAAACCTCAACATGCCCCCATCACCCTGACCCCGCAGGTTCTCCTCCCTTCTCTGTGCCTCCACCTGCTCCACCTCCCAACAGCCCCAGGACAGAGGCGCACACGCGTCTATGCCTTGAAGAGGTCAAGCACCATTCCCAAAACCCCATGGTGTGCAAGCATCACTCCCAAGATTCCATCCTAAACCCCTGGGCTCCAGAGCTGCCCTGTTCAACATCCCCCTTTCTGTGCACAGTGACAGGGGTCTGAATCGAACAGCTCTCCAGTTCCCAGTGAGTGGACACAGGATTTTGCTGGGAAACCTTCTCAGATGTTTGCCCGGCATCGGAGATGCTCTCTGACACCTCATATTCCTTCCATGGCTCCCCACTGCCTGAGGGATAAAAACCAAGAGTCTTCCCACCCCCTCCACTCTGTCATGTGGAAACAGGGATCAGACCAGGCAGAGGGAGATCATGGCCTCCTACCCACGACCCCGTCACCTTGAGAAAGTCACCTAAACTCTCTGAGACACAAGTGCTTTTATCTTTAGGACAAACGATACCTAAATCATAGGGCTGGCACGAGGGTTAGCGGGAATGTGTGTAAAGACCTGACATCCCCGAAGGACTTAGGATTACTGTTATCCCTGCCGCAACTGACGTTCTAACCCAATATCCTTGGCCTTTGACCTTGTCGCCCAGAGTGCACTGCTCTCCTCCCTAAATTCTTATCCAACAACTTCAAAATCCTGAACGTTCTTCAAAAGCCAACTGCCACCCCTTCTCCCAACCCCCTGGGTGTGTCCCCTCGCTTCCTGAAGCCAGAATCAACTCCTGACCTGCACCCGCTCACATCTGTGGACATTTTCCATCACCCTGAGCTTCTGGCAGGCGACCATGCTACCACGAGTCAGGGCCCCACGGACAGCAGGTGCATTATACATGTAAGGGGTTTATCATATGTGTGTTGAACCAGATCATGAGCGTGTCCACCATCCGGGCCAAGGGGCCAGCAGAACATTTCTCTGAGCACAAAGTGTGTTTGGAGAAAGGGTTCTGCTGGCACGATGAGAAGCCTGGACGCGCTATCCCCTTCTGGCTGACGCCCTGCACGTTAGCGGGTTAAGAGCTCTGAGCAGTCTTGCAATAGAAGTCAGCTTCGTTTCTTTACCGAGCACTAGCAAACGTGTTCACCGACCCGTGCCTCCTACCTAAGTCCCTGTTCAGAAGCTGAATGAGCAGGGCTCCGTCAAGATGAAGGCTGTTTCTCAGCAGATCCAGGCTCAGGGCCCTGGCTCAGGCCTCAGATCCGGAGCCTGACAAGTCACGAGCCCATGGCAGGCAGGACTCCTGCTGGCAAGCCTCCGAAACTGATGCTGGCTAATTTAAGCACAAAAGCAATTTACTGAAAGACGTTCCATAACTCACAGAACTTCTGGGAAGGCTGGAGAAGCAGGCTCAGAAAACGGTAGGAACCAAGACTGGCCACAGTCCAACCACAGCCAACACCAAGCCTCAGGATACACCTGTGGGAACAACGAGGGACTGAAGGCACGCAGCCGGCGCCGGGGCCACCCCCCCCCCCCGGGAAACAGGATGTTGCAGCCGCCGTCAATTCCCTGCCGCCCGGGCTCCCTGTCACTTGTCCTTGGACTCAGGCCCAAGCAGGTGCCTAGAGCTCACGTGGGCGCCAGGCCAGGGTGTACCTGTGCCGAGTGGCCAGGAAAAGGGACAGCCTCCAGGAGGGCTGTGTCCATGCCAGCCCCGCTCAAGCACACGGCCTGGCATCGCTGCAGAAATGAGACCAGCACACAGCCGACTAGGAGAAGGGTGAATGTTAGATGTCCACTCCTCTTCCCAGGCCTCAATTTTCTCATCAATAAACTAAGAATGGTAACCTGAGTCCACCAGTCTCGCTGGGCTGTTGTGAGGGGCCCAGCTGGAGAAGACAGGAAAAACGGTGAACGGGGCGGCTGGGCGCTCCTGCAGCTTCGAAAGGACCTCTGTCGTACTCAGCGCATGCCCAGCTCTCACCCTTGTTCTGAGGAAAGGCTGGGGAGACACATCTGGGTGCGCAGGGCAGGTCGAGGGTAGGACAATGAAGGTGACCGGGGGCGCAGGGGCACGAGGATTTCCGCCACATGGGAGGACGAGCAGGTCTCCAGAGAGCTCAGGCCCCTCGCTTCTCCAGGAGAAGGGCCTTGCACGCCACCAAGCCGTCCCAGGAACCGGGCTCTGAGCACAGCCTGGATTGGCCGAACTTTGGAGGCCACTGGCCTAGAATGCAGGAGAAAGGCAGCCAGCCAACCCCGGCATAGCTGGAAGGGCTGCCTCTGGACCAAATAACGGCCTCACACTCCAAATAACGGCCTCACACTCCAAATAACGGAAGGGCCGCCTCCGGACCAAGCAACGGCCTCACACTCCAGCTCCTGCATCTCTGCATGGGACCAAGAGGACGCTGAAGCTCGGCCTGAAGCCGCCGTGCTGCCCCCAGTGCCCAGCACCAGCATGCACCGCCCGGCAACACGGCACTGGCACTGGCCCTGGACCACCTGGTCTAAACTCATGCCCCAAGTGCAAGCTGCCCCCTCGTATTGAGCAGCAGCTCCGCTGGCCTCCACAGAACATGGTGAGTCAATCACAAACCATGCCAGGAACCAACAGAGAGCAATCAGTCCTTAACAGGAATAACTGGCAAGCTCAGAATCTGGGTTCTGAACAAGTAGCACGTGTCACTTCTAGCCAAATCCACTCAGCTGGTCATTTAGTTATGTGACGTCTGAGGAGGTGAGCTCCTTAGACTTCCTTATCAGTTAAACAGAATGGAAATCAAACCCCACTTCAATTTTCCTGAATGTGAGGATTCCCCGGAACTACCTCCCCTAAGACTCGGGCCTGGTACTCACAGCCCAGCTCCTTCTGGACTCGGCCTGGCTGAGCTGTACTTTCACCAGCACCTCTGGGTTTTTAAGCCCATTAGCAGAACCACTGCTAGTCAAAGATAATGCACCATAACCCACCAACGGCTACTTTGCCAGAAAAAGAAAAGCTGCAATTTTTACATAATTTTATACCAACCCAGCCAGAAATGGTGTTTGAGGCTCCACAGAAACCTGTGCATGACTTTCTTTCCTGTCGACAGCCAGGGCATTCAGCACAGAGTCCTTCCACGAGCAAAAGTAAAAATTAGCTGAATACTGCATCCTCCTAGGTAATGGATAATGTGTCCCCAGGACAGAAGCGCTGGGCCATTTGGCGTGGTGTGTGTGTTGACGAGAAGCCCAGGCTGAAACAGCAGGTGTGCTGCAGGTCCCGCAGAGCTGGCAGGCCTGGCGAGGAGGTGGGGGGGTGCCTGCAGACAAGATGGGGGTGTCACAGACACCAGGAGGGACCCGTGGGGGCTGAAACGGGGCAGCGGCAGGAACAGCGAGGCTTCCACAGCGGGTGAATATGCAGCAGGGAGTGAGAGCCTCTCAGCACAGGCTGCTGGGAGGTACCGTCTGGAAAGCAGCGATTCCAAACACACACGGGGCTGCCATGCACGATGGCTGCACAAAGATGCGGGTGGAATCCTGAGCCCCAGGAGTGTGACAGACCCGCCCGACACCCTCCCACGGCGACGTCCCAACACTCCACTCCAGAGGCCAGCCCACCGCCAGGCTCCAAAGATGAACTCTCACCAGGAGCGTCATCAACTAACGCCAGCCCAGAGAAGGCCGTGACTGTGACCCCCAACAAGTGAGCCAAGAAGGCAGCGAGGCCCAGTAAAGACACCTGCTCACTGTGGACTCTACAACGTTCACAGCCTCAGCCCAAGTACCAAGTCCAGGGCCAAGCAGGCTCCCCACAGCCTCACAGGGGGACTGCTGCTGGGCGGGGAGGGTGGCTGCCACAGGGGAGTGGGGCCACACGCTGCAGGAGAGCAGCTAAAAATGTCTGGAGAAAACGACATCTACACAGAGAGCTGAGTTATAACAAGGGGCCGGCCAGGAGAGAAGACGCACGTGGAAGCAGGCTGAGGTAGACAGCCGGCCGCAGAGCCTGGGAGGCGGGGGACGAGGCCCAGGGGCCGCAGGAAGAAGCGTGGGGGAGACGCACAGCCTCCACCGGGTCAGTTTCGTGTCTGGCTTCCTCCCTGAGAAGCCCCAGAGCTTCAAACAAGGGGGAAATCCACCAGGTTTGCCTTTTCAAAGGCTCCCTCTGGCAGCTGCGTAAAGAATAGGTGGGAACAGAGGACGGGAGTCGTGAAGGAGACCGTGGAAACGGTCCACCGAGGCATGAGGATGAGCCCAACCAGTGTGAGGCAGAAGGGAGACTAAACAACGAGCCATAAATAAATAATAATAAATGTTTAATCAATACCCGAGTGCCCCTTACGCATGAGCCACCAGGCTCAGGTGCTTGAAACTGTAACGAGACAACCGTGGTCTACCGGGGGAGGAAAATTACCCACTAAACGCAAATCATGCTGAACAATCTTTACAACTTTTCTATAGGTCCAAAATTATTCCAAAGTAAAAGTTTATCTTAGAAAACCAAGAGAGATATGGTAGAATCATTTGAAATATTTACCTGCATCTTTCTACCTGCATTTTCTAAGTTTTCCACAGTAAACCTGAATCCCTTTCACAAGGGTAAAAAATTGTATTAAAATTCAGTGTAATATAAAACACAGGTGATGATAGCAAATGTTCTACATTTATCACTGTCTCAATCTCACACATGCAAAACAAAGGGCTGTTGATACTCTTCTGCATAAAATAAAAACTTAGAGGTCTGGAATTTTTTTGACTTTTAAAAAAAGAAAGGTCGAGTAAAACAAAGACACACGAAAGAAATCGTGTCTCCTTCTCTCCCATCCACCACAAGTCCTTGCAGCCCCCCAACAACCTGGGGCCCTCCCTTCCTGCCTGACGTGGTCTCTCACCAGGACCCCCAATTCACTCTACTTTTAATGCTCCTTAAACACACAGATGTTGCTCTTGCCTCAGGGCCTTTGCACCTGCCACTCACTCTTCTTGAAATGCCTCCCCTTCACGTTCTGGCACAGTGGCCTCTGTCACTTAACTCACAACCCTGCTCAAACATCGCCGTCTCAGAGAAGTCTTCCTAAAGCAGTCCGTCTCCTCTATCCGTTCTTTCCTGTCCTTTCCTTTACAGCACTTACAGCACGTGAGATCACACTAGATTTATTTTATTGGCCATGCATCGCCTTCACTGGAAAGTAAGCTCCAATACAGTAGCAAATGTTACGTGACAGCTCTGGCCAATGAGTAAGAAGTCTGCCGAGCGGTCTTGTTTTGATTAAAAAAAAGAAACATTCTTCTGTGGCTGGCACCATCGCCTCCCCTTTCCTCCTTCCCTGACACTGCAGATGTGATGTCTGGAGCTGTGGCAGCCATCTGGTGAACACGAGGCAAAGGCAAGAGACTGGAGAGCCCCTGGCGCTGACACCGTGAGCCACTACCACACCAGTGCTGTCTGTTGCTGGACGTCTACTCGTGCAAGAAAAAGGAAGCCCTGCTTGTTTCAAGCCAGTGTCCTGAGGATTTCCTGTTTTCTTCAACTTGAGGCTGTCCTAACTGATGTTTGCTATATGCTAGCACTCAATGCATCATAGGTGCTCAGTAAATACCTGTTGAATAAATGAGCTAATTATCCGAACCACTCGATTATACCCGATGTGAGGACTCGGAAGGAGAACTCCAGGATTAACGAGAGCCCACAGCTGGGGTCTGGTGACCCGAGGCTTCCTGGAAGAGGTGCCTGCACAAAAAGGCAAGTCGGAGTTTTCTGGGGGCAGGATGAAGGAGAGGAGTGCCCCTGGCAGGCAGGTCTGCACCTGCTAAGGCCCTGGTGCTAGAGGGAGCACAGGGCGTCTGCGACCTGAAGGAGGCAGCGGCCACAGGAGGGAGAGGACCCGCGTCTGAGAAGAGCCGCTGTGGCCGCTGCTGCAGCGGTGAGTGCCACTGCAGGGGCAGGAGGGCAAATGGTAGCACCGAAGACCCCAAGAACATCACGGGCAGAGAAGGGGAGTGCTGGGTCTGGGACGCTGTAACCACACCCGTGAAGACAGCGTTATGATGTCTGCACCGGTTCTGGGGCTCAACAACAGAATCTGCTCCAGCAAACAGCATGCCGTGCAGGTTTCCAAGCCAGAAAGAGGAGGGAAAAGTTTCACAAGCCAACCATCCATGACTCCTAAGCACCACGTTTACAGTTGCGTAAAATAGGGGCTGTCCTGGAACCAGCAATCCTGAAGCCGCCAACTGGAGGCCACGGGACCACCCTGCGGCAGAGGCCTCGGGAGCCCCGTCGGAGGACAGGGAGGAAGCCAACCGTCAAAAGCCCAACAAACCAGTTTCCAATGTGCCAAACCCACATGTCTGGGAGTTTAGAACTAGCCCACAGGGTCCTGCGGAGGCTGCAACAAGCCAGCTCTTTATTTCCCGAGAGCAGCAGGGAGCAAGCTTACACGGTGCGAAACCACGTTCCTTAGCAGAGTCCCGGAGCTGCAGGGACAACCGGGCCCACGGCTTTCTGGGGGACAGCACCACGGCCGCATTTAGGACACAGATGAAACAGCCAGGCTCCCCATTTCCCACTCTCATGAAGCACACACCCTGTGCCCCCCCAGCCTGGCAGCCTGGCAGACCCAGCTCCCTGCATCATCTCCGTGGCAGCCACCTAAAGCCACAAAGTGGCAGGAAAAAAAATCGATTTTTCATGGCTATTTGGAGACCTCTGCAAAAGTGAAGTGAATTCCGTTTCACCTCTCTTTTAACATGAATGGTGTTTAATGTTCTGAATTAAGCGGTTGGCGCCAGGGGCCGGGTTCCCACTATACCAAAAGCAAGAAACCCAGAAACAAACTGTCTTCTTTCTCCTTTGCTTGTAGTTTTCCAGGCCGGCCACGCCTGTCTAAAACCTGTCCTTCCGGAGCCGTCTTCACAGTCCTGCTCCTTGCACTTTTAACCATCTCTAGTATCGGTATCCTAGGCAATGAAAAATGACCAGAAAGGGGCTAAAAAAAGAAATCGTCTGCTTTCTTACAAGCAGTGTACAAACAAGGTGCCCAGATGTTTGCTACTGTTATCTCCCCAAGGTCAACGGCATGTGGCCCACAGCTGAGCTCAGGCCTCCCCCACGGCGGCCCCACCTCGGGCACCTCCGTGTTGCCATCAGCTGCGTGTGTGAAGTGCAAGCTCGCTGGCGCCATGCGCACTGATCAAGGGGAGCAACCTACCTCCGGCTCCTCCTGACATCAACCAAGTCATCGTGAAATGAAAACTAGTTTTACGATCACCCTGCTGAACAGAGAATAAGAAAAAAGCATCAGGGACGCACCCTTGTCCTCATTACTCAACATCAGCCCACCTAAGGATCAGGTGTCAGGGATTATTCTCATTAGAAAAAACACATGTGTCAAAGCCCTAGAAGAGAGAAAACACTTCATACCTATCACCTCTTAATTAACCTGGCAAAGAGAGGCTGGGAGAAGAAAGTGGATGGGATTGATCCCCACCAGGTGTAAAAGTCAAGAAGGAAAATGCTGGGGAGAAGGCAAGGCCGGTGGCTGAGATCCGGCTCCCACTGCCACTAGGCCAGGGTCTCCCCAGTGGAATTTCACCAGGTCACATTCAACAAAGGGCAGCTGTAAGTATGCCTCAGTTTATTATGCCCTAACAACCAAGAAAGGTTCAATTGGTTGAAATGACTTTGCCAAACAAAATACGGGCACTGCCATCTGGTATATCAAACTTAGAATGGATCCAAAAGTTGTGCAAAAACATCAGACGTCTACACAAAAACCTGCAAATGGATGTTTATGGGAGCTGTATTCCCAATAGCTAAAACTTGGAAGCAATCAACATGTCCTTCACTAGGTGAATAGCTAAATAAACTGCAGCACATCCAGACAATGGAGTATTAATTCATTGCTAAAAAGAACTGAGGTATCAAGCCATGAAAAGACATGGAAGAAACTTAAATGCATATTACTAAAAGAAAGAAGCCAATCTGAAAAGGCTATGTACTCTATGATTCCAATTATATGGAGACAGTAAAAAAAAAAAAAAAAAAAAAATCAGTGGTTACCAGGCTTGGCGGGAGCGAGGGATGAATACCTAGGGCACAGAGGATTCTCAGGGTAGGACAACTATTCGTGGGATATGGCGGTGGTGGGTACATGACATTATACATTTGTCAAAACCCATGGAGAGTGCACCACCAAGAGTGAACCTGATGTAAACAACGAACAAAGGTTTCCCTCCTTCTGGTAGGGGATGTTGGCAGCGGGGAGGGGCACACATGGGGGGGGCAGGAGGTATATGGGAACTCTCTGTGTAACTCTGCTGTGAACCTAAAACTGCTGTTCTAACTTGGCTGTGAACTTAAAACTGCTCTAAAAAATAAAGTTTACTAATTTAAAAAAGAACCATTCCAAAGCCTTCTGTTACGGCCCTGACATGGAAGGGAAATGATTCTCCTTGTTTGCTGCTAAATTTCAGTGAACCCAGCTACGTGCACACACAGAGGGAGAAGAAACTCTGCATTACAGTGTCACAACTAGGCTTCCAAGTTAAAAACTGCTTCTACAGGGATCCCATAAATACTGTGCTCTGCCCGTTCTGAGCTTACACACAGACTTCCAGGACGTGGGATCTGTGAGCACCTTCCTGATTAACGACGCTCTGGTCCTGAAGAATACCCATCACAACACAGGCAGGGGAGTCAGGGCCAACGCGGAGAACGGCCAACGCGGCACCACACGCATGTGCATCTTGTTAAAGCGCTCAGCGTTCACCGGTCGCCTAAACAACTAGCTCCGAGCAGCACCTTATACAACAGCCGTGAAAATGCCTGCCCATCAGAGCCGCCATGTTAGAGGGGCATCTAAGGAAATTCTGTCACTGGTCTTTAAAACAACCATTTCTAGATAAAAACAGGTACTGTCTCCATTTAAAAACTATACTTAAAACTCAGTTTTCCTTTCCAAACTTTTCATTTTTGTTCATGTTATCAAACTAAGGTATGAGCCATGCAGGAAGGTTTAACTGCTTTTCTATTCTGAAGCTCAAAGGCTGTTTTGAACCTGTGCAACTACACAGAAATTAGGGAGCAGCCAGAATACAAACCCACATAAGTCTGTGTGGGTAAAAGAGATCCCACACAGAGAAAAGTGCATCAAACTTACATGTGTACAGTTTAACAAATTGCTCCAGAAATCTCTTGGAACTTCAAGCATTTTTGAAAAATATTTCCAGGTACAACACCAAGGTGGTAACTACCACTCCCATATCCATTCCAACAGTTTATAGCTAAAATAGCTCTGGATCTTGCCAAAAACTGGTGCATGACACCAGAACGTGCCAGAACACTCTACAGTAAGACCCATAAAGGTCTTCTCTTAGAAGTTTCTTAGTAACTATCACTTATTTCTTCAAAATAAGAAAAACGCTCCCCTACTAACCACGGCGCTGCAGACCAGAGTCAAATCTACAAAGACTCTCCGTGAAATGAGACACCGGTGTCAAAGCAAGCTCCGACCTGAGTGTGCGTGCTCGGGGTGCACGGTGGAGCCCACGCACGTGAAGCCACAGGTGAAACGCTGTACACCGCCCCGGCTAATTAATTTCAAGGAAGAAAAGTTTTACACCAAAATGAGCATGAAACAGGAAAAGCACAAGTTTGTTTATAGGTTTCCCACTTGCCGGGCTCCCAGGCCCCGGGACACCAGTCACTGCCCGCTCTGCCCCCTGCCCTTTGGTGGAGGACGGGAGAAGCCCCGCTCTCAGACGCTGTTTGCGCCGCTGACGCCGCTTACTCCTCTCCCGGAAATGCACAGGGAACGTCTGAGTACTCAGCGAAGGAAGAACTGTTCTTTAACAGCAAATGTGTCACCAGCCGGAAGACCAGATGCACCAACGATGACAGGAAGCAGGTTACAGAAACGAATGAAGCCCAGACCTCCGACAAGGAGCCCACAATCAGAGGCAGAATGAGAACTTTGCATCCTCAGCCGTCGCAGCAGGATTTGGAAAAGCAGCCAAGAAACCTTAATTCGGCAGAACAGCCCCTCCTACCTGCTTCTCCTCCATCAAACCGCCGGGGCCTCTGAGCACAGCGAGGAGCCGGTACGGGGAGGGGGGCGGGGGACATCAAGCGCCAGCTGGGGAGCGCGCGCATCACAGGTCACCTCGTCCCGGCCCAGCCTGCTGTCCGGTCCTCAGGGCCCAACGCGGTCCTACGGAGTCTAGCCAGCTCGCACCCCTGCCGGCGCCGCCGGTCCCCGCAAAGGGGGAAGGGAGGCGGCCTGAGGCCTCGGAGCTCCGGCACCGCCGGGGTCTCGGCCGCAGCTGACCCTGTGCGGTCCTGTTCCCGCGGCCCCAGGCGCCCCGCGACCCCCTGCGGGCACCTGAGGTGTGAGCTGCGCCCCCGGCGGAGCGGCGGGCGGGGGGAGGACGAGAGCCCCCGGGGGTGTGAGGCCCCACGGAACCGGCCTCCAGGGCAGCGTGTGCGGACACCCGGCCGTGGCCGCCCCAGGAGGCACACAGGCCCCCGAACCTGCGGCTGAAAGCCCCAGCGCAGCTCCCTGCGCGCCAAGCCGCTGGGCCTGGGTCTGCTGGGTGAATCCCGAAGGCGCGCCCCGGCGCTTCTACGCTTAGACGCCCCTCGGGGGTCCAGACAGCACGCGGAGAGCGGCCGAGTCCACGGAGCGGGAAACCCGGAGTCCCGTGGGCGCCCCGTGCCCCCCGCACAGAGCCCGGCCCCACGGCACAGGGCCCGGCCAGCAGGCTGACACCCGAGCCCCTGCCTCCCCCAATCTCAGAGCGTCCCCCTGTCACCCTTGGCATCCTGAACTTCAGTGAGGACCGAGAATGATCTACCGTGAAGGAAAAATGATGCAACACGCCACGTTTCCCCTCACTTTTAACTCCCCGTTAGAACTGCCTGTGTGCCCATCACTGACCGAAGTATCCGTCTGGGGGTCGGACGGGGCGGGTGCCGAGCCCACGCTGCCCACAGCACCGCCTCACAGCCTGCGAGCGTTCCCGCACTTGAGGCACCGACTCAGTCCGGGGCTGCTCGCTGACAGCCTGCCGTGGCGCAGGACACAGGGCAGTATGCTGGTGCTCACAACGCAGCGTCAGTTCTTAAAACTGCCGTGTCTTGGGAAGCTTCAGCTTCAATATGTCATGGCAGAAAACCACCGCATTCTTTAACCACCTCTACAGCTAGGCACAGTTTAGCTTTCTTAGAGAATCAATAACGTGGGAGAACAGGTGGGAAGATCCGAGAGAAACACCCTTTTCAATTTGGCAGGGCAGCCAAAGCCAAGAGACGCCTGCTGCGGAGCAGGACAGGATGGGCCCCCGGCTGCAGTCGCCGCAGAGCTGAAGGAGAGCCCACTTCCTGGACGAGCAGGGTCGGTGGCGAAGTGAAAAGCTCTCACACTTCTCCCCCTGACAGCAAGATGGGATTCAAACTCCTCCTCACCCCAGAAGAGCCCTGGACTATCAAAGTTTCACAGGCTTATCTGCAATCAAGCCATGAGAAAGAAGTCCCAGTTAATAAAGATTTCCACCTGTGTACGCACGGAACGTCTACGTTAAAAACGTGTGCTTTCTGTGTCGGTGACATAATTAGCTTACCAGGGGGACTCACTATAATGCCGTCTCCAGGTTCAGTACCCCAATCCCTGTCTGCACTGATTCATACAGCACAGTGAGTACAGTTAGATCCAGATTCCATAACAGGCTCCACCGAAATCCTCAGAGAGGGCTCCGGCAAATGGCCAGGAAGGCATCCCCACACCTGGAATGGGAATCAACCGTGGCTTTCGGGGAGGCCTACAGAAATGTCCCTGCCTGAAGCAAGGGGGCTGCCAGGATCCACTGGCCCAGATGCAACCTGTTCCTCCCCTCGCAGCTTCATCAGTATTTCCCTGGGTGTAGTCTGCAAATTCAGCAAGGTGCTCAAGGGCAAGAAGCGCTGAGAGTGAAGAGGAGGGACACGTGTGGGTGAAGAGCCTGGGTACCTGAGCACCTGACAATGATCAGGGGCTGGTGGGATGCAGGACATTTTTAAATAGTTGGAAGAAGTCCGAAGAAAAACACTTCATGACATGTGTTACGAAATGTGATACGAATTTCGTACATGTGATACGAAATTCAAATTTCAGAGTCTATAAATACAGTTTCACTAAAACGTAGCCAGGCTCATTCTGTATTGTCGACGGCGGTTCTCGTGAGTACAGCTGACCCTTGAAAAACGCAGGTTTGAACCATCAGAGTCCACTTATACGCGGATTATTTTCCAATAGTAAATGCTACAGGACTACACGACCCTCAGCTGGTTGGTTGAATCCGCAGACACAGAACCACAAATACGGAGGGCTGACCGTAAGCTGTGCCCAGATTTTCAACTGGGTGCAGGGGGAAGGGGGCTTGGTGCCCCTAACCCCGATGTTGTTCAAGGGTCAGCTGTAGTTGTGACGAGACCACACAACCTGCAGAGCCAGAACTCTTTACCATCCAGTCCATGTCAGGAAAAGTGTGCCACCTCCTGACCTCCATGCACGTTGAGTGATTATCAGCCTGTCCCAGGTTGGGTGCTGTTGGACCCTTCTCTCCCACCTAACGAACAGATCACAAGACCACGCTGATTCCCACATGCTCACCCGCTCGTCTTTGACACCGCAACCTCAAGCAAGATGTGGTTACCAAAGTCTTCTGGAATTTCTTACGTACTGGCTTAGAAAGACTGGCCACTAGTCTGCAGGAGTGCTAAGCCTGGCCACCACTAAGGACCACAGGATTAGGTCCCCTTTATCCCTAATAAAGAATCAGCTGCACTCTATTTCTGCGGTAAAGGATTCTCGGGTGAGAAGCACGGTGTGATTGATGACTTGTATCCCAAAATGGAAGAGCCTTGTGTTCCAGATACGCTCCGGCGGCCAGGAACGAGCCAGCCTTGATGGCACAAGGCTCCTGGAGGGACAGACGCCATCCCCACCACAAGGCCAAGCAGCCACTGACATGTGCGCCGCTTCTGAACCATTAACCCAAGGCAAGAAATTTTATGTTCTAAATTAGCTACATTATGCCCAAAACCTATCAGTGGCTTGATAACTTGAACATATAATTCTATACCTTTTACTCTTCAAACAATAATTCAGTCTAATCCTGTGGCTGAAGCCAAGATTTCCAGACCAAAAGTGCACTTTCCATTTGATTAAATACTAATAAATGCAAGAATAAAATACCAGTCTTTTATCTTACAGTAAATTCTTCAAAAAACCATATACTCTAAGAATTAATTCTCTCTCTGGAGAAGGGGACAGGTTCTTCCCCTCAAAGACAGTTTAGTAGTCTCAAAATCTTAATTACAACATTTAAAACATAATTTATAGCAGGCCAGGGCTTACAGAAAGATGACATCATAGTGACCTGTCAGTCAGCACGGCCTCAGGTGGAGCATCCCGACAGTCAGTAACAGGATAAAAAGAATCGGGCAGGATCTCCCTGCAGAACAGACCACGCCAAGCTATGATCCTCAACAAAGCACGCAAGCTGATATGATACATGCTTGGCCTTTTTTCCATGTGTGTTTGGTATTTTAAAATTTAGAAAATATCTTTACATATTTCATCCGTTAAGAAGTAAACAGAGTGGAACGCTTTCAAAAGGAAGATGGTAGGTGAGCCACGCCCAGGGGTGGTGCCCAGGGGCTGCCCCAGGTCACACCGTGTGGCCGCGGTGGTCTCCAGCCTGATGACTTGGCACAGGAAACCTGCTGCAGCCACAAGGGTGGAGTGGGCCCTCCCTCCAATGGGGTGCTCGGGGCTGAAGCCACGGAGACGTCAGACGTCACCCCATAGGCAGGCGGGAATGTGCCAGAATCACGCTCCATCTGCTACAGCATCCTCCTAACAGGGTCCCATCCTCACTGTAGGTGATAGAAACAATGCATCCTATTAGGAAGCTGGAGAAGAACTTTGTGGGAAACCTGAAGGGAGATCCCCACTCGGCATCCGTCCCAGGCTGCGGTGCTTAAGTTAGATTGGGGAACACGCCTTCCCCAGGGGACCGGTGGGACAGAGCTGGGCCTGCAGAGGGCAAAGCAGAGCGGCTCCTGGTGACCTTCCGCACGCGCGACCTCTCCGGCCCCGTCTCCTCCTCTGTGATGGGGACACCGTGCGGACCGACGACTGTTGGGGCCGCCCGAGGGTCAGGCAGCGCTACTCACGGCCCCTTGGGAAGTCAACCCCAGGCCGCCAGCCTGCGGGGCAGCCAGACCACCTCCGTCCGTGGGTGCGTGCCGGCGCCTGCCGTCCCTGTCTATCTCGTGTGAACTGGAGAGCAACGTGGTGGCCAGGCACTTAGCAGCCAAAAGGTAAAATGAGGTAGAGAAAGGTGTGGGAGCAGCTGGGTGTCATCACAAGGCAAGGCAGCAGTGTCACTGGGCAGCGGGCGGCCGCTGAACAGACAGCTGAGCAAGGTCACGACAAGAGCCTGAGAGCCCTTTCTGAGGCTGAGCGTCTGGCTTTGCAGGGTCCCACGTACCTCACAACGCCCGCCCGCAGTAGAGAAATAACGGACGGAGCCCACACACACCTACCAAAACAGCGCCGAGGACACCCAAAGACATGCTCAAGAGGCCTCTGTGGCCCAGGAGCGGCAGAGACGGGGCAGTGTCCCGGGGCGGCACTGCCCATTAAGGCGAAGCAGGCACGAGGGTGGCGTGGGAGCGAGCCGCTCCCCTCGTGAACCTTAAGTGGGAGGCGTGTGGGTTGTACCAGAAAGGCGACCAGCGAATGAGCACCAGCTGAAGTCTGGCTGCCAACCCCACTCGGGGTTCAACCGTCAAAGGTTCCAACCCCCATATGCTCCAATAGCTGTTGCCTACATTTGATGCTTTGTAAATCCTCAAAGGTCTCCACGGTCGCGGACGGCCTACTTCCGTCTTTGCTGGGGGTGTGTATCATTTTAGTGACCCATCAAAATAAGAGTGAAAATCTGGTTGAGTTTCCAAAAGGGAAGAAAGTAAGTACCAAGGAAGTCACTTCCTTCACCCTCATTACAATCCAGGAACACGGCTGGGACCATCAGGAATAGATTCTGTCCATGACGACCGTCACTTACGAATGAAAAGGAAGGAAAGGAAAGAAGAAAGACCCGTCAAGGAACATCTGCTTTGCTCTTTTCACTTACTATGGATTTCTCGGTAGTGGGACATTCAAGCTTCTATTTGGAAGACAGACGTATCTGTCGTTTAGAGGGCCCCTCCGGTCAGCACAGGTGACTACTTCACAGAGAAAGGTCCTGCAGGATACACCTGCTTTCACCCAGTCTTACACTGAATTTTTACCCTTTGATGTCGAACTGCTCACACAATGGTTCAAGATGTCAAGGTCTCGAACTTCTGGCTTAAATGCTGGCCAGGCTGGAGGGTACACATCACCGAGCCAGATCCAGAGCCTGCACACACAATCAGTCCTGCTCTCTCACCCACAAATGAAGCCCTATCTGGGGAGCTGTACTTGTTACTAAAGCACCAACTTCCCTCTTAACCAGCCACCTTAAGGACTCGCCTTCCCACAGAGCTGTACAGTAACAAGAGTTCTCTCCCGCCCGCACCGCAGGCCGTCTGCACGGTTCATCCAAAGAAGCATGTGGTCCTCTTGGAGACGCCTCCTCAGCCTCAGCTCCGGGGCCAACGACAGCAATGTGGTCACCAACAGGCCCTCAAGCCCCCATCCTTTCCCCGCTGCAACACACATCTCACCCACGTGGAACCATCTCCTGGCTGTACTGTGAGCTCTCAGCGCCCACAGGGGGCACCGGGACCCCCGTGACCCTCCCGCCTGGGCTTCAACGCGTGGTTGTGGCAGCAGCGTGGGCTTCGCGTCCTCCTGCACGCGCGTCTGCCCCGTGCGCGCGTCCGCCCCGCGCACGCGTCCGCCCCGCACACGCGTCCGCCCTGCACACGTGTCCTCCCAGAAAGGACGACGGGCCATAGCACAGCCAAGCCTCTGAACCCCCTGTATCCCTCTGGTCCTGAGTTATCCCCCCTCCCCATCTCCCAGCAAAGATCCACCCCCGTCTGTCCCCGGGCCGGGCAGTGTCAGCGGGCTGGGGACACGTTAGGGTCAGACGGCACCCTAGTACCTGACCCGGCTCAGGCAATTCCGGGCCGCACAGGACAGGGGCAGGACGAGACTGTCTCTGGCTACTGGGCTCTGCTCACTGGAGGCAAAAGAGGATGAAGGCACGGGATCAAACCAGGTTCAAAGGAAATTCAATGATTAATATAGAAAAATCATTTTTGCTCAAGTTGTCTGATTTCAGACACTTGTCATACACATGGAGAAGATATACATAAAATCCACATTTACACACAGAATCTATGTTTCAATAAAAACAAAGACCAACTCATAACCAATTTATCTACAAATGACACAGTGACTAAGTATTGTGCAAATATTTTTCCTTGGAAATAGGGATTATTACAAAATCATATGTAAGCTATACCCAATCTTTGTTCAAATAATTGATTGATGTAATCATCTCTCTCTCATATGTTCCCACTACCATGAGGAAAACCTCTACAGTATATTTCAAAAACTAGCGGAAATGTAAAACTTCGTGCTACAGAACTTAGCTGATACATTTTATCTAAATGACAACAGACTGAATTGTTCAGATAGTATTCATAGATGAAAATCTTATCGATCTGCCAGTTAATTTCAAGGGTAACTTGAATTAGAAGAAAAATCCAGGCTGTAAAAGAATAAAAAACGCTTTGATAATTAATGACTCCTTTAAATGCTAAGAACCTTATCTATTAGCATGCAAACTAACATTTAACGAAGATGTTTTAAAGATACTGCCATTTTCTCCCTTTCTAGAAGACTATTCACAAGATTTGGAACACACTAAGTGCAAAGAGGACACAAGGTAAGAGCCGGTGGGGCTGGGAAGCTCCCCGTCCAGAAGAAGACGACACACAAACTTATTCGTTGCGGTGATGACAAGCATCCTGATGGAAACACTGATTGTCACATTCCCTTGTTTTATGACGTCCTTTACAAGGTCATGTTATTTCTCATTTTTTTCCTATACGGAACACCAAGGCTGGGACAGTTTCTGGAGTTGCTTTTGCGGTCCCCAAAGGTCCGAAGAAGAGCCCACCTGAAGACCCACCTCCCTCACCCACAGGGACAGCAATGCTCTGGGTGGTGCCTGCCCTCCCTCCTGCCCAGGGATGGTGTCCAAGGTGTGGGTCCAGGAGACCTGGGCAGCACACTGAGCCTGTGACCAGGTGTGATAGACACAGTATCCCAAAAGTTCCTTCTGTTTAAAAGTTATCAAATGTACTTCTTTTCATTGTGGTAAAATACACATATTGAGCATTTGATGTTTGTAAGTGTACAACTCAGTGCCATCAAATACATTCACAATGTTGTGTGACCATCACCACTATGGACGCAAAACTTTCTTATCACCTGCAACAGAAACTCTGTACCCACTCAACCCCACGTCCCCTCCCCTCTCCCCCAGCCCCTGGAAACCACCACACTTTCATCTCTGTGAATCTGACTATTGTAGGCGCCTCATACAGGCGGAATCACACAGTACTTGTCCTGTTGTATCTGGCTTGTTTCACTGAGCGTAATGTCTAAAAGCTTCATCCATGCCGTACCCTGTGCCAGACTTCCCTTCCCTTTTAAGGCTGAGTAACATTCCATTGTATGGATGGACCATATTCTGAGGTTTATCTGTTCATTCCTTGACGGACATCTGGGTCGTTTCCAATGTGTGACTATTCTGAATGATGCTGCTATGAACACCGGTGTACAAATAACAGTTCGAGTCCTTGCTTTCAGTTCTTTGGGGTCTATGCCTAGGAGCGGGACTGCTGGATCACATGGGAATTCTGTGTTTAACTTTCTGAGGAGCCACCATACTGCTCTCCACAGCAGCTGCCCCGGTACAATCCCACCAACAATGAACGCACAAGGGTTCCAACTTCTCCACATTCTCGCCGACGCTTGTTATAAAAGTTGTCAAACATACTTCTTCCATTTAGGACACTGAGCAGTGTACAGACTATAATTCAACTTTTTTTTTTTTTTTGCATTACTAACCCACAACTCAATCTAATAACAGGACGAGTCATTTCCTGACCATTCCTGCATTTCCTGTGTGCCAGGCTCTCCGTATGCTTCTTCTCTAATCTTTACAAGAGCCCTGTGAATTAGGCGTATCCATTTCTCTGATGAAAAACACAAGGCTAAAGACATGAAAGTGACTTTTCCAGAGCCCCGTGGAACAGGTAACGGATGGGGCTGTCTGACTAGAGTGCTGAACGGGGTGAGATTGGTTTAGATACGAGTTTATGAATTATGGATTAAATTAACATGTAACAGAAAATATAAAATGAATATGTATCAAACACTTGGAATTCCTTAGGACAAGGCAGAAGCAGGTGTTTACATTAGAACTAAGTTGATACAAAGAAAACATTCATAAGCATCGCTACCGGCAACCCATAAACCTGTGAAACTGTGACAACTGAGCCAATGACGGCCCCAGTGAATGGAATTTGGGGATGGCTGCCGACACCTGGCTGCCCTCACTCTGGAGGTCTGTCAGGCAGAATGGAGGCCTTCTTCCTTCCTGCCGCCCCCGAGGCCCTGGCACACTGTCTCTGCAGAGCAGACACTCAAGTAAATCAAATTTGCTGCCCTCTCTCCCCAGCCACACACCCAGGACAGAGCCCGCTTTAAATCCCCGACCTGACAACAGCCAGACCCAAATGCCACAAAGAGAGGCAGCCCTGGGGAGGAATTCACCCCACAAACCCGATCCTTTTGGGGCAGCCAGTCGCAGGGCCTGGGGGATGCAGACGCTGACCCGGGAGGTGGGGGCAGGCCCGGGTGCTGCTTGAACCAGCTCCCGGGTGGTGCCAGTGCTGCAGGCAGCCTAGAACTGTGCAAACGGTGTCTCGTCCCATCTCTGGGGGCGCCAAGCCTCCCACTAACCACGTCTGCTGCTCTTTGTTCAGGCTGAGCCCCAGAGATCTCTGGAGAAGGTCTCCATCTTGCTCTCAAAAACAGCCAGGTGCACGTGGTTTTCTTAAAACAGTCAAGTCAAAACCTAAGTGATGCTTAACAGCAACTAATTTGGATCCCATCATTGCTCTGGCCACTAAGAAGCTCACTGCTTAATTCCCGGCCCGTTTTGAGCCATTTTATAGAAAAGGTGTGCCACTTGTTCGGAATACCAGCTTTATTTATTTCCCTGCCCTTATTTCCTGTGCCTAACTCCTTCATCTATATCTTACATGTTTTTCATTTTTAAAATTATCTATATGTCTGTAAACCTCCTCAAATTCTTCCCTGGCTCGTTTGAGATACAGATCAATAAAATGACTAAACTAACTGAAATAACCAGCAAGTCTATGATTCATGACAGAGCTTGAGATCTGTTGGCCATGTTTCCAATATACCCACTATTTCACCCATTCTCACATATCAATTCCAGTGTCCTCCCCAACATACATGGTGCCCGCCACATTTTCATCAGCTGGGATGCTTCTCCACAGGGCACCTCCAGGCCCTCACGCGGCCACCAGCACCAGGGTCCTGCAGCACCCTCAGGGTCACCCTGGCTGCCCGACAGCGATGCAGTAAGCTCCAGCACCCCGCACCCCCCAGTTTCTACGGCCACCCCATGCCTGGCAGAGGGTTCCGGATGCGAGAGGCACCGGGGAGGTGCCCCTGCCCCGGGAGCCAGCACCCACCAACTCATGCTACTGAGACGGGCACCGCGGAGAATGACAGAATTTGTACCTCTTGCAATGTATCACTCATCCTCACACTTCAGTTTTAGCGTTTTCCCTGAGATGTGTAGTTTCCCACAAGGCCACATTTTTGACAACTGTATTATATTTTAGTCTCTAAGAAATATCCAATAAATATTCACCAAGGAATCATTTACCGTGGCACATAACATCCAGATTTCCTTTTCTGGGCTGACCCCACTTGGCAGCCGCTGGTTTGGTCACCTGTGGTCTTCCAAGGAGATGGAAAAGGGGTCTCCCTGGGCAGAACCAGTGAGGGCAGCTGCCTGGGCTGCCTCCCGGCCACACCGGGGCGTGCGTGCGGGGGAGCCCTCTGCGTGCACCGGGGGGCCTGCACGGGCTCTAGCTCCCTTCCAGCCCTGCACCCGAGGGTGCTGTCCAACCCCCGGGAACGGCGCCCAGTCTGGGGCGCACACACACCCTCTGCTCCTCTTCCTCTCAACTGCTGCTCTGCAGTAACTTTTCAGTGTCACACTTTTATCAAAAGCTGGTAGACAGAAAAAGCTTTTTTTCTATTTTAAAAACATTTTAAGTATTACACGTATAGATTTCAATGAACCAAGCAGACTTTACATCCCAGAATCATACATAACTGAGGAAAAGCCAAACAGATAAGAATTAGAGAAACAGACTGTCTTTCAGAGCAGAGTTACATGTCTAAAGTCACCTCTGGATCAACTAGAAAATGTAACAGCAATCACACTGTCTCTAAATCATTCTACAGTGGAATTGAGCTGAAGATTTAGTAATTCTGTCAATTTTAAACAACTTGGAACTAAAATAATTAACTATTACTGTAAAATTTTTTCTACTTGGTGACACACAACTTTTTGTACAGAAATAATAACACAAAAGTACAAAGAAATATAAATGTACCAGGCAAACAAAAAGAGAAAGAGGCAACAAAAATGAGGATGGGAGTCCTAGGTGTGTGCAGTGCCTGGTACACGATGTGCGTGGAAGATGCGATTTTGCACGTTGGTCTCACGGGGCAGGATCCGCCACGCGTACCCCGTGAACAAGAGCATACACACCATGCAGACACACGAAAAATTAAACCGTTGTGAGAATAAACTTTATCCCACAGCTTAAGGCAATATCTATTCCAGACATTTTGGGGTAGCGATGATAAACATCTCATACAGGAAAGGCAAAAGTTTCAACCCCAAAGGAAAAAGCAAACAGAACCCTCATAAAGCCGAGTGGCAGACAAGAGTTCTGGCTTCCCGTGGGAATCGCGCACCTCCCTCCGCAAACCAAAGCCTGCCCGAGCGACTCTCCTGAAATAACCGGACAAACAATCTGATGTCACAGAATTTCACTGTACCGATTAGTTCCTTGAAATACATAACTAGAAATATCCACACACACTCCTTGTGACAGGAAATGTTACCTTTGCTTTTCTTCAATCAGATGAGCCGTCTGGCTGGAGACGTCTATTTAATCTGGTTTTCCAAGAGAGAGGTCGGCACCCACTGGACCTTCTCCTTCTAGAGCATAAGACCCGTACTGCTCACCTCCCGGTAAGCACCATGATTTACGGAGAGATCACCTGGCGTCCTCTCACCCCCGTTCTACCTTTCCAGACCTCACAACACCTCTCTCCCACCCCCTCCCTCTGGGAACCTCTCAGCTTGACCGTCCCCTCCAGACCCTCTAAAGGCCATGCAGACGCTTCCCCCACCTCCTCACCTGAAATCGATGGTCTCCAAGCAGGCAAGGTGGGGTGGACTGAACGGGGGTGAGTCACCTGGAAGAGGGTTTTCGCCTACAAGGTGTCTAACCCCACCCCTGAGGTAATCAGTCCTGAGGAAACGGCTGTGACCAGGCGCCGGGAAGAGACACAGGCTCAATGCTACCAGGCTCCCCACGGCCCCCGAGAAGCAGGGGGCCTCTCCTGGGGCAGAAAGACAAGTTGGTGAAAGAGGAAACTGCAGACTCCCCCAGAACAAAAACTGCACAGGAGGTGTCACCACCCTACAAAGGATGTAACATACCACCTAGAACCCGGCCGTTTAGTAAACGTCTTATCTCTGATTCCAACCCTAAAACCTGTGGTGGAATAAAAAGACAAGCTTTAGGCTGTTCCCTGGCTGCTGAAACTTAACAGATAAAATGTACTGAAAGCAGATCCATATTTACTTCCGGGGCCTTAAAGGGTTCTCCATCTGCCAGGTAACTAACACAATCAAAACACCAGCAAACACAACAAAGTGAAGACACAGCATGTGAGGCTGGAAGAGAATCTAAAGAAGAGTGGATATATGTATACGTATACCTGATTCACTTTGTTGTACAGCACAAACTAACACAACAAGTTCAAGGGCCAAGAAAATCTTTACGGGAGGAGAGCTTTGAAGGACGGGTAGGAGTTCGGAAGGGGTCGATTAAGAAGGTATTTGTGAGTGGAAGCGAAAGGGTGTGCAAAGACACAGGGAAAAGAAAACAGGAGCACGGAGTTCCAGAGATGGTGAGTCCAGCAGATGAGTGAGAGCACGGCAGGGCCGGCCGAGGCCCTTGGAGCAGCGTGACGACCGGGGCTGGATGTCCAGGAAGCAGTGAGGGGGAGACCCGGTGCCACCCGGATGCTCGGAGATTCACCCGCCCTCAGTGGGTTGCTGAAGAGGGAACGGAGGGGCAGGGGATTCCCAGAAAACCCACCCACCACACTGGGACACGCTGCTGGGCGGGGGAGGGGGGATTAGGAAAGGAAGGAGACCGAGGGAGCCCCACGGGAATCCTGCGCGAGGGCACAGGAAGCCACTGATGACAACAGGGTAGGCAGTGAGCAAGATGCAGGGGCTGACGGGAACCAGCCGGGCTTTAACAAGCTGTTCACAGCCCTTATCCAGTAATGACTTGCAATGGAGTATAGTCTGTGAAAGGACTGAATTGCTATGCTGTACACCTGAAATTAATATAATATTGTAAATCAACTGTGTGTCGATTTAAACAAAAAAAAGACCTCAGGCCAAAAAAAAACCCCCAAAAACGTTATTCAGAGGCTCCATGAATGGTGCCGGCATGGCACTGCTGACACTGGGGACAGACCTGCGGCAGGGTGGCCCATGTGCTGTGGGACGTCTACCTGCACCCCTGTCCTCACCCACTGGATGCAGCACCTCCTCGGCTGTGACAACCAGACACGTCTCCGGTGACAAACGTCCCGGGCTGGGGGGTGCAAAATCGCTCCCAGTTAGAACCACTGGTCTCATGAAGGGACACTGCCCACAGCTAGGAATTCTGAGCCCAAGCCCACGGCGAGGTGAGGCGGAGCCCAGGTCCCAGCCACGTGAGGGACCCCAGGCCCCCGTGTAGTCAGCACCGCCCCTGGGAAGCGCCTCAGGCGCCACGTCACTCTTAAGAGCAAATCATGGAGAAAGTTTTCCAACATAACGTCCAGTTCAATCGAAGAACCAGGCACACAGGGAAATACGACACGACGAGCAAGAACGAGCAAAACCAAAACAGCAGCAGCTGAGAGAATGGATCCATCAGCCACAGACAAAAAGCAGCTCTTAACCATTTTTAAAGAAATAAAAGACTATGGTGACAGACGTTAACTAGACTTACTGTGGCGATCATTTTGCAATTTATACCAGTACCAAGTCACTACGTTGTACACCTGAAACGAATACAATGTTGGGTCAATTATACCTCAATAAATAAATGAACAATCAGCTTAAATATGCCCACATTAAGACAAAGAACCATCGTGTAACCGAGCTCCATGATAATTTTATAGCACCAAAACTTCAGCCTGAGGTTAAAATGTTAAAGAAATCAAAATACTCCATTTTTATTTTATATGATATTTATTACGTAACACTAAAACACATTGCTTGGGGCTTCCCTGGTGGCGCAGTGGCTGAGAGTCCGCCTGCCGATGCAGGGGACACAGGTGCATGCCCCGGTCCGGGAAGATCCCACATGCCGCGGAGCGGCTGGGCCCGTGAGCCATGGCCACTGAGCCTGCACATCCGGAGCCTGTGCTCCGCAACGGGAGAGGCCACAACAGTGAGAGGCCCGCGTACCGCAAAAAAAAAAAAAAAAAGTGAAAAAAAAGAACAATACCACATTGCTTGATACTTGATACTTTATAGGCCTATATTCTGACATAGAAATGCATGCTAGGCCAGTCACAAAGCCCCTTTTGTATTATATCATTTTCATTTTCATCTAAACCAAGGGAGCCCAGTAGGCTAACAGTATACAGCCTATCAATGGACTAGAAAATAGAAAAGGGAGAGCAAGAGATGCGTTGTCTACCACGAATCCCCTTTATTTCACTTTCATTTTCCAAATTCCCCTTATTGTTTCTGGAAAAATTCCCACCGGTTGTACTTTTGGGCAAATTTCACTAGTTGTATTTTCCCTAGGCATATTTGCTCCCTATTGTGCATTCTCTTTAGGAAAACAGCAGACCAGAGTTATCCTCCCAGAATCCGCAGCACTGATAGGTTAGGTCTATGATACTTCCTGAAGTCAGCCTTTTCCCAAAGCATCTTCTGTGGTTTTTGATGGATGTCATACAAATTACCAAGTCAGAAAAAAAAATGAAAAAAAACGAAAACCCACCCCTCACACGAGCCTAGACAGGACAAAAGAGGTCTGAATGGTGGTGGAGGGCCATAGGGGGCTATCACTGCCCACGGGGACACTCCCCCCTTCTGGAAATGTGGGTCCCCAGGGCCCCTGGTGGGGTGTGATGGTGCAGACCCCCCCATCAGGAGGGCACTTTTGAGGGGGCCGATGTCGTCACGCTTCTAGTGTAGCCCTGCCTGAGCTTTTCTGTTCTGAGTGCATAAAACTTTCTTATAAATTACTGCCCTGTTGTTGACATCTTACTTTACGTTTTTCCTAAGTAGCATATGTAGATAGGTGTGACCCATGAATTTCACTTCAGGACTGCGAAGGGAAAGTTATGAACTACGTGTATCTAAAGGGGCGGGAGGTGGGGATGGCACACCGGGTCAGGCACCACTGAAAACTGCTAGGCTACAGTGGGAAATTCCCAACACACGCACAGAGACGGGGAGCAAAACACACTTGTAAGAAACCTTATTTAAACTTATTAAAAAATTAACAGTAATACTTAACCTTTGATGCCTAACTGATTTCGTCAAATACTTTATATAAGCCCGTAACTTTCAGACAAGGGGCAATGCTAAAAAGAGAATAAAACATTTGAGTCCCCTGGATCTGACAAAATTCCAAGCCTGCTTCTACCCAAGTATTAGAAAAGCTGAAGCCAGAAACCGCTAAATAAGACTAATGCAACTAGGCATAACACAATAAAAGATATTACCTTCAAAGCGCATTATTGTTGCCAATTATAAGATTCACTTCAACTTAATTTCAAAAGCACAATCGCCCTCAACAGAAACAGTCCCTTTTTTAAATTTCGAGTATTACATTAAGGCAATAACTCACCTTCCAGCTATAATGTCACCCTCCCTGACTGCAATGCTACATTTCAAAACTACTTCTCCATCGACAAGTCAAGCTAATTCAGGCTAATTTTATTGTAGTTTGGTACTATCTCACATTGGCGTGCAATTACCTTTATCATTTTATTGCCAAGGCAGAGAGTAATCAGGACAATTATTTGAAAATGGAGGTTTATAAATTCTAAATCACAGTTGCTGGCATTTTTGATAAAACAGCAGCTTTATCTCAGGAAGTGGCAGGGATATGGGATAAATCATGCATCAGTCAAGTGCAGCTGACCCCCAAGTGCATCGCACAATATCAGAAGTGCTTCCAAAGAAACTTCCCAGCATCATCCATCATGCTTTATAACACTAAAATAGCTACACACCTGAAGAACAGAAGCTAGAGGATAATTAAAAAAAAAAAAAAAGAAAAAAAAATTCCAAGCAGTATGGGCAAAACCATTAACTGCTCTCCCTTTTAAACTGTGAGATACAGTCCATGCACATAAACAAATATGACTTTACAATAACTCTGAGCATCTGTATTCATATTCGTCAACTCAGTTTTAAATACAAATGAAATATGGAGTCGAGTCATGAAAAGAAAAAGTGCATTTCTGGACTGCATGCATTTTCATGTTCTGTTTGGGTACGGCTGCCTGTGTGGGTAATACTGCTTCCCTAGTCAGCATATTACTATTGCTACCTCTGTTCTCTAGGCCTCATTTTCTCTGAAAGTTTATTGCTTAAAAAAAAGAATGTAACTTGATTTTAAAGACAAGAATAAAGGGAGAGTCAAATCCTTGAGTCCCCACATTGGTTTTCCCTAAGTCAGTTACAGATGACAGGGAGCTCAGGACATTTAGGAAGGCAGGTGGCCTGGTCCCCAGTCACACATCTTCACACAGGGGAAAAACAGCCTTAGGACTGGGCCGCAGCTTTCTTTAGGGAAAGACGGCTACCACATCCCACCACACCTCTGGCATACATTAACCATACCTTGTTTTAACTCGTTTTTACAGGGCAAAATAAAATAACCATGTGATCATTTATTTCCTTTTTATTAAAGCAAATACCCCAGAAAAAGAACACTTCTGCACGTTTACATGGGTGACCCCATGCCAACGGACTATCAAAGGTCTAGCTGGGTAGGAATGAAATTTATTAGCTGCATATGCCTGGCACTGGGCCAGGTGCTTTACATATATTATCTCATTTACTCCTCCCAGCAAACCTAAGGTAGAGCAAATTACTTGCAGATGAGAAAACAGATTGAGAGGGTAAGTAACTAGCCCAAGGGCACAGCACGTAAGTAGCAGCTGGTATTCAAGGTCAAATCCAACACACGTCAAAGCCTAGACTTCTGCAGACTGGCAACTACCTCCCAGACACACACACATCCCACATTGTGTTAGTCAGGACAGGCTTGGCTATCCTGCAGTAACAAATACCACCGAACATCCCCTGAGGGTCTGGGTGAATCTCCAGAGCAGGAGCCTCCACTCTGGGTGTACAGGCGTCTCCAGGAAATCATGCACTAACACGATGGCACAGCAGAGAAGGAGCGTGGAGAATCACGCACGGGCACTGAAACGCTTCTGCCTTCCTAGAAGATCCAGGCATCTCCTAAAGATGCCCAACAGTTTTCAATCTTCATCTGATGAAAATGCACAATGGTAAGTTTGATTTCTATCAGCTAAGCTTTATGGTCCTTTCCCACCAGCAAACTCAATTCTAGTTAAAAAAAAAAAATTCATGAAATATGAGTCAGGTGTAAGATCCTACCTAACACAGTATTCGTAAAGATATACAGTATTTTAATAAAACCCTTGACTGTCCACACCTCGACGTATGAATACTGTGTGACTCCTGACACGTTAATGTACAATCAGACCTTTAAGAGGGTTTCATGTTTATCTAATGAATTTTCAATATTTCTCTTCGACAAAGAAAAGTAAGAATCATGAGTTGCTTACAGATAAAATGTAATTTTATCCCAATTTCTCAAAAATGGGAATTAAAATAAGTTAACAAAAGAGAAAAATAACCTAAATTAATCGAGAATCCTATGAAAGGTAACAATTATTCTTCACAGAAATAATATTAGAGGACCTTCATTGTTTTCTTTCTTCTCAACGTACATTTGAATATTTGAAAATAAGCTACTTAGCTGGTCCACTTACTTGAAAGCATGCCATCTATTTTGAAAACAAAATGATTTCATTTTCTGTCTACTCAAGTCCAAATGTCAAGACTGAATTCCTAACCACGCTGACACGAGCAGTTAAGAGAATTCTGCAGACTACCTTTTGACCAAGCAAGCACAGGAAACACTGTCCTTCACAAACAGGATTTCGCCTACCAGGTGGCACCTGCACTAGTTACAGCCGATACAACGGCACGGGTTCGCCAGAGCTTGTTTAAAAGACCCGTATGTAGGGCTTCCCTGGTGGCGCAGTGGTTGAGGGTCCGCCTGCCGATGCAGGGGACACGGGTTCGTGCCCCGGTCCGGGAGGATCCCACATGCCACAGAGCGGCTGGGCCCGTGAGCCATGGCCGCTGAGCCTGTGCGTCCGGAGCCTGTGCTCTGCAATGGGAGAGGCCACAACAGTGAGAGGCCCACGTACCACAAAAAAGAAAAAAAAAAAAAAAAAGAACCCATATGTAAGTATGTGCCCATCACAAGAGCCAGGTCTCTCACTGCTGGAGACAGGTGGTGGCTAGACTGAAACCTGCTGTGTTGG
This sequence comes from Mesoplodon mirus, assembly GCF_964341445.2. Classification (NCBI taxonomy): domain Eukaryota; kingdom Metazoa; phylum Chordata; class Mammalia; order Artiodactyla; family Ziphiidae; genus Mesoplodon; species Mesoplodon mirus. Next base: position 228,138,528 of record NC_138977.1, on the reverse strand, counting down.
ATTCAAACTGGAGGTACCAGGACAAACTCACAGTTTTTAACATGCACACAGATGACAGATGCAGAAATAAACGCAGGTGCATCGTGACGTGCACGTGCGGTCAACGTACCTGCACAGATGCCTTAGCTCTGTCCACTGAGAGGGGCTAGAAGCATCAGCACCTCAGCAGCAATAAGCACACCAGTGCCCAGATCTTGGCCTCTAAATATCTCATTCCAGGAAAAGGAATGTGGGCTCCCTGGAGAAATGAGTAAATCCGGGACTGGGGCAGGGAAAATACACGACAAGCTTGGGTTACACTGTGGGGCCAGGAAGTAAGAAAGAGCTACACAAAGGCTGGACATGTCAGAAAGACAGGGCCAACCTCGGGGGGTCCCAAGAGCCAAAGCTGAAGCTGCCTAACAAAATAAGTAATGACAGTACTGGACTACAACCCACAGCACAAAATAAATACCCACGAGTCCATACTAACATCAACAATTCACTGAATAAACAAATAAGTGGGAAAGAAGGGACATCTCGTCCATTCAGAAGAATTCCAATTAGTGAAAGAAGAAAAAGATGAAGGAGATACACACCATCAGGCAAACAACACAGTAATAACTGTTGTAGACAAGATACATCAATGAATGTAAAACTGGTAGTTGAAGCCTGAGGAGAAGCAAGATGTCTCAAGATATTTATTAATTACCAAGGAGAAAATAATAACTTTACAGTCGGATAAACAATCCATTCCACCTTAGCCAAGTGACCAAGCTCAGTTAGCATCACCAGTAACTGACGCGTGGGCACCATGCTGTGATGCCTTGAGAGGGTCCTCACCTCTGTGCTTTTCTTACCTAAAGTGTGAACCTCAATCTAATCGTGAGACAACATCGCAAACCCAAATGAGAGACATTCTACTATATAACTAACCGGTACTCTTCAAAAGTGTCCAGGTGACAAAAAGCAAGGCAAGAGGGACTGCCACAAACTAGACATGAGAGAGACAAGAATGCCACGTGGGGTCTTGAACTGGATGGCAGAACAGAAAATGGACACGAGTGGGAAAACTGCTGGAATTCCAACAAGGCTTATAGTACTACACAATACCAATTAATGCTGATTGATATGCTAATACCTTGTACATTAATTCCCTGGTTGTGGTAACTGAACAAGGTTATGTACAAGGACCATGTAAGATGTTAACACTAGGCAAAACTAGATGGATGGTGTACAGAAACAAGGCTGAAATTATTCAAAATAAAAAGTCAAAAAAGACCCCCTATTCCACTGACAACTGTGTACATGCAGGGTGTATCCTGACCCCGAAGACCTGGCAGTTGAGAAACGGGGAGACGGAACCAGAGAGGGTGAGAGGCATCTGCAGGGCCTTTATCACCCCCTGACTGCCTGCAGGCTGGGGAAGGCCGCAGACATGCATTAACATTCTCAATGAAAACCGCTCCCACGACCTCTGGGATTCAGAACCATGACGCTGCATGTTTGCCTCTGAAACAGGTTGGTATAAAGATCCAAGTCTGGGGCGGGGGATGTGAGTTGTTGCTGGGAAATAAGAAGGTTAAATAGATCATAAATTAAGATTAGTGTCAGCTGGCCAGCAGCTTTCTATCACATTATAAATCAGACTAAGAAATGAGGCACCTCCTGTTTAAAATCAGAAACCATTCAGAGTATTTCCTCCATAGCTTCTACCCCAATAGGTCTCTGCAGCCAAAGAAAAGAAAAGAAAAGAAAAAAAGGAGTACATCAAGACCACTACATTAAAGGGTAGTAATTAAAAGGGGGAAAGGTACCAATTATACACATGAGTATATTTAAAACAATACAAAACACTATTTGGAGGAATATTTCTCCCTGTATTTTTTCCCAGAAATATCTAGACCATGGAGACAGCCAGCATCAGCACATCACCTCCAACAGTTGCACAAGCTAACGTGACAGAAGCCGGGGGACCCTGGCCCAGACATCACAACCCTGAGTGGGTTCCAGGTCAGGCCACACAACACAGAGGGAAATAATGGCCAGAGGTGGCTACCAGTATTTTATTTAGACATTTTTATAAGGAAGCCAGAGGTTGAAAGCACAGCTAGGATAATTATACAAATTTTGATTTTACTAAAATGTTATGTCCCTTGAGCCAAGGTATTAATCTTGTTCTGAAAGAGGTTTCTTTTCTCACTGGCCGTTCATTAAACTTTCATAAATTTTAAAGTGTCCTTGTGGTTGGATCCTATGAAAAAAGCAACTAGAAAGTATGCAGAACTAAGGAGGACCAAACCAGCTTGGGGCGGGGTGGGCGGGAGGAAGATTCAGAGTGACTATGAAAATTCCAGACATTTGTGCTTCCTTAAATATTTATGAAACAGAGCTTTCTGTTTGCAACATGGTGTGATCCCGAAGAAATAAATGATCATTTTTCTCTTCTCCAAAAGGATAAGGATAAGATCAAAAGGCAAACCCAACAACCAAACCACCCCTGTCACCCTATGTTCTCTGAATCGGGCCACACGAGGGGGCACCGTGTCAGAGCACCGGGAATCGACACACAGCATCACCCCTGTCAGCGCTGGACACAGGGAGACACCAAACTGTCCCGTGAAGGCTCTGGGAATGTCATTACATTCTCTGTGACCAGACACAGGGCTGTTTCTGCAGGAACTTACATCCCGATGAAGCCCTGATGTGATTTTAACGACATGCAGAAGCTTCGCCTAGAAAACGGGGAGGAATCCTGGTGGAGAGAGATAAGCCAGGACAGACCAAGTTCCATCCACGCCTGGCAGAGAGCACTTCCATGTTATCGTTTCTCCCCCCGACAACGTGATATAGTGTAAGGTTTCATTATATAAAATGGTTCCAGAATTTTGGAGTAGGCCAGATCAAGAGATGAGAATTTTCGTTCTCCACAAGCAAACAGGAATTTAAAAGTTCAGGAGGTCATCCATCATCTGTGAGTCATAATCAGCAAGCGAAGTGTAAGAGGATGTATCTTATCATTTGGCCTATAAAAGCTTCTGATCCACGGGGTAAAAACACACTGAACTTTAATAAGCACTCAATTATAACAAATAAACCCAAACACCTCATTACCAAGTGACTCTTTATAGTTTCTAAAATAACTTAACCCAGTTTTACAAAGCAGATATTTTAAGATTCATAGAAAAATCCTGCCCAATTCCAGCATTAGATACTACATTTATTTTGCCTACACCCAGAGGATCAAGAGATCTGTAACTCTAAATTACATTATTTGTACCATAAATTCAAAGAGAAATTAGTCTCATTTACAAATAGCAATTACTTACAACACAAAACTGAGTTGTAAATTTAAATTCTTAGTTTTGACAAAAATCCAAAACCTGGTTAGAGGAACACCATAGAGCTAACAGAACAGCCTATGTGTGGTGTCAGCAATGTCTTAGTTTAATTAAATGGTTTTGCAACACAAGCTAATTTCCAGTGAAACCCTTTTTTCTTCTCTAATTCGGCCTACTTTATATTTTTTAGTGTCCTGTTCAGGCAAATTCCTCTCCCCGTGGAGGTGATGTCCCTATTAAAACAGCACAAAGAGGGAAAAATATGTAATCGGTTCACAAAAAAAGGAGATTTTAATGCTCAAAGCACTAGTGATAAATTACAAAAAAAATAATAAAAACAAGAAAACCAAATGTCAGAATCAGAATAGATTCTGAAGACCACTAAATACCATTAAACAGTTAATCCATCTAGAGCAGCAATGTCCAACACAGTAGCTATGAGCCACATGGGGCCACTGGTTTAAATTTAAATTAATTAGAATATAATAAAATTTAAAATTCAGTTCCTAAATCACACTGGTCACTTCCCAAGTGCCCAGCAGCCACACGTGGCCGGTGGCCTCCGCACTGGACGGCACAGGTACATTCTATCACTGCCAAATGCTCTGTCGGCAGTGCTGACCAACCCTGTTGCTGTCTCATTAGAGACACTGAGACCCAGGAGGTAACGAGTCGACTCGCTGACAAACCAGGAGGCCGACCGCCGAGCACGTGGTTGGCCCCTGAGCACCTCAGTCACTACGCCCAATGTGAGCCCAAGATCCACAGGGTTGGGGCCCTGTCTGTTCAGTTCAGAGTCAGAAACACACCCAGCACATCGCCACCCATGCGGCTCTGACCAACAGCAGGTGGGCAATGCTTTGAATGAAGACATGAATAAATGACCTTAACGCTACTGGATCCAAAATTATAAGATGTAGTCCCTAAACTCAAGAGGCTAAGAGGGTTAAGAATTTCTCAAACTAAGACTTAGGAAGACTTCCCTATTTGGTTGAGTTCTCAAAAATACCGCATTAAACATCTCTGTGCACAAAATTTTAATTAATTCTTTAGAACGGAGTCTCAGACATGGAATTGCCCTAAATACCTAACAATGAAAGAATGTTACACATTTATAATGGAATACCATGTCTTCTCTAGAAATAACACGGATAAGCACTTATGATAAAAGGTCAGGTGAAAGAGCCAAACACAAAACTAGGATTATTCCATGTATAGAAATTATCTCGTGAGTGTGCATGTGATGTGTGCATGCACGTGATGTGTGCATGCACATACATGTATACATGTGTACATGTGGGTACTACACAGTCAAGAGAAGGGAAAACAGAAGATACAAGCAGAAGAATGGATGTCCAAGGTATTGGTGTGAGCAGACAAGAACTTTAATTACAATTGTTGTGGTTAAAAAGAAGAGGAGGGCTTCCCTGGTGGCGCGGTGGTTGGGAGTCCGCCTGCCGATGCAGGGGATGCGGGTTCGTGCCCCCGTCTGGGGGGATCCCATATGCCGCGGGGCGGCTGGGCCCGTGGGCCATGGCCGCTGGGCCTGCGCGTCCGGAGCCTGTGCTCCACAACGGGAGAGGCCACGGCGGTGAGAGGCCCGCATACCGCAAAAAGAAAAAAAAAAAAAAGAAGAGGAAAAGACAGATAAAATAAATGGGGCAGTGGAGAATTTTAAATACTGAACTGAAATACATTATTAACATGTGAAATGGACATTCTAGAACTGAAAACACAAAATTCGAAATTCAGAACTCACTGGATAGGATTAATAGTAGATAGAACAGAGCAGGAAACAGGATTTCTGATCTACAGGACAGGTCAACAGACAGTATACAAACCATGGTACAGAAAGAGAAAAAAAGGTATGGAAAGAAACAAGAGCATTAGAGCCTTGAGAACATGGTAAACAGGACTAATGCCTATAATTCAATCCCCAGAGGACAGGAGAGCAGATGAAGAAGAGAAATAGATGAAGAAATGAGTCGAGAATTTTCCAAAACAAATAACAGATACCAACCCAGAGATTCAAGAAGCTCAGCAAATTTCAAACAGAATAAATATGAAGAAAACTCACAACTAACCACACACAGTTAATTAGTTTCAAACCACAGAGAAATGAAAAACCAGAAAGAAACTCTTAAAAGCAGCCAGAGGGATAAACTCCCACTACCTCCGAACGGGCAAGGACAAGGCTGACAGCTGACTTTCCACAGAGACTTTAGAGACCAGGAGAAAATGAAATGACTTGTTTAAACTGATGAAACAAAATACCAACTCAACAATCAATAACTGCTAAGTTATGATTTTAAAATGGAGACAACCCAATCAAAAAATGGGCAGGGGATCTAAAATAGACTTTTCTCCAAAGAAGACATACAGATGGTTAAAAAGCACATAAGGACTTCCCTGGTGGCGCAGTGGTTGAGAGTCCACCTGCCAATGCAGGGGACACGGGTTCGTGCCCCGGTCCGGGAAGATCCCACATGCCGCAGAGTGGCTAGGCCCGTGAGCCATGGCCGCTGAGCCGGTGCGTCCGGAGCCTGTGCTCCGCGACGGGAGAGGCCACAGCAGTGAGAGGCCCGCGTACCACAAAAAAAAAAACAAAAAAGCACATGAAAGGATGCTCAACATCACTAATCATTAGAGAAAATGTAAATCAAAACCACCATGAGGTACCACCTCACACCAGTCAGAATGGCCATCATCAAAAAATCTACAAACAATAAATGCTGCAGAGGGTGTGGAAAGAAAGGAACCCTCCTACACTGTTGCTGGGAACGTCAACTGGTACAGCCACTATGGAGAACAGTATGGAGGTTCTTTAAAAAACTGAAAATAGAGCTACCGTATGATCCTGCAATCCCACTCCTGGGCATATATCTGGAGAAAACCATAATTCAAAAAGATACATGCACCCCAATGTTCACTGCAGCACTGTTTACAATAGCCAAGACATGGAAGCAATCTAAATGTCTATCAACAGAGGAATGGATAAAGAAGACGTGGTACACATATATAATGGAAAAGAATGAAATAACGCTATCTGCAGCAACATGGATGGACCTAGAGATTGTTATACTGAGTGAGGTTAAGTCAGACAGAGAAAAACAAGTATCATATGATATCGCATATATGTGGAATCTAAAAAAAGGGTACAAATGAATTTATCTTCAAAACGTAAATAGTCACAGATGTAGAAAACAAACTTATGGTTCCCAGGGGGTAAGCAGGGGGGAGGGATAAATTGGAAGACTGGGACTGAGATATACACACTACTATATATATAAAACAGATAACTGATAAGAACCTTCTATATAGCACAGTGAACTCTACTCAGTACTCTGTAATGGCCTATATGGGAAAAGAATCTAAAAAAGAGTGGATATATGCATAACTGATTCACTTTGCTGCATACCTGAAACTAACACAACATTGTAAATCAACTATACTCCAATAAAAATCTAAAACAAATTAAAAAGTAGAATAAGATAAATTCAATCCATTGCCAGTCAACTAGCATTAAAATAAAAAAATTTTTAAGAGGTCTTCATGAAGTAAATCATCCCAGATGGAAGCACAGAAATGAAGAAAGGCACAAAAAGTACCAAAAAAGATAAGCATGTGATAAATCTACATGAATACTGAATATTTAAAACACCAATAACAATAATAATACTGATTATTGCTTTAAAGTGTCCATAGAATTAAAATACAACAGCATAAAAGCTGGGTCCAAGGTAAACAGAATAAAGTTTTGTAAAGTAACTGTTCCGGAAGTGGTAAAGTATCAATTTTAGGTAAACTATAGTAAGCCAAGAACTCATATTATGATCTCTAGGTTAATCACTAGAAGAAAAGTCTAAGTATGTATAACTAAAAAGTTAACAGAGAAGAAAAACGGAGATTAAAAGTATCTTATTAATCCGAAAGAGAGCAAAATGAAGAATAAATTAAAAAAACAAAAAAGATATGGGACAAACAGGAGACAAAAAGCAAATGGTAAAATAAAACTAAACTACATCTACAATTATTTTATAATTATTACTACTAGACAATGTACACCTCTCATACCCATTAGGATGGCTACTGTCAGAGAAAAACAGTGACAAGTGTGGGTGACACTGTGAAAGAAACTGGAACCCTTGTGCACTGTTCGTGGGAATGGAAAATGGTGCAGCAGCTACGGAAAATAGGAAGGAGGTTCCTCAAGAAATCAGAATTGCCATGTGATCCAGCAATCCCACTTGTGGGTAGCTATGCGAAAGAACCAAAAGCAGGGACATGAAGAGATATTTGCGTATCCGTATTCATAGCAGCGCTATTCCCAATAGCCAAGAAGCGGACAACCCGTGTCCATGGACAGACGGATGGATAAACAAAGTGTGGTCAATACACATGTGATATTTAATTTCACGTGCCGACTTGACTGGGTCACAGGGTGTCCAGACAATTGGTTAAACACTGTTTCTGGACGTGTCTGTGAGGGTGTTTCTGGGTTGAGATTTTAGCATTTGAATCAGTGGACTGACACTGTCCCTCCTCGGTGAGGTGGGCCTCACCCAATCCATTGAGGGCCTGACCAGGAAAAAAAAAAAGGTGGAGGAAGGAGACTCTGCCCTTTCTGCCCTTCCTCCAGCTGAGACCTGGGTCCTCTCCTCCCTTCACACCGAGACTTAACACCATCCGCCCTCCTGGGTCTCCAGCCTGCAGACAGCAGGTCCTAAGACTTCTCCCCCTCCATAATCACGTGAGCTAACTCCTTATATTTACATAATGCAACGCCCATTGATGACTTTAAAAAATTTCTCAAAGAAAAGGAAACTTCCTTTCTACTAAAAGCCTATAGCAAGCATCACTTCTGGTGGTGAAAAATTAGCAGCTTTCTCTTTACAATATATAAGATACATATATCAATTATCACCATATCCTTACTTAACATAGGACTGGAGATCCTATTCAGCACGTGACAAAAAGAGAAATAAATGATTAACAAAGTAAAAAGAAAGAAATAAAATTCTCATTCATAGGTGACATGACTGTCCACGTAGAAAATCAAAGAATATAGAGTATATTAAAATTTGAAAGAGAATCCAGCAAGGAAACTAGATATAAGATGAGCACACAAAAGTCAACAGTATTTCCAAATACCAATTACAAAGAAAATCTAATCCTAAAAAAAGATACTATTTATAATAGCAACAGAAACAAGGAAACAATAAGGACCTGGGGAAAGCATTACAAAAGATGGATAAGCCCTTCATGAAAAAAGACTATTAACAACTGAGAGACACTAAGGACCACCTAAATAAATGTATACATAGAGGGCATATTCCTGAAGAGGAAGACTTGTCTTATAAAGATGTTATTCTCCTCACATTACCTATAGATCCAAGTGCCTCCGACCAAAACACCTAAGGCTTTTTTGAAGAATTTGACAAGGTGATTCTGAAATTTGTATGGACAAGCAAGCTGTGAGGACTTACCCCTTAATGCTAAGAGTTAGCCTAAAGCTATGGTAATTAATACAGTGTGGTATTGATACAGAAATAGAACTCTATGTGAAAAGAATCATAAATTCAATTACGTTCAACTATATGAAAACTAAGAACCCTTGTAAATCAGAAGGCACCATAAAGAAAATGAAAAGTTAGGCTATGTACTAGGAGGATAAAACTGCAGCCATGGAACTGACAAAGGATTAGGATCCAGAATATATAAAATATTCCTATAATCAATAAGAAGAGGACAACCCAATAGAAATATAGGCAAAATGGGTATGAAGAGGCATTCTGCAAAAGAGGAATCATGAATGCAACATGACAAGATGCTTGGCCTCACTGGTAATAAGATAAATGTAAATTAAGATCACAATGAGATGCTCTTTCCCATCCAGTAGGTTAGCAACTATTAAGTAAATTCCAAGTTTTGGAAAGAATGTGCATCAACTGTTCCAACCATTTTTACAAAACATGTATTATCTCAAAACGTTGAAGGTTGACAGTGCAGTAACTGTACCTTTGAGTGTACACCAAGGAGAACCTGTGACAAATGTGCACAGGAACAGCATACAGAGCCATCACAGCGGCAGGGGGTGACAGCCAAAACCCGGGACAATTCCAGTGCCCAGTGACAGAGGAACAGAAAAGTGTAACAAACAGCGGTGTCGTCATACAATGAAGCGCTATAATGTACAGACGATGAACCACAGCTACACGCAGCAAGCAACTCAGACAAAATTCAGAAACATAATTCTGAGTGGAAGAAAGCAAGTCTCAGAATGCTCAGACAACAGAATATCCTTTTTAATGAAGGTCAAAACAAGTCACACAAAATGAGATTTTGTTGAGGAGTAGACAGATGGTAAAACTATACACATTTAAAAAGCAAGAGAATGATAAACACAAAATTCAGAATAGTGATAACTCTGGGATGGGGAGGCTAGGGAAGCCGGGGTCAGGACAGGAGAGGAAGCACACAGATAAATTTCACTGAAATTAGCGGTTGACAGGTGTCCTGATCATTATTTTTACTTCATAGCTTACATATATATCTCATTACTCTTTAGTATGTATCAAACAACAGAAAATTTTAAAAAGAAAAAAAAAAGGAAAGAACAAAGAGGGAGGGAAAGGAAAAAGGAACAAAGAAAAAAACATCTGCATCAGAAGAACAGGGAAGATCAAATTAATATAGCAAAGAACACGGAAGTCAAAATTCCATAAAATGGAAAATTGACAAAACCTGGAAATGTTTACCTGGTGATTGGAAAATAGCAATGAATACTTTTTCTAGAGGCTGAACATTATGCTAAGAGAAACTTTCAAAACTTAAATCAATCAACTGAGACTGAAAAACAGATTAGTCTGATGTTGGAGACTCCCGCTGGATACCAGCATACTATGTATGTCTGTATGTATAGATTGAAATTTATATGTAACCCCAAACCTGTGAGTGAACACACTTCCCCCTTTGGTTCCACAGCAACTCCAGACATGTGGCGTCACAGGGGCACTGTGGGCACTCACACAGAAGTCACCCTGCCCAGTCTGGGACGCATCTGGCAACATCACAGCAGTCAGAGCCACAAGTCCCCTATGCTCACGTGACACCCGTGAGAGCACATGCACACCCCCTAAGCAACCCCCATGTTCTCGCACACTTATGTGAACACAGTTATTTTTTTTTATATTGGTGTACAGTTGATTAACAATGTTGCGTTAGCTTCAGGTGTACAGCAAAGAGATGAACGCACGTATTCCTATTTTCCCAGGTGTGCACATGGCTGTGGGAAAAGCACAGATTAAACCATTGTGTTGAGCGGTTCACATGAGCCACCCAGAAACCTGGGACAAAGGACAGCCCGCGTTGGTTCATTTTTCAAATGCAGAGCCGCCGAGCTCTCTAAATGGCCAGGCGGACGGCAATGCAGGGGGTTAATGCTGTCAACACTATTGAATTTCAGTGATGAAGGTCCAGGCTGGCCAGAGATACAACTGCAGCGGCTGTGAATTCTGGCAGGGGGAAATACACTCTTCTTCTGTCTGGTCTCTTCCTAGGCAGCATGAACTGCCAGAATGACAGCCCTCAGCAGAGTACCTTCCAGTGAGGCCACACGTTTAAAGCTGCAACAACCACGAGAGAAAAATCAGCTGAATTCAAGATGCCCTTGATTTTCTGACTTCCCAATTCTGTTCTCTCTACATGGAGCTGGAATCGTCTTCCTTCGGAGTAAAACTACCAACAGAGTGCTTTAAATTTCTTAACAGAAACTCATCTTGTTTCTACCAACGTCACCAAACACCTATGTGTCACTCACCTGTGTGTCACTGCCAGCCTTGACCTGGATCTAACTTAAGCAGAAAACACTGCAGGCCCTTTAAGCACAGGAAACGGGCTGGCACACAGGGAACAGAAGAACCATGAAGCCAGCACGAGAGGGTGAGCCCACTCAAGACTTAGCTGCTCCCACCTTTAGGCCTTGGGGATACTGGGAGGATGAGGTGTCACCAGAGTCCAGAAGGCAGGGCCATTGGGAGGAGCAAGAACCACGGGCGGCCAGTGGCAGGAGGGTCTCCACAGGGGAAGGTGGGCACAGACACCCAAAGTACTTTGCTCCAGATCAGACGAGGAACAGCCCAGCAGCTCACACCCAGAGTCCTGGCCTCCACTCTCCCCACGCACCTCTTGCAGCAACAGAAGAGCAGGACCAGGAGGGACAGCTGTGACAGCCACCCTGCAGCCGCCCCTGCGTCCACTGAACTCCTGGGTGACACAAACTCCATCTGAGAAGCTCCCCCTACATTCATGCCTCTCCCTTACAGCCTCCACCTGAGTCAAGGAGGGCCTGGAACACTGCCCACCTGGACCAGCACTCTTAGCTCCCTAAGTCACGTGATACCCTCGACTTCTATTGAGGATTCACAATAAAGCAAAGTCATGCAAAAATCATGCCTGCGTTTGTTTAAAAAATAGCCAATACTAAGTTGCTTACCATCCTTACCTAAAACTCTTGGACAAATTCCTCCACAGGAAAAGGTCGCTCTCCCCTGAAAGATGATATTCACTTACTAATAACACAATGAGTGTCTGGTAATACCCACTTCCCTTTTCACCATGGCTGCCTGCAGACTCTACTTCAGAATTCATTTGGACCTTCATAAGCTATCCTTAGCCTAGGTTCCCTGCCATATTTAACTTTCTTTCCTAGCACATGGTCCTCTGGCCACCACAACGACCTAAATACAGCTAAGAATGAGAAAACAAACAGAAAAGCCTTTTGTCAGCCAAAATAGCTGTCACCAAATCCATGCACTAAATATCCTGCGCTCTGAAGCCAGCCTGTCTGGTTAAAATAGCTATTATAAATATGTCCCATATGTTCAAAAAAAAAAAAAGAAAACATAAACAATAATGAAAGAAATAGCAGATATAAAAGAGACCAAATGGAACATAGATGTAAAATACAGAATCTAAAATGAAAAATCCCATGATGTGATTAACAAATTAGATACAGCAGAAGGGGGAAAAATGAGTGACAATGAAGATACAACATTTTTTAAACTATCCAGGAGAAAGGAAAGAAGACTGAAGAAAATGAACAGAGCATCAGTAAAATGTGGGACAATATTAAACAGTCTAACACACATGCAATTGGAATTCCAGAAAAAGCCAGAAAATTATTTAAAGAAATATGAACTATTTCTTCACATCTGATGAAAAGCCTATACGCACTGTTGCAAGAAACTCAATGAAATCAAAGCAGAAGAAACATAAAGAAAACTAAACCAAGGTAAATCATAAACAAATTGCTGAAAACAAGTGATAAAGAAAAAAACCTGAGAAGCGGTCAAAAGGGGGTGGGGCAGGAAAGATTACATACAGAGGAACAAAATTAAGGACAGCAAAACTGACCATCAGAAATCATGCAAGGCAGGACACAATGGATCAACACGTTTAAAGCATGAAAAGCGGGGAAAACAACAAGCTAGAATTCTATAAGTAGCAATATCTTTCAAGAATGAAAGTGAAATAAAGCCTTTTACCCCCCCCCCAAAAAAAAGAGAGAGACAATTAATATACTAGCCAACCTGCAACTGAGAAACATTGGTGCAAGTTCCTTAGGCATAAAAAATGATACCAGATGGAAATTCAGATTTACACAAAGGAATAAAGAGCATAAGAAATGGTAAACAGGCAAATAAATATAAAGGCTGGGGTTTTTTTCCTATTTTTAATCTCTTTCAAAGATAACTGACTGCCTAAAACAAAAATAATGAAAGTATATTTTGGAGTTTATAACGTATGTAGAAAAAACATACTAAATGAAATAACAAAAAAATGGAATGAGAGAAATTGAAGTGTACTGATATAAAGTTCTTACACTGTATATGACAATGAGTTATATGATGTGAATTCAGACTATGATGAGCTAAATATGACTATTACACACCCCAGAGCAACAACTTAAAAGAGAGAGAGAGGAGAGAGACAGCCAAGAATGTAGATAAATGGTAAATTGAAATCATTTAAAAAATATATTCAAATAGTCTGAATAAAGGCAGGAAAATGGGGGGAGAAGAGTGAAAGAACAAGCGGGACAAAGAGAAAACAAATATGATGATGGTGCACTTGAAACCAACCACACTCGTAATTACATAACATGTAAATGGTCTGAATACTTCAGTGTTAAAAAGACATTATCACAGGGCTTCCCTGGTGGCGCAGTGGTTGAGAGTCCGCCTGCTGATGCAGGGGACAGGGGTTCGTGGCCCGGTCCGCGAAGATCCCACATGCCGCAGAGTGGCTGGGCCCGTGAGCCATGGCCGCTGGACCTGCGCGTCCGGGGCCTGTGCTCCGCAACGGGAGAGGCGACAACAGTGAGAGGCCCGCGTACCGCCAAAAAAAAAAAAAAAAGACATTATCACATACAATTAGTATGCTGTCTACAAGAAACGTGTTAAATGTAAAGACAAAACAGATAAAATGTAAAAGAATGGGAAAACATTTACCATAGAAACAGTAATGAAAAGAAAGCTGGAGTGGCTATCATAATATCAAACACCTAATTTCAAAAGAAGGAACTTACTAAGACCAAAGGCCATTAAGAATAAAGGGGTTGGGGCTTCCCTGGTGGCACAGTGATTAAGAATCCGCCAGCTAATTCAGGGGACACGGGTTCAAGCCCTGGTCCGGGAAGGTCCCACATGCCACGGAGCAACTAAGCCCGTGCACCACAACTACTGAGCCTGCGCTCTACAGCCCACGTGCCATAACTACTGAAGCCCACGCACCTAGAGCCTGTGCTCTGCAACAAGAGAAGCCACTGCAATGAGAAGCCCACGAAGCCCACGCCCCACAACGAAGAGTAGCACCTAGAGAAGGTACAGGCACAAAAATGAAGACCCAATACAGCCAAAAATAAATAAAATAAATTTCACAAAAAGAATAAAGGGGTTAATCACCAAGAGGACATAAAAATTCTAAATATGCATGCACCTAATAAAAGAGTTTGAAACAGATGAAGCAAGAACAGAGAATGTAAGGGGCAAGAAGAGAGAATGTAAGGGGAAACAGACAAATCTCCAGTTATTGCTGGGGATTTCAACACTCCTTTCTTGTAATTTATAGAACAGGGAAGCAGAAAAGCAATAAGAAGATACAGCACTTGAACATCACTAGCAACAAACCCGACCCAATTACCATTTACAAGAGCACTCCACACAAAAGCCACAGAATATACACTCTTTCCAAGTGCACACAATCATTCACCAAGATAGATCACATTCTGGGCCATAAAACAACTCTCAATAAATTTAGGAGGACTGAAGTCATAAGAAGTATGTCCTCTGACCACAGGGTAAGTAAACTGGAGATCAATAACAGAGTGGTATCAGGAAAGTCCCCAAATATTTAGCAATGAAATGACATACTTCTAAATAACCCATGCATTAATGAAGAAATCACAAGGGAAATTGGAAAACACATCACACTCACTGAATGAAAACAAAACCCTAACACAGCAATCTGTGGGATGCAGCCAAAGCAGTGCTTAGAGAGAATTTTTAGCACTGGATATTAATATGAGAAAGACAAAAGGACTCAAGCTTCCACCTTAAACTACAAAAAAAGCAAACTAAACCCAAAGTAAGCAGAAGGAAGGGAAAATAAAGATAAGAGCAGAAGTCAGTAAAAGGGGAAAAAAAGAGAGAAAAATCAATGGTAACAAAAGTTGCATCTTTGAAAAATAAATTGATAAACCTCTAGTCAGACCAATCAGGGGAAAAAAAGAGAGAAAAGACGATTACCAATATCAGCAATAAATACAAAGGCATGATTTAAAGTCCCACAAACATTAAAAGGACAATAAAAGAAAATTAAAATAACTTTAGGCCAATAAATTCAACAACTTAGATGAAATGGCCAATTCCTTGGAACACACGAATTACCAAAAATCATTCAAGGAGAAATAAATGACTTTAATAACCCTCTATCTACTAAAGAAATTGAATTCGTAGTTAATATTCATCCCATATAGAAAACTCCACACCAAAATGGCTTCACTGGTAAATGCTGTTAAACATTTAAAGAGGAAACAATACTAATATTACATAAACTATTCCAGAAAATAAAAGGCCTTGTTTTATGAGTAGGGTCGCCCTAACACCAAACCAGAAAGACATGTGGAGAAAAGAAACCTACAGATCAATATCCCTTATGCCCAGACACACAAATCCTCAAAAATATTAAACTGAATCCAGCAATACATGAAAATAAGACTACATCAAGCCCAGGTGGGGGTTACCCAGGAATGCAAACTTCGTTTAACATACGGAAACCAGTGTGTATAACTCACCACAGCAATAACATGAGAGAGAAGAACTTCCTCAATCTGATATGAGGCACCTACAAAAACATACAGCAGGGTTTCCCTGGTGGCACAGTGGTTGAGAGTCCGCCTGCTGATGCGGGGGACACGGGTTCGTGCCCCGGTCCGGGAAGATCCCACATGCCGCGGGGCGGCTGGGCCCGTGAACCATGGCCGCTGAGTCTGAGCGTCCGGAGCCTGTGCTCCACAACGGGAGAGGCCACAACAGTGAGAGGCCCGCGTACCGCAAAAAAAAAAAAAAAATACAGCAAACATCACACTTAACTGGTGAAAGATGATGATACAAAAGCAACGGTGAGTAAAACTGCGGAAAACCAAGACAGCAGCACCAAACTGTACAGGAAATTGTCCTATCCTTCCCCACCATAAACTCACCGTAAAAAAAGCAAAACAATTTAAGAATGTCCTGATGAAACTATCAAAATCAAACTTGTGACCTTTATTCAATCTCGGCCCTTCTGTGCCCAAACGGGAAGTACAACAGGGCACTTCTGCTGCAAAGCAAGAAGGATGGCTGTCTGGGGGTGGGGGGAGCACCCTTATGATTATCACAGATTTCAGAGGAACTGGCAACCGTTTCATGAGACAAAAGCTTTATGCGTGTGAATGACTAATCACCTACGGTTATTCAGATAGTTTCTCAAAAATAAACAGGGGGTCTGGGCACCACCGGGGCACCTGGAGCCACTTCCCCCAACCCCGGGAACCAAGGGACGGTTGTGTTCATGTTTTCTTCTGATTTTAAGAGAAGTTGAAACACATCCGGAGGCCCCCAGAAGAATCCTGGGCCCCGGGTGCCGGCCTCCCAGGCCTGGTGCGGAAGGCGGTGCTGGCCCAGCGTCAGGGCAGCCCCGAGGGCGAGGGGAGGTACCTTCCGGTTTCCAGACGTCCTGTCCAGAGCCACCCACTGACCGGACTTGGCTGTTAGGGATGGGGACCCGGTACAGAGGAGATGAGCTGCCTCTGGACAAGCTCAAACAGTGATGGCCGTGTCCAGCACAGTCTGGATCCCTGAGTCACCGAGTGGCGCGGCTGCGGGCTGCCTCTCGCTGGACTTCGTCTGAGCGAGAGTAAATCCGTACCACATTAAAAAATAAACAAATAAGCAAAATGAGGCTGTCACTGTAACACAACTGACGGTATTTGTTGTTAATGATAAAACGAGAGCTTTCAAGCCGATGATCAGAACTTTGGGAAACTTGTATCCACCAGCATGGCTTGACTACCTCCAGTTCTAAGACTTCTAAGGAGAAAGGTGGTGACATTACAGATTTTTAATACTGTATTATGAAACATGTCAACATTTGGAAGATCTGTATAATTCAGCAAACCAAAATTTTCCAAAGGACCAATGAATGCTGTTACAAAAATCAAAGTACCAGCTACACAGTGGATTTTCGTGTAATGGAGAATAGAAAGTTCACACTCAGGGCTCACACTCCACACTGCATGAACCTTCGAGAAACTACCACCTGTCAAGTTCTGATGTGGTGTCAAAGAAGAATATCCACAATCAGTTGAAGAGGCTATTAAATGTCTCTCCCTTTTCCAGTTACTTATTGGTGTGAAGCCAAAAAACAACCTATTGCAATAGATTGAACTCAAAAGCAGATACGAGAATCTAGCTGCCTTCTACTCATCCAGTCATTTAAAACGTTTAAAAAAAGGTAAACCAATACCACTCATCTCACTAACTGTTTTTTATGTAAAATATAGTTACTTCTCATTTAAAACGTGTTATTTGTATTAAAATGTTTTCTGTTGCTTAAATGAATAAATATTTTTAAAATTTTCAATGTTAACTTTCAATGTTGTTTTGGAATATGACTCTAGAATCTCTAATAAGTTTTAAGAGCGCAAAAAGTCTCTGAGCCCAAACAGTGAAAGGAACACAGGCGTGGAGGGAAGAGTCCTGAGACCTCGCCCTGCCCTACACCCCACCTGCCATCTCCACCCCGGAAACCCACGGCCTTTCAGGACCCAATCCCGCACCTGCAAAGCTGGGGAAGGACAGAGGTGCACACCTGTATCCCCATCTGGCATCCAGAGCACAACCAGAGGGACATGAGGGCCCCACGTGCTGTCACAGGAAAACACCCACTTTCCCATCTTTTTACAATAAATGCTCGCTACCACTTCTACCATGACCTGCACAAAATTTTCCACACAAATCTGATTAAATCTCTCTAGGAGACTTCTTCATAAACTACCCTAGAGAACTTATCACTGTTTCGGCTTAAAGCTGGAAACAAGGGGAGGGGGGGAAGAAATAATCCTTTGGTGTAGCAAGTCAGTGTAGGAATATGAAAACATTTAAAACACGCTGGATTTTTGGTCAAGATGAAAGACACCCCCCCCAAAAAAAAATCATGCAATCTATTCTAATTGGGTTCCCATGGTAACTGTACAATTGGGTTTTTCAGTATAACATCCCAAAGGCCCAGTGCACACTTGTAATATATGCTTCAAACAGCCTGAATTGTTTTCACAGTACAGCACTCCCAGGA
This sequence comes from Mesoplodon mirus, assembly GCF_964341445.2. Lineage (NCBI taxonomy): Eukaryota > Metazoa > Chordata > Mammalia > Artiodactyla > Ziphiidae > Mesoplodon > Mesoplodon mirus. The sequence goes on along the minus strand of NC_138977.1, from coordinate 228,120,313 downwards.
AGATCAATTACTGCACATCCCCACCCTGACCACTGGTGGTGGGAGACCTTAGTGGCACTTGCCACGTTCACATAGGTCCTGTAAGGAACACAACACACCACAATAATTATATAAAACTAATCTTATGCTTGAGATTCATCAAATCTGTTCTGGTAACAAACCAATACTTCTGTTGTCACAGAATCACATTTATGAAAATATAAGAAATAGAGCCCAACTGCACACTGCACCATTACGCCCCTCTTATTGATTTCAAGGATAAACAGCATCAATCACTAATACTTACATTATAAGATGGGCCTCAAGGTTAATCATATTCTTAGACTCTCAGTATGGAATTAAACAAACATAGCTATGCTGATAAACCAATAAATAAAACATAACTGAGAATACAAATCCACATTTCAAATGTTAACAGCACGATACAAAGCACAGCACACAGCCTCACCCAGGACTCCAGCCTCTCCTGCCTGGACCACAGCACCCCTCCCTGCCACTGCTGGGTCCCCCAAAGAGGATTCGAGGGGCACGGTGTTGGCCACACGGGAAGGGCACAGAGGGTCAGAGCTCAGAAATGGCAAGATCCATTAGGTAAAAGTTTACAACTTGAGTTTCCTTTGCAACAATCCCCAAAATACCCACGTATTTGATACATTCTGCAGAGGTACAATACAAAGCGCGGCACGTGGAGAACTGGTGACTTAGGCAGAAGTAAATTTAAATCTCCTGTCTTTATTATATCTCCCCATCAGTGGCCCCAGATGTAATGTAGGCCAATTTGGTGCAAGTGTGGGCCAGCAAAGCTTCCAGTGAGAAGTGTCTTGCTAAGTCCCCAACTCAAGAGAGACATCCAAAAATCCTCAGAGACACCTTAGCATGAAAAGTAGCAAACTGCACAGTACTTAAGAGTTCATGCTCGTGTCCAACAAGTGACCCCATGCTGCTCCTTGATCCAGAAAGGAGAATGAACTGACCAATATCAAGAAGAAAAAAAAAAAAAAATCAACCAACCAACAGAAACTCCCAGGCGACAAGTGGAGGCTACAGGCTGGCTCCGTAACCCCTCCTCATGCTTAAGAAGCCCCGTCCGCCAGTATTTAGTCAGGCCCACATCTCCTCCCCACCTCCCCATTTCCCTCAGGGCCTGGGGCCTCAACAGCTTTCCAGCACATGTCCACCCGTGCCAGGACAACACCAGGCCTGTCTATGGTGCCCTGGCCCTCTGGGTGTCTCTTGGCCCACCTGCCAAACCTCCGTTCTGCAACCTCTGAGGACCCTGGTAAGAAGCCTCAGGTTTCTGTTCATTCTGTTTTCGTTTACTCCTATACACCTTTTGGGGTGCTAAGAGCTAAGCCTGAGAACAGTGCTGTTTTTGAGCACTGTCTGATTACAAAGTTATCTTTATCTCCAAATTCCAACTTCATACATAAACCCCTCATGAGCTTTGTGCTTCTGAAATAACTTTAGTCTGCACCTCACCTTCTATCAGTCAGCTTGGGTTGCTATAACAGAATATCACACACCAAATGGCTTAAAGGACAGAAATTAATTTTCTCACAGCTCTGGAGGCTGGCTAGTCCAAGACCAAGGTTCCAGCTGATTGGGTTTCTGGGGAGGCCTCTCTTCCCAGCTTGCAGGCAGCCACCTGCTTCCTGTGCCTTCACAAACTATAAAGATCTCTCCCTCCTTTTCTTCTAAGGCCACCAACCCTAAGGTGGATTAGGGCCCCACCTTAAAAGCTCATTTATGCTTAATTACCTTCTAAAGGCCCCATCTCCAAATACAGTCACATTGGGGGTTAGGCTTCAACATATGAATTTCAGGGGGCACGTTCAGTCCACAGCAACCTGCGTTCTGCAGCCTTTGCTGGGCCTTCCATCAGGTGTGAGCCCCACACCAGGCCTTGGAGAGTTTCCAATTCAGAAAGCCAGCATGAAGAGACAAAAACAATACAAGTAAAACAGAAACCCAAGTGTAAGTGTGAGGAGACACTATGGGGGCTGGAGAGGCTCCCCAGGAGGGCTGCAACAGGGGAAGGATTCAGAGAGAGCTTGGGAGCAGAGAGTGTCTATGTTTGGGCTGAATCAGAGAAGGATCCCTAGGTGAGAGGAGCGGGTGCTCTGGGGCCTCTGAGAGCGAAGCGCTGATGCACAGGTATCTAGAGAAGGTGCCGGAACAAATGTGGAGGGCCGTGGGGCTGAAAGTGGCGTCAACATGAGCCTCACAGGCTCATCTCATTCGGGACCTGGGTAGGAAAGAGGGATCACCTTGGAGCGCCTCTAGGCCCCTGCCTGCAACAGGAGGCGGCGGAAGGGGCACACTCTCGCTTGTGTCTGCCTGAGTGCCGAGCTTACAGCGCCCTTGAGGGTGGGGTAGGCACTCCTCAGGGACAGAGCAGGGAGACTACGTGGGGCGCACGAGGCAAAAGCAACCGAGGTCGCTGAGGCTGGGGCCAGGCAGCTCCTCCAGCAGCTGTGGAGGGATATGAGATGGGAAAGTTCTCACCGTCTAAACCCAGAGCCCACCTGGACTTTGTTCTGCACCCCAAGAGGCAGCCTCGAATCCGAGAGCTGGACAGAGCTGGCCTGGCCCCATGCAGAGAAGGTACGCGGCCTCCAACAGGTGACGCTCCAGACAAGGTAAGCTCCGGGCGGCCTGGAGGCAGTGCCTCGCCGATCTGAGTCCTGCTGACCGAGCGCAGGGTAGTAGTGAGCACCCGACCATCACAACAGAGCAGGCGCCCGCGCAGCCAAGACACGAATTTCCAGTAAGTGGTTGGGAGCTGCCACGTGAATGCCAGGGCATGAGTGAAGCACATCAAATAGCTGCTTCCAAGTCTGAAACCACTGGAAACACTTATTTCTGTACAATACAAAAGAATATCTAACTCACCTTTCCCAGAATCCATTTTGCCTGGATCATCATGATAGCCGCAAAGAGTAAAAGCACCTCAGGCCCAAAGAAGGTTTCCGAGCAAGAAACCTCAACATACAGAAGAGAACATCACTGAGGAAATCAGAACCATAACCTCTGGAGGCTTTTCTGGCCTGACAAACAGTCAGAGAATGCTACGAGGACAGCAACGGGGAACTCAGTCCAGAGGGAAATAACAGAGGCTCTGGGAAATGTTCTCATTACACTCACGGCAAAAATAAACAAATTAAAAAAAAATCTAAGAGAAAGTCTTTAAAGCCCATACTTTCATAGGGAAAAGAAGAAAAAGAAAACTACTGATTGTGACTCGGGGCCCAAGTGCATCCCAGCTAGTGGTGGGGCGACAGCGAGGATGTCATCCCCGACCCAGGACTGAGCATGTCTGGGGGGAACCAACCACCCGGCTTGCCTGGACCCCCCCAGCGTCAGCCCTGAAAGTCCTGCATCCCAGTAAACTGCTGGTCACCCAGGACAGACAGAACGCACTGCTCTCTGGGAGCCTGTCCTCCTGGGGGCAGAAGGCGACCACAACGGTGGTTGATCGTGGCCAAGAGGGTGGAGACTGTTGAATTTTAGGAATATTTACTTAATGTTAGAACCGGCATTTTGGTTCTAAGTAATGGTTCCTGCAACAAATTTCGAAAGCCACCTGCCTGGCGCGGCCTCCCTCTGGTGACCCGCCCCGCCCCGCGGGCTGGCCTCCTCCCACCAGCACCTGCGCCCACGGCGGCCTACAGACTGATGGTCCCACGTCGGTACGGGACCGGCGATCAGCAAGCGGCCGCCTCGACTGGCCATCCATCTGACTCGACAGCTTAATCTGATGATAACACAATGGTGACAGAAACAGATTCTTCTGCACAATAAAGAATAGCACACATGGGCTTTTCGTGGGATAGCTGGCTAAATTCACCAACTTTGGGAAATACATCATTTCTGTGCCTCGCCCTTTATTCTAGGAACTTCCACTGGAGTGTGAAAAGCCTCACAGGGAAGGGTCGCCGCCCACTCCTGGGACGCCCGCTCGGGACCACACGTTCTCCTCCAGTTCCCTGTGCCCCCAGCACCATCCCTGCTGTCATGGTGAAAAGCCAGGCAACAAGCACAGCACGTGGACACTTCGGGGCGAGTCCGGCAGTGGGCACGTCACAGGGCAGTGCCTGTCCCCTGCCCCCCTCGCACTCGCCCACCGGGACCACTGGGGACCATCGGGGACCACCAGGGCCTCCCTCCCCAGCTGCCGCCTCTTGTCCCTCAAGGTGGGCTCCCCATCGCTCGGCCAGTCCAGCGTTTCGAGGTGTGCATCGGAGGAGAAGCAGCACACGCTTTATTGGTAACGTGGGTTGCGATGTGCCTGTACACCCCAAACTTGACAGTTTTACCGTAAAACTCCTGAGACTACCTGCAGGAAAGCGCAGGTAACCCCGCGGGGCGCGGGCTGGGGGTGCGGAGGCCTGTTCCTGAGCCTCGCGCCTCTCGCGACCACTTCTGCCTGAATGAAGCGGCACAGCACGCCAGGCTTCCTGCTTCGGAACCCAAATGCCAGGCCCGGCAGAAAGGGATGCCTCCCGCTCAAGCCAGGGTCTCCCCCCAAGCCCCCCCCGGAGGACTGCTTTTATGGGGAAAAAAAGCCCGCAGACCAGACACTGGCTCCTTTCTCATTCACGGAGGGGGTCCCTAACTCGGGCCTCTCCCGGAGCTGCCCGCTCGTGCCCTCACCCCATGCTCCACACCGGAGCGCCCCCGGGCGGCCCGCAGCCCCACGTGACAGCACCTCCCCAGGCACGACTGCTCACGCCGGGCTGCCCGCTGCCACCCCCCCCCTCCTTCCTTCCCCTCGCCCAGCCCCGCGCAGGTCAGCCGAGGCGGCCGCGCAGGCGGCGTGCACCCGCCGAGCGCCCCAGCGCAGCACTCGGGGTCTGCAGGCTTCCTGTCTGGACCCTCACACATCCCAACGCCCCACCGGAGCCGCCGACAGGTCCCCAGCCGCATCCTGGCGTCCACACTCCCGCTGCTCAGGCCCCTTGGAGAAGCCTTACCACCTCCGCACAGGTGCTCCGCCCAGCCCTCCCACCGCGACAGGAGCAGGTGGCAGGGACCCGGCGAGGGCTGTGGCTCGGGCCCTAAAACAGAGCCCAGCACGTGGACGCCCCTCGTCCAGTACCCGCACCACCAACCTGCCGCCCCCGGCGAGGCACGGGGCGTCCCTGGCCGCCTGCACAAAGGGCCACCACACCCGGGACAGCCTCCCTGGCACTGCACCCCCTGCACTCAGCCCTCCCCTGGGGCAGGCTGCACACCAGGAGGGGGCGGGGCCCCTGCAGCCAGGGACAGGCTTGGGTGTGCTGCTTTTCCCGCAATGCAGAGGACCATGCTCGCCCACACTGGTGTCCAGAAAGCATAACCGAACATACAGGTAATGCATTTCTTTACGCCACTTCTCGTCCCCAAAAGGACTTCTGACAGTGTCCCTGCTTCCCCACCAAAGGTGGCACGCACGGTGCGTGGGGAAAGCCGGCGCTAGTGACAAATAAACCCGGGCTGAAAACTCCTACCCCAGTGGTTTGTGCAGGTCGGTCACTCCCAGGCAGCCTCCTCACATGCAAACAAAGACCCTGAGTATCCCCCTCAGCAGGTGACCTCGAGAATTCCCTAGGACAGACTGGGTAAAGCCTCCAGCAAGGCCTTCAATAAATGTTAGTATCAGCGGTATCATTACTGCACTGACCAGAATCTCCTGGAATGTAACTCTACCAGGCTGAACCTGAGTGATATGAGGGTAAAGAGACCCCAAAATAAGGCCCATTTACACATACACACAAAAATTATTGCAGATCTTCTAATTCTGACAAAGCTCACCTAATGGACCACATTACCCCTCACCACTGTGACTCTCTCTCACACAGAAAAACTGTCATATGCCGGTGTCGCTGCTGGTTCCTGGCCACTGCCATAGTGTCGGATTCGGTGTCGGGTCCTCCAGGAAGTTCTTTCAATTTAACCGACGATTAAGGTCAAGCCTCCCAGAGACAAGTGACTCGGGACCGGGGACGCACAAGTGCTAAGCCTATGTGCCCGCTCTAGGCCCACCGAGCACAAGCTGGCCATCAGCACGGCACACCTGGACACAGAACTCTGCCACCTGAGCGGGAAGCTCCTTGAGACCAGCCACTTCAGTGGCTCCCATATCATCCACTGTAAAAAAACTAGAAACGGGCAGCTGGGCAAAGCACCTCCTTAGGGACAAAAGGAATTTGAGAGACCTGGCAAATCAGCCCTAGGCTTCATGATGCTCCAGACCAAATGAAGGTCTGCACCACATGGAATCACAGTCACGGGAGGTGGAGCCCAACTGAGACTCCATCTCTAGTCTTGCCTCCACCAGAAACAGTTTTGTGACTGAGTTAACAAATGTCAACTATTATTGTTATTATTCAGGGCTCACCATGGGGGGGGCCGGGTCGATTCCCCAAATGGGATTCTCTCCCAATAGCTCACAATAGCAATGCCGTTTTCCTGATTTTTGGAGAAACGAAGGGCTCGGTAAAGGTTAAGTGACTTCACTTAAGGTCACAGATAGTAATTATGGAGCCAGGTCCAAACTGAGTCAGTCTTGTTCCCAGAGGCTGGAAACTTAACCCTGCGTATACCACCCCAAATGAGGGCGTGGATAGTGTAAATCTGTAAAACTAGGATGCTGATTGGATGCGGTGGGATATAGGGACAAGGATGCTGACTGGATGAGGGGAAAACAAGCATGCTAATTGGACTGAAGAGAAACAAGGATCCTGACTGTACTGGAGGGAAAACAAGGGTTCTGGTCAGTTCCTCACCCTTTTTCCAGTTAGTCTCATCCTTCTATGAGACTATGGTTCCAAATTAAAATTTCTATCTAGGCAGTGCTTCACACTTCACAAAATAGTCATCTATTACCTTCTGTGCTTACGCTCATCCAGGTAGAGTAAGTGTGATCACTGCCATCCCACAGCTGAGGAGGCAGCTAGGGGTTTAACAGCTGCCCAAACCACTCAGCTAGTAAATGGCATCACCAGAATCCCTCCCACAACTGGCACTTCATAAATAAAAACTCAGTTCAGCTTCCCCAAAATGTACTTGGTTGCATATATGAAAGTTAACCCTTACCTGACACCATGAAAACGCTTCTAGCCAGAGAGAGAAAAAGCAAGACCAGCCATTCAAAGGGAATGACGGGCGTGAAATATAATATGGCTGTCCATGCTTAACGTTTGTTTGTAAAACTAACGCCAAAGTTTTGGTAACATCTGCATGTTCTGTCATAACCACAAGACCGAAAACTATAACGCAGGGATAACATGTCGGGTTTGCAACTCGAAGAGATTCACGTGTCTCTGAGGAGTTACAAAACCATACACAGATCCATAAGCACAGGCAACTCAGAACAACAACAATACCGGCTGAGGATGGACCCACGTGGGAGGGGAACTCGGAGCTTGTGTGGGTTGGAGAGCTCTCCTCAGGCAACCCTAAGCCTGCCCTGGAGATGCTCAAACATTAGGGGCCCCTGCAGCGCTTGCAAAGACACAGGTCCCCAGGTTCTGACCCAGTAGGTCTGGCAAGGGGCGCCATAATCTTCCTTTTAACCAGCACACTCGGTAGTTCTGACACCAGCAGGGTTCAGACCACCTTTTGAGAAACGAGTATCCCACTTCAAGGAGAGCAACGGGGCCCGCGTTTCAGTGGTGGCTCTTACAACACCGACAAGTGGGCCAGATCTGAAGGGAACACCCTCGGCCCCTGCTTTTAGTTCTTTTTTGGGGGGTAAAAACAAATGAGAAATAACTACCAGTTATTTATTAAAGTTCAACATTAAAATGTCCCATCCCGTATTTTGCCCTGAGATTCAATTCCCTCTCTCCATCCATCTAGAAACCTCTGAACATCCAGGGCTGGAATTGCCCAATCTGTCAATAAGGGGAGAGTTTTCTAAACTACTATCCATACGACTCAATTTGTCAGTAAAAACTGCCACCAGCGCTGTGCTTGCAGAAAAATGTCCATAAATGCATTATTGCAACTGGCAGATCGATGTCTATAATAAAAACAAATAGATTTGACAAGTGCCGGCTTTTACGAGTCCTGTCATTGGTGGACTGCACATTCAGTCTCACCCGCAGACTTCTGGGAATGGGCAACAGGCCTCGGGTTAGATACTCTGCTGACTTCACAAGTGTTACAGGTAGGAAATTATTCTAACAAGAAAATTTTCCAAGCAATAGAGTGAACGTACTAGGCATTTATAGGTCTCTCACAATTCCTTTCACAGTTACACACATACACACATGACAACGTTTAACAACCCTAAGAAAACGTTTCTGTAGAATTTTTAACTGGTTTTTATCACAGCTGCATCACAGGCCAAATGAGTTTACTCCAGGTTGGGGAGGGGGAGGGTACAAGGGGACACGAGGCGTAGAGACCCCCACTCCTCTGCTAAGCCCCCAGTCTAACTGAAAACAACCTGTGGTATCAGAAACAAGTGTCAGCATTTAGCACGTGGCCAAGGATGTCACTGCCGTGTCAGTGGCCCCTGGGGCAGCCTATTTATTTAGTCGTTTAGCTGGACCAGACATCAGGAGGATGGCAGCCACAGACTGGCTTAACTGCCAGGGATTTCGAGCACTTTGGCAAGACACTGTCTGTGACCAATTTACACGGAAGCCACATCTGCCAAAACCACTTCCATTCCTTCAAAGTTTACAAAAGGTCACAAAAATGATTTATTCCTCTTCTTAGGCAATTCATTTTAACAGTGATATAAAGGAGTAGGTCATTCACTGTACCCCATATACTCTTTTTTTTAAAAAAATTAATTAATTAATTTATTTATTTTTGGCTGTGTCGGGTCTTTGTTGCGGTGCGCGGGTTTTCTCACTGTCATGGCTTCTCTTGTTGCGGAGCACAGGCTCCAGGCACGCAGGTTTCAGTAGCTGTGGCACATGGGCTCAGTAGTTGTGGCTTGCGGGCTCTAGAGCGCAGGCTCAGTAGCTGTGGCGCACGGGCTTAGCTGATCCGCGGCATGTGGGATCTTCCCGGGCCAGGGATCGAACCCGTGTCCCTTGCATTGGCAGGCAGATTCTTAACCACTGTGACACCAGGGAAGCCACCATATATTCTTTATATGGCTTCCCCAAGCCCTGCGGCCCTCCTCAATAAGCTCTTTATTACTGTTAATTTTTTAAAGAAAATTTAAAAGAAAACTAGACTATTTCTTCCCACTAACCAGCAGATAATGCAGCAGTTACCCAAATGCCACAGAACACACATCTCGCAGTATTTTGCCTCTAACAGTGGATGTCCAACTTTCATCTACCTATGCCCAAGAAAGGCCTCCAGAGCTAACGGGATGGGAAAATTTATGTCAGCCAAGGGGAGACTAGCCATCCTGCACAGTCAAACCTCCCTCCCCTTCCCAGATAAACCACACACACTTTCAAACCAAGAATGGGCAATGGATTGGTTCATTTATCAAAAGGCCACTCTCACCCACTGGTAATATTATATTATAGTTTATATGTCTTTGATGTTTAAATCTTCAGGTTTCCTTTAAATAATTTTCTGTGATAAGACCCCCAACCTCTTTCAGAAACTACCAGAAACTACCCAGGAAACAGAGGGTCAGGGAGGACCGTGACAGGAGCCAAAGGAGCTCAGGGCCTTTCAGGGACCAGGAGCCCAATGCAGGAGCCTCAGAGACGACACAGGATGTCAGAAACCTCAAGGAAAGTGGGTCTAGAAGAGGAACTTCACCCTGGGGCCATGAAGGTAGGTGGGGTCAGAGTGAACTGTGAAAACAAACCTGGCAATAATGTTAACAGATGACTGTGGGAAAAGAGAATGCAGAAATCACTGTTTTGCTTCCTTCTTTTCCTACCAAGGAGAATATACTACAAAACTGAAAAGGGCACTGATCCCCAAAAAAGGGGAGTTGAAATACAACAGTCTTGGTTTGAATCACTGGCTTCTAAATGTCTGTCCTCTACAAAGTAAGAATAAAGGTAATTTAGTAAGTTTATTTTATTAAAAAATACTAAGAGGAGTAAACTGTTTGGGGGTCCTGAGAAAGGAAGAGAAGAGGCCTGGAGGAGAAAGTCCACAGGAACGCCAGGGAAGTCACGTTCTTCCTCAGGCCCTCCTTCCGCCTCCTTCCCTGAAGGAAGGCTGGATGGTCCCTGAGTGAGACATCTGTAAGGGAAACCGTGGAAGAGCAGGTCTGAGTGGAAGATAAGGCCCAGGTGAGGCTCGACTGATAATCCAAGCAAGACCAAAACAGAGAGGAAGAGAAAGGTTTAAGAACTGCCGCAGCTGAACAAGAGTAAGATGTTTAACCACTGTGTCCAAACCTGGGGCTTTATTTCTTTAAACCTTGCTCTCCAACAGTGAGGCCTTTTTAAAGCAGCGTCTAATGACATTAGTGAAATCTAGTTTGTGTAATACAGATTTATTTTAATGAAAAGAATGTTCACCTAGAAAGTACCTTAGTGTAGTTCTGCCCTTGAGGCCTGGTTCACCCAGCCCCAGACGGTAACAGACACCACTCTCCCACTCAAATCCTAACTCAAAACAAGAACCCAAGCAGAAATGAAACGCCTACCAGCGCAAGGCCAGCTCTCCTCTGCAACTTGCAGGCTCTGGACCTGAGCAAGGGTGCACCTGGCGTGAACTGCCTCATGGGTCAAGGTCCGAGTTAACTCGATATTAACCACCAGCTGGGGGTGGGGGATGGACTGGAAAGGGCGGCCCTGACATCATTTTCTTAAAGCTGATTACCCCCATGGCGGGCTAAGCTTCCTTGTGTCCTTTTCACCTGAGTGTTTTCTCCACCGGGGGCTCATGAAAGCAACACCACCCCCCTCCTCATCATGTCTCGGGATGGGGAGATGAGAGGAGGGCCTGGCTTAGCTACTTTAAGGGCTCATGGTTAAATGACCACTCGAATCCTTAGCTCTTCGTGTTCTACAGCTTCGTGTTCTGCTGCTAACAGCTGCAGTGACCCCTCTCCGGACAAATCAGTCCCCCCCTGCTTGATGACCATCCACTCAACCAAGCAAAAGCTGTGCTCACGTATACAAAATGTGCTTCCAGAACAAGGTCAGCTACTGAGTTGGGGCACGGAGAGCAAACACCATTCTGAGATTCAGGAAACGATGAGCCCAGGGAGTGAGGAATACCGTTCAGAACTGCTCTACAGCGTTATCACCGACTTGGGAATTACGGCGCCCAGGTAAATGGCTCTCACACTCCACTTGTTTACGTGTTGCTGTTTACGAAGGCGATTAGGGCGTCATGTATACCAACATCAGGTGAGGACGCCAGAACGCGGCCCTCCTCTCACCCTGTCTCAAGCATGAGGCCATGGGGGGTTCTGCACAAGGGGTCTGCTAAGCTTCTGGACTACGGGCTTCTGGAAGTTTCCTGGAAACAGAAGGCAGAGGAGCGGCCCCCTTGGCGCTGGTCGGCAGGGCAGGAGGGCGGGCAGGAGGGCGTCGAAGGTGTTGACCAACTTAGAGGTTCGGCGGAAGCGGCCACAACTCCCAGGCCAGGCCACTGTCATCCAACTTGGCCAAGGAACCCCAGGCTGGGAGAAGGCTGGCTACACCTGGGCATACCTGGTCACACCTGGGACCCACAAGGGTCAGCTGGGGGCGTGGTCAGAGCGGGCCCCACCACGATGGCAAAGTGGGGTGGGGAGCGCTCGGAAGACCAGTGGGGGCTGGACTGCCCCAAGGGCTCCAGACGCCTGCTCTCCCCAGGGAGAGCCCCAAACTTTGGCGGGAGGAAGGCAACCCAGACACTCACCGCGCTGCCCAAACCGCCGACCAAAAGGAGCTGCAAGAGCAGAGACGCACAGAGCTGAGTAAGCGCGTGAAACCCGGGAAAGTCCGTGGCGCGGGGGCGGGGCCGAGGCTTGGGGGCGGGGCCTGACGTACGGCTCCCGGGGCCCACACGCACCGGGACGTGGCGGAAGCGCGGCCGGGAGGCGCAGAGGCGGGGCCGGACCGAGGTTCAGGGGCGGGGCCCAGAGTGGGACGGGACCTGGACGTGAGGGCCGCGGGGCCAGACGCGCGGGGGCGGGGCCTAGACTGGTGGGGCGGGGCCTAGGATGGGCACCGCCTCCCCGCCGGCGCGCGCTCGCCCAGGTCGGAGCATGCCCAGTGCGGCGGTGCCGGGGTCGACCCCGCTCTGCGCAGGCTCGGTGAACGTGTGGCGCTGCCTGGCCCGGCTCCTGCAGGCCCCCGGCCCGGCCGTCTCCGGCCTCGGCGCCAGGGCCCTGCGCTCCTTTGCAATCCCTTCCCACCCGCACGAGATGGGCCGCGCCCTTCCCGCCAACGCCCCTCGGGCTCTGTCCCTCTGTTTACCAACTGTCAGCACCGTAGCACTTGGCGAGCGCCGTCTTCCTGTACCAGAGCAGGTGTGGAGGAGAGGGCGGGTCTGGAGGCTCGGCGTCTGGTGCACCCAGTAACCTTGTTGCTGGGTCCCGCTCTGGGGAGGCTGCGAGCCCAGAGCACCTGCTACTCTCCCTGCGGCCGCTCCCGGAGGGCAGAGATCACGCAGAGCTCAGCAGGACAACATCTGGACTCTTTGCACAGCAAAGGGTCCTGGGGTTAGCCTCTAGTGCTTGTGGTGGGTCTGTCGCCATCCATGGCCCCTCAGATGCTGCCTGATCACCGAGACCTAGACTCGTCCAGTCTCAGTGGCTGTTCAGTGAGCACACGCGTGCCTGGCACTGCTTGGTGTTATGTGGACATTATTATGGGTTGAATTATGTCCCACAAAAGAGATACGCTGATATCCTAGCCCCTAGTACTCTGAATGTGACCTTATTTGGAGATAGGGTCTTTTTACAGAGGCAACAGGTTAAAATAAGGTCATTAGGGTGGGCTCCTAATCCAATATGACTCATGTCCTAACAAACAGAAGGCCACGAGAAGACAGACCACGGGGAGAACTCCATGTGCTGATGGAGAATGGGAGTGATCCTTCTGCAAATGAAGGAGCACCTGGGACCACCAGAAGCTGGAAGAGAGGCATGGGACACATTCTTCCTTAGAGCCTCCATGTGGAGCATATAGCCCTGTGGACATGCTGATGTCAGACTTCCGGCCTCCAGAACTGTGAACTCCAATACATGTCTGTTGTTTCAAGCCACCAGTTGTGGTACTTCCCACAGCAGGTCTAGGAAACAATATGCATTCTATCCAACCTGATTGACTAAGGACCCCGGTGGGTGGAATCATCCCTTGAACTTTCAGGGAGGTCACACACCCGTTGGCAATCCCAGGCCCACGTGTTCTGAGCCACCATGCTATGGGCCTCCTAGGTTCCATTGTCTTAATGGGAGCAGAATCTTTGCCTTCCCGGGATGTACGACTCCTCTATTGGGATTCGGCCGAAATTCATACATTGGCACTTGGGACTTGCCTTTCCCAACACATCAACGTCGTCAATGAAAGTTCACTCAGAGGACCTCAGCAGTGTTTGCTTTGTGAAGAGCCCTGGTGACTTTCTGTGGGCCACATCGTGGATCCTCCCAAGGCCCCCAGCCCCCAGGCCACACCTCGGCTGAGACGTGTTTGAACGGCTGCTCCTGGAAAAGAACTAGGCCCTGGGTACAGCGTGGTGATCAGATTAATACACTTTTTCTCCAGTGAGCCTGGACACAGCCTCAGAATCCTCCTCAACACTGCTCCAGACAGCCATAAGCATTTAAGTTCAGATGCATGGCAGGCGAAGTGAAGCACCTTTGCTGTTTGTTCTGGTCTTTTCTGTTAGCTCACTGTGAAACTTTAGGAAGTTTATTCAACTTCTCTAATCCTCAAAATCATATCTCTGAAGGATCTTTATAGTAATCTACTCTATGTAGGGCATGTACATGTGGGTAGTAAACATTAATGACAAGAATACACCTGTCCTCTTATAATCTGTTACTACCAGGACCCAATCAGAACTGGGATCCCAACAGAACTGAAAAGAGAAAATAACGCAAACATTGAATCAAGATGCTTCCTGATACCCTAACAAGTGTACTGTGACGTAATTTTACAATTAATACCTAAATCCTACTTTTCCTTTTATCTGACTAGTATTTTAATGTGAATTCCTAAGTTACTGTTAGCATCTCTGATTCCCACCCCAGGAAAGAAAGACCATCTTGGTGACTGGTTAGGTGGATTAGGTGGCGTTGGGAAAGATGGGTGAGAAAGAGAGGGGAGAGTGCAGCATCCAGGGGAGATGCACGCACCTGGCTCTGCTGAGCAGGACTCCCTGCTGGGGAGGCTGAGAGATGCTGCAGCTGCCTTCACAGGGGCTCCAGGGAGAGGAGCCAAGTGGGGGTCTTGGGGCCACAAGGGGGACAGAGGAAAGGCCACCACCCCTGCCCAGCCAAAGCCTAAGACTCAAGTGTGTGGTATCTCGAACTCCCCCATGAGCAGAACTAAAATCTGCATCCCCTGCACTTGCTGGGAAGTTCTTTCCTTCTTGATGATAATTTTCAAAAATTCAAAACATTTTCTCAAAAGCTATACCCTATGCCTCATTCCCTCGTCCCATCACACCTGATCCTCAGCTACATGCACTTCCTGTTGGTTAGGCAACACAAGGATGGCTCCCAATCAGGGGACTCTCCTAGTGTGTAAAGAACACGGGGTCAGGAGACTTGGGATGCGGTCTCACCGTACAGTCCATCTGACCTCTCTGTTTGTAGGATGACGGCATTGCACTAGATGGGTGAGGTTCCTTTGGGGTTTCCCATCCTCAGATTAATAAATCATACCCACTCTCTTCCCGACACAGGTTGCCATGAATGACTTTTTACAAAAGAGGTGGAAAACCCCAGGAGCTTATGCTCAACTTCACTCTGATTTCTTCACGGGCCTCCCCGGGATGTCCTTTAAGATAAGCCAGCTTTCCTGTGGGTACTGGGAACTGTGTTCATTTGCATCATTTCTTTAAACATACAAATGGATACCTTTCAGGTTAAACAAATGAACACGACATGTGATTGCTTCCAATGATTTGCAACCCAAGAAAGTTGTTTAATAAGCCTCTCTTTCCAAGCTACTTTTGTGACATTAGAGACCATTTACAACAAAGCTGTCTTCAGTAGTCAAACTTAATCCTCACTATCCTGCCTTTGGGAAAAGAAGGGATTGTATAACGATCACATAAAACCTTGTGTGGTTTGAAAGCCCCAAACTCCGGACAAAAGTGTGAGTCTTGTAACAAAAGAAAGACTACAGAGCTTGCCACTTTAAGGGTTTTACATAGGGTTTTCTTTTAGGGTAGCATCTCCATTGGAGAGCTTCGCCGATTAACACAATTGATTTTCTCAGCTCCAGCGTTCCTGTAAAGGTTGGAGCCAAGAGCTGGCCAGAGTCAGCGCCCTGGACCTGGGTGGCGCAGCCAGCATGCGAGGACAGGGGCGCAGAACATCCTGGTGGAGGGAAGAGGGGAGCCTCAGGACCCGGGGTGGGCTCTGGTTGTCTCTGATTACACTCTGCTCTGCACTAGTGCCCAGTAGAGCCGGAGCCATGTGATGTGGCTGCAGCCCAGGGAGGTCTTCTGAGAGTGGGTGAGAGAAGCTGAGGGCGGCGGGGTGGGGGCTTTGGGCTCCGCCCTCGTGTGGGGCGTGGTGGGGGGGAAGGCGGGGTGCTGCAGCCCCACCTGGAGGTGGTGCATGCTTAGCTCTTGCATTCCTACAAAGAGCCAGGAAGCCCTTCTGCCCAGGAACCCCCGGGTGCTTCTGTTGATATCTGGCACCCTTCAGGCTCACCTTGGGTCGGGGAGGGCTCTTCCAGAGGCAGTGTGAAGACCTTCATTCAAGACTCTTCCTGAGACCTAGCTTAGCTGGCGTGCTTGCTGCAGGGCTGGAGACGCTGCGTCTAATGGGACTTGTTGCAGCCCCCATGGCGCTCACAGTTGAGTGGTGTAGACAGACAAGGAAAAGGGGTTTGCAGTCTGGAACAGTGGCTGGGGCAGTCAGGGGGTGCACAGCAAGGCCCCTCCCTGCAGCAGGATCCCCTGTGTGCCTGGCCCTGGTCTGTGGGTGTCCCCACGTGGAGCGGGCTTGTTGAACAGCCGGGGTACCTGCTGCTGATGTAAGGAAAGGTCTGAAAGGGAATGAATGGCAGGGTTTTCATTGCCCGCCCGCCCCACGCCCCGCAGGGAAAGGACCACTGATTTTTGTGGAATTTGGGTCCAGTTGTCCAGTAATTGTTGTACAAAGATCATCCCGAATCTTATATACCCTTCCTTCCCAAATGTGGCAACTTTGGATAATTAAATATCCAGGAATGTATGTAGTATATATAAATGAGTGAATACAAGTCAGCCCTGCCGATGTATATGTATTTGGAAAGGTTGCTGAGAGATCTACTTCTGCAAATGGAAACACTTTGGGGGGTAGTTTCCCCCCCTCCCCCGTGTTGGGCCATCTGAGTGTGGGTCACTCAGGACCCGGGATTCTGTTAGATGTTGGCCCTTTTGAAACTGGCTCCTTCACTCATTACAAAGTGTTTTTGATCCATTTTCGGGAAGGGCTTTGTTTGTAACACATTGTTGGCAGTTTGGGCAGAATCTTTTAAGTGGTGTGAAGTGCTGGCGAGTATGCACCTGGGCCACCAGGAGGAAGCGGGTCTCCCCCCACCTCTGTCCTTCTGGGATGAGCCAGACGTGCCTGGGTTTTTGTGACTTGGAAATTAAAGCAAGAGACATGGGGATTTTGAGACTGAGATTGTGATTTGTCCTCGTTCACGTCTGCCTGGGAAACTACAAATGAGAATTCAGACAGGAAAAACAGCCATACCAAGGGTTCTGTCTCAGCCTCCAAAATATTAATCTGAAGAAGGAAGGGTGGTGTATTCCCTCCGAGGGGAACTTCTTCAATTTAGCCCCCGTGCGCTGAGCTATCGATTTAAAGTAACACGAGCCAAAAATGGGAAGTGTCTTAGCCACGTGAGTGGCAAAATTCGTGTGGTGAGGATGGTGCAGGTGGCTGTCTGTCCCATTGTCCCTTTATCTGTTAGCATGAGATGACTGAGCTTAATCTGCAGAGTCGGGAATGACAGAGAGTGAGGTCCTGACAGTGGTCCCTCCATCTGTCTCACCACCAGCCACTGGACACGAAGCCCTCCTTGGTCCAAGAGGGTGCTGGACAGGAATAGACAGGGTTCTCATTCCTGGTCGGGGAGGGAGGAGAGGTGTGAAGCTGGAGCAGGTCACTCCCCAGGGAGAGGCCTTTGCCAGTTGTCCGGGCTCTTTCTGATGCAAATGGAGAAGCCAAGCCCAAAAGGCTTTTATTAGGAGGTCAGCCAGTCCAGCCCAGAGAACTGGAGGAAGGAGGGCTCCAGGCCAGCAGAGATGAGGCCAGCTCTCCTCTCTTCTTCAGCTCCAGGCCTGACCCACGTCTCTACCCCTGACTCAGCAGTACATCCTTTCAGCTCTGCTTCCCCAGAGATGAAACAAATTCTCTCTCCCAGCTTCCCCTGGGAAAAAATATCCCAGGGAAGAGCTCTGGTTGGCCCAACACAGGTAATCATGACAAACTCTGAACCAATCACGGTGGCTGGGGGAATGTGGTAACATCCCAGGGGATACATGCACCTGTGTGGTCAGGAGAACAGATGTGATAAGGGCAGGATTGCCATGAGGTAGGGAGCCACCAAGCTTGTACCCTGCCTGTTCACAGGGATGGGCCACCGACTGTGTGCCGGGCCCCGGGGTCCCGCACGTCACACTTACATGCTGTCTCTTCAGTCTTCACAGCTGTTCATCACTAGCTACGCCTGTGGATCGGAGGGGGAGGAGCGGGGGAGGGGCGGGGCTTCCTGCAGCTCCATCGCCTCCTTGGCAGTAGAGGTGGCCTCTGCCACTAAATAAGTGCCCAGAGGGATGCGGCTGTGTGCAGTGGTGCCTTCTACAAAGTCTGTGGACAAGGGACCTGTTTCATGAGGCTGTACAGGGGAGACCACTTGGTACCAGCCCAGGATGCTCTCCTAGAGTTGGGCGCCCCCCACCCCACAAGGCCAAGCAAAGCACTGAAAATTGTGCCTCAATTCTTTGTCTTAGGGATTAATCTTCATTAGCACTTTATTGGATTCATTAAATTACTCAAGCCCTAGAAAGCTGGGACTCATAGAAATGAATAGAACAATAATAATAGCTGAATATTATTGATGGCTTAAGTAGTGCTCCCTGGGCTGAGTACTTGATGTTCATCGTCTTTTTGAATTCTCACAATAACCATATAAGGTAGATAATATCATTACCACAGTCTTGTAAATGAGGAAACAGAGTGGTTGAGTAGTTTGCCAAGGTCACACAGCAATGAGTGTTAGAATTGTTTACACCCTGGTTTACTGTGTCTTTGACTTGCAGAAGCAGTACAAGAATGAGAATTGCATTCACCGAGCTTCATGGGGCGGGGGGGCATTTCTGGCTTTCTCCTTCAAGCTCTACAGTCTCCATTGTATGCGGCAAATCTCCCATCAGGCATCCTGCTGGACCACTCAGGTTCTCGCCTGGGTAGATGTTCAGTTATTTCCTGCTGGGGCACCAAGCATGGATCCTGGGGCTCTGGCGCCACTGTGGCCATCTTTGCTAGGAAGGGATCCTATTGAGATAAAGAGAAATGGCCCAGACCACACCGTTGAACCCCTGGATCCAGCCAGATCTGAAGGTAGACACCCTTGGACTTCTCATTTCTGTGTGACAATGAATTCTTTTGTTTGAATAAACAAGTTTGAGTTACATTTCTGTCACTTGTAACCAAGAGTCTTGAGCATTACAAGGGTCCCGCAGATACTGTGCTACCTATTCTTACATGTGTTATCCTTTTAAGAGTTCATAAATTTGGGAGATGAGTATCATTACATCCATTTTATAGTGAGGAAAGTGAGGCTTAAAGAGGTCAAGTTACTTGTCCAAAATGACTCAGCTATGAAATGGTAGAGCTAGGGCTGGCACAGAGTAATTGATCCCCAAGGATCAATATTCCTAAGGATATTCCCAATTCCTAAGAATATAGGATGGGGGTGGGGGAGGAGAGAAAAGGAAAGAGGAGAGAGAGAGGAGGGAGGGAGGGAGGAAGGGAGAGAGTGAAAGAGAGAGACAGAGAAAAGACTCTGTTAGCATTTTTGAATTGAGGAATTTAAAATCTTTTGGTGGCAAGTTATGATGGTGTATTTCTAGGGCTTTGGAATTTTATCCTGCTATTTGTTCTTCAAATAAAAGAATCAGAGTTGCTGACTTAGTTTAAACCAACTCCAAAGACTGCAGAGTTGACTGCTGATTAAAAACTTGTCTTTCTTGGTCTGAGAAAGGAATAGCAGATATGACTTCCCTGAATAGGCTACATATTACAAATTTGATTTTTATTTGTAGCACTTGAGAATGTCGATGACTGGAAACATGTAACTTGATTATTAACAAGCTAGGAATAGTAACTGAGTGTTCACTTTGGCATCTACCCATGCTTGTATGATAAAAATAAATTTGGAAGAAGTCTAAATATGAAATTAAAGGTGATTTTGGTATCATTAGTCTTGCAGTTGTTTTGTCACCCCATCCTAGGGAGTCCATGGGCTAATTCCGAAGTATAATGGGCTCCTAGATGAATGGAATCTCCAGATGATAGTAATGTGAAAGGCCACTTTGGATTCAATGAGCTTTGCCATTTGTGAATTGAGCCTGAATCTTTCAAGAAGTAAACAAATTCCAGCCATTTTATTTCTGCTCTCTTTCAGAGATGTGCAATCATTTTTAATGGATAAACCTCTACTACATTGCATTTTTCAAATCCTCATTGTTTCATTTTCTTTCAGTTCTGCTATCTAAAACTTTTCTCCCAGCTCATCTTTCCTGATTATCTGTTCCTTCATACATACATATTCTACAGCCCAAGCCCCCTGCCTGCTGAGCACCAGGGAGGGCTGAGGACAGGGATGGCGTGATGCTCAGGAAGGCAGGAGCCAGGCTCTTCTAACCTTGTTAGCCACAAAAGGATTTTCAGCTTCGCATCGACTTAGAAATGCCGCTATCTGAATTGGGTTCAAGCCTGAATCTTGCATCAGCAGAGATGGGTACTGTGATTGCTGTGTTGAAATGTGTGCTCAAATGCATTGGGGGTTTTATCCTATTTTTCAAACTTCCAAATAGATAATGTCAGAACATTTCTGAAATGGGATACTAACATCAAGATATACAGCACCAATCAGCAAGCATCAGGCCAGCAGAGTGGAGGAGGGGCGTCTAGGAGACTCCTGGAGAATTTCCATTTCCATTCCCTGTGTCAACAGCTTGGCAACTTACCTTCTAGATTGCTTTATGGCTGGCTTCGGGAGAAATTCTCCGCCAGTCCCTGTGTTATACTCAACTCAGTGTTCAAAAGCCAAGGAATTAGATATGCTGTCATTTACAAAACTGTTTATGAAAGTATCTCTTTTGCATTGTTCAAAAATCCAAAAGGAGTCAAACTTTGACAGTTTAAGACAATGGCAGGAGCGTCCTGGTGATCTCTTGAGTGCAGCCTTGGCTGTTTGAGGCTCTTTTGTTGAAAATGCAGTTTCTTTTGGAGGATTTCTTCCCGCCTGTGATGCTTCGCTGGAAACTTTTGCCTTTTTGAAAGGATTTCTTCCCTATGAGGCAGCTGACAAAGGTCATATTACAAATATGTTGCTGGGATGGTAACATTTTGATTAGATACGCAAAAATCTTCTAGCCTTCCCTAGGATGTCATAGTCTAACATTTTTCATTATTTTAAGAAAATCATGTAAGTTGATACTATTCCGCAATAGGAACTTGAATTTTGTGGCTTATTTTCTTTGCTGTAATGTGCCAGCACCGTGGGCATCGTTGCAGGGAATAAATGACTCTTCCCCAATAAACCAAAGGCCTAAAGAAGCCCCTGGAGGGGGCAGGGACATCCATAAAAGTTGGAATGGATTTCATAATATGGTATTCAATTTAGTGTAATAAGTAGAATTCAGAAATAATCCAATCCTCTGAATGAAAACACCTCCACTACCAATCAAAGGAAGGTTGATTTAATGCTAGAACCAAGTAGATATGTTTAATATGGACCAAAATGTGTTTATTAAATTATGTATTTTCCTCATTAGCTACCTGAAAAATTAGAAACCTATTTCTCTCTCTCTCTCTCTCTCAAGTTTGAAAAATTACCTCCTTAAAGATGACTACCAGAAAGCATTTATCAAAAGGCCACTTCTGGTTCTGAAGCTTATCACAAAAAGGTCCATGTGTGAACTTAGGTCGTTCTACCTCGAAGATGATCAGTAGCAGAAAATACTTCAAAAATGGTACCAGTAAGTGGACGTCATGAATTGTTCTCTGATACTGACTGGTGTTGCTGTGAAAAACAAAGCACAGATGCTCAGCGTTAGAAGACCGAGTGAGAAACTGTTAAGGATTTTGACAGATGACATCATGGTGCACAGAAGAAAAAGTGGGCACTTGGAGGGAGTTCCCTCCCTCTCCACCCAGGGTCAATGGTTACACCCAGTGTTTTCACGCTGTCCCTGAATTCTTTGTCCAGTGATTCTAACTGATGAACTGCAGTTTCCTTTGAGCCCAATTCTGCCAACAGAGGCTTCCACTTGTGTTTGTTAAGGAGCCAAAAATAACCTTTAAATAATTAAATTCCTTAGTTTGTTTTGGTGGCATGAGAAGATGAAAGTGGCAACATCATTTCCCAGGATGTGCTCCAGCGAGGAATCTAGAGACCCGGGCATTCATCCTAGTTCCTGTGTTTCCTGTCTCTGCTGCCTTCTCCAAGTTCCTTACCTGCACAAAGCCTCAGTCTTACTGTCTGTAAAATGGAGATAAGAATACCTGACTCACTGAAGGTTTGCCACTGAATGTGATAGTCTGAGTGGAAGTGCTACCACAATATCCCCCTCACCACGCCAGGGGCTCCAGTTACTGGCTTCCCTGGGGAAGGATGACACAGTTATAGCTGTTCAAAATGCTTTCATGGGGCTTCCCTGGTGGCACAGAGGTTAAGAATCCACCTGCCAATGCAGGGGACACAGGTTCAAGCCCTGGTCCGGGAAGATCCCACATGCCACAGAACAACTAAGCCCGTGCGCCACAACTACTGAGCCTGCGTTCTAGAGCCAGTGAGCTACAACTACTGAGCCCGTGTGCCACAACTTCTGAAGCCCGTGTACCTAGAACCCGTGCTCCGCAACAAGAGAGGCCACCGCAATGAGAAGCACGCGCACCACAAGGAAGCGTGGCCCCCGCTCTCCGCAACTAGAGAAAGCCCATGCACAGCAACGAAGACCCGATGCAGCCAAAAAATAAATAAATAAAATTAATAAATTTAAAAAAATGCTTTCGTATCAATCATCGATTTTTCTCATAAGAACTTCAAGAGCCAGTTTTCTCCTCTGTCCTGACTCCAGGCCTGGTTATGCAGTGGTCTCTTTTGCATGTCACCAAAACTGCACTTCCTCTGGAGCGCCAGGTCTGTGTGAAATGTCACCAGAAGCCTCCCCACCCCATGCTGCATGGGCCTTGGCATGTGATGCAAGCTTCTCTTTGCAGACATCGAACTGCAATGTGATTATTTCTGCAACTAGACATAAACTCACTGGGATCAGGACTCGTCTTTTTGATATTTGGGTCTCTAGCCTAGGCACATACCAGGTGGCAATAAATAGTAAGAGTTAATTAACTGATTACATAAACAAACAAATAGATGGATAATAGCCATTTTCATTTTTAGACAAAATTGAAAATACAAACTCTAATAGAAATCCACTTCTCTCCTGTTCTGATACCAGCTGTGGTTTCTTTCTGAATAAATATATGAAGAAGTACTAAGGCTGTCCTTTGCTCCAGCCCTATCACCAGGGCCTTCCTCTAAATCTGGACCATCTCATACCTGTATGACTACAGGAGGCTCTACCTGGTCTCTGCCACCAGTTTCCCTTTCACAGCCCTGGTACATGTGCACAAGGTCAATCTGATGAAACTTCAGTGCCGCCAAGATTCTAGGCCCTGCCCAACCTTGCCTTAGACTTCCTCGGCAAGTTTACCTCCCAAGCATCCACAGAGGACTCAGGGCTCCAGCCAAACCCCAAAGCAAGACAACTCATTGTCACGATGGTGTGTCTCCCTCCCCACTCCCACCCAGGCTGTGTCTTCTGAAAGTGCAAGGCTGTGACTTGTTCACCCATGTGTCCTCAGCACCTAGAATAGTGCCTGATTCCTGAGGGACTTAATAAACATCTGATGGGCAGACAAACAAATGAACAAATGAACCCATGAGCCCATAATTCTACTGAAGAACAGAGAACTAGACTCCATGGGTTGAGATGGTCTCAGAAGGTTTCCTGATGGAGACAGGACTCAAAATGGAGCAAAGAGGGAACTAGGCATGGAGAGGGGAAAATCCATCCCGAGTGGAAGTGGAGGTGGGGGCGAGGGGTGTAGGCAGGGATCAGGGGGTCAAGCAAGCACTGGGCACAATGCAGTGGTCGGGGTGGGGGTGGGCTGGAGAGCCAGCGGAGGCCCTTGAGACAGAGGAGGAGGTGGGAGGTAAGTCTAGGCTTTCTGGCTTATATCCCACGTAGGACAGGACTGGCTCTCCGAAACCTAGGGGACAGGGACAACAGCCAGTTCATTCCAATGAGCAAGGACAACCTTCCAGGGAAAGACCTCAAAGAGTAGCTAGTGTTTTACTTATTTATTTATTTATTTTTAACTTTTTTTTGGGCTGCGTTGGATCTTCACTGCTGCGTGCGGGCTTTCTCTAGTTGCGGCGAGCGGGGGCTACTCTTCATTGCGGTGCGCGTGCTTCTCATTGCGGTGGCTTCTCTTGTTGCAGAGCACGGGCTCTAAGCACATGTGCTTCACTAGTTGCAGCACACAGGCTCAGTAGTTGTGGCTCATGGGCTCAGTAGTTGTGGCTCGCGGGCTCTAGAGCGCAGGCTCAGTAGTTGTGGCGCACAGGCTTAGTTGCTCTATGGCATGTGGGATCTTCCCGGACCAGGACTTGAACCCGTGTCCCCTGCATTGGCAGGCAGATTCTTAACCACAGAGCCATCAGGGAAGTCCCATAGCTAGTGTTTTAAAAAGATGTTTTTCTTGGGGTCTTCTTCCCTGGTGGCGCAGTGGTTGAGAGTCCACCTGCCAATGCAGGGGACACGGGTTTGTGCCCCGGTCCGGGAAGATCCCATATACCACAGAGTGGCTGGGCCCGTGAGCCAGGGCCATTGAGCCTGTGCGTCCGGAGCCTGTGCTCCGCAACGGGAGAGGCCACAACGGTGAGAGGCTCACGTACTGCAAAAAAAAAAAAAAAAAAAAAAAAGATGTTTCTCTTATCAAATCTGTGGGGAAAATATGTATACAATACCTGTAGTAATACAGTGATTATTGGCCCTAACTTATTCTCATGTTAAAAAAATTTATTATGAAATCAACCCTCCATCTGAAAATGGCAGCTCCATCATGCAATGTGGGTATTTTTTTTATTGGAACTGGTCTCTGCTATCACTCCACTGCCTATAACGCCAGTACAGAGTAAAGCTGCCGTTTAAGAGAGGAATCCTTAGGAAGACCTCTCTAAGCCGCTGACAGTGTCACAGAAACAGGCTCTCCACCTCTGCATCCTATGTTTTGACTTCATCTATTTCTTTTCAAGCTTATTAATATGAAGACTGCAGCTCTTTCTGAATGCAGAATCAGAAACCACTGCTTTCAAAAAAATCCGTGGGCAATCTTTCCCAACCATAAAATCATTTCCACTCTCCAACCATCAAGTTTTCAAATGGATCTTGTAGATATGCAAAAACTCAAAGCAAATCTATTTAAAAAAAAAAAGATGTCAGGCTGAAAATAAGGAAAATCAGAATGGGAGAAGAGAACACAAGCTGTCAGCGCCCCCCTGGCCTTCACAGCAGCACTCTTTTTATGATGAAACTACACTGCTCCCCATAAACTCTAAATCATTCTCACCTTCCCAGGAGTCTGTAAGCCAGACAATTGTTAAGGGGAGCAACTCATAATATTACTGCAAAATTTCACAGTTGAAAGTCAAATAGCAATGATTTTGCCCTGCCAGCCTGACACCACCTTGACCATGATGATAAAAGTCCCTGGGGGCTTCCCTGATGGCGCAGTGGTTGAGAGTCCACCTGCTGACGCAGGGGACACGGGTTCGTGCCCCGGTCCGGGAAGATCCCACATGCCACGGAGTGGCTGGGCCCGTGAGCCATGGCCACTGAGCCTGCGTGTCTGGAGCCTGTGCTCCGCAACAGCAGGGGCCACAACAGTGAGAGGCCCGCGTACCGCAAAAAAAAAAAAAAAAAAAAAAAAAAGTCCCTGGGCAGTGAGCGTGTAGAGCTCGGACAGTGATGGTGGCGCAAGCAACTCTTCAGTTTAAAACATGTCAGAACGTGGTCACTGAGCACGTGCCTCTTTTTCTCAATCAAAATTCGAACATTATGATAACTGGGAAATTAATGCTATAACCACCACAACAACACAAGACGCCCGCCAGTTACCATTACGCTGTGTGTGTGTGTAAAATTGGCTCATGAGACTTTAGAGGCTGAGAAGTCCCAAGATGTGCAGTCAGCAACCTGGAGACCCCAGAGAGCCCGTGGTGTGTAGTTCCAGCCTGAGTCTGAGTCCAAAGGCACAAGACCAAGATCCTAGCTGGAAGACAGTCAGGCAGGGACAGGAATTCTCTCTTCCTCAGCCTTTTGTTCTATTCAGACCTTCCATAGTTTGGATGAGTCCCACCCACGATGGGGAGGGCCATCTGCTTCACTCAATCTAGTGATTCAAATGCTAATCTCATCCAGTAACACCTTCACACACACACCCAGAATAATATTTAACCAAACATCTGGGCGCCCTGCGGCCCAGCAAGTGGAAATATAATATTAACCATCACACGCTGGTATTTAAACAAATGTGTTGGCTTTGCTAACTCATGCCTCCATCACCAATAACTCAGACCACATAACCTGAGCCCCTATATGGAAACTCAGTTCTTGGGCTATTTCTTTCTTTTTTTCTTTTTCTTTCTTTTTTTTTTTTTTTGCGGTACGCGGGCCTCTCACTGCTGTGGCCTCTCCCGTTGTGGAGCACAGGCTCCGGACGCACAGGCTCAGCGGCCATGGCTCACGGGCCCAGCCGCTCCGCGGCATGTGGGATCTTCCCGGACTGGGGCACGAACCCGGGTCCCCTGCATCAGCAGGCGGGCTCTCAACCACTGCGCCACCAGGGAAGCCCTCTTGGGCTATTTCTTAAAGAGGTCCCCGTGGGTATACAGATGCCACAAGTCTAGTCACTGACACTCCCTGAAGAGTGTAGGAAGGCACGCATTTTCTTGCAGCCTCATGGTCTTACATTAAAAGCTACTGTTGAGTATTGCAATGTGTGGAGTATTAACCTCTTAAGAAACGCTTGCTGTGCTTCTTATGATTTCTGAGCGAGAGCCTGCATCTCCTGACCAGCACTCTTGTCCTCTTCTCCCACGTCCTTCTGTTCTTCCTTCTTCTCTTTCTTCTACAAACGGAGCACCCACTGTGGGCAGGTGATGGTGAAAGCGGACTTGAGAGGAGCAAGGAACAAGAAGACCCTCCCTGGTTCATTATCTGGATCCATCGTCCGTTCCTTCATCATTCATTTTGGAAAAGTCATCTGGCCTCTGTCTGGCAAGGAGCTGATGGCAGATCTGAAACATGAAGGTGGCACAAGAAAATGAGGCTTAGGATTATTTGGACACAAGAGTTGAAATAACAAGGGAGTGGGGTGAAGGAAGGAAGACAGGCGAGGTGTGCGAAGTCCATTGGCTGAGGAGGAGGTCGGGGTGCAAGGGACAGTTACCTAGGTCCCAGTGTGGAAGCAACCTAAGGAAAGACAGTGACCAGCAGTAAGTGAGACAAGCTTAGAACAATAGGATGGAAACGTCATTGCATTCCACAAATACGTGAGACCCCACGGGCTGCTACACCATGGGATGCTCTGAGCTGGACAGACCACCACCGTACCACAGACCTGGGAACTGGGCCAAAGGGGCATCACTGGTCCCTCCTCTGTCTCTGTT
Source organism: Mesoplodon mirus (assembly GCF_964341445.2). Classification (NCBI taxonomy): domain Eukaryota; kingdom Metazoa; phylum Chordata; class Mammalia; order Artiodactyla; family Ziphiidae; genus Mesoplodon; species Mesoplodon mirus. The sequence continues at coordinate 228,093,260 of NC_138977.1, read as the reverse complement.
AATGGTCCCTCATCTTGTCCCCAATTCTTCTTAAAAAAAACTCTTTCTGTTTTTAATTTTAAAAATTTTGGTAAAATATACATAACGTAAATTTACCATTTTAACCATGTTTAAGTGTCCAGGTCAGTGGTGTTAATTAGCATACATGATTGTGCACCTGCCTCTGCCTTCCATCTTCAGAGCTCTTTCCATCTTGCAAAACAAAATCTCTGTTCCAATTTAACAAAAACTCCCCATCCACCCTCCCCAGCCCCTCAACCCCCATTCTGCTTTCTGTCTCTATGAATTTCACTAACTTAAGTACAGGTTTCCCCCGCTATCTGAAAGCAGAGCCTTCCTATAAAACCTGTTAGAACCGAAATGATGTTAACGAAGAAGCAATGACCTTAGGACACATTTTGCTAAGGGATGCACAGAGTAGATGGAGATAAAGCACAGATGCTCACAGACACTGTCCAAAGCTCTGGCACCTTGATGTTGAGATGCTGAGCGTGGTCCCCAGGAAGGAGCTTGGTGGGGCCCCCCTCTCCCTGCCTGAGGTGAGCTGCCTTTACAACAGCTGCTGCAAAAATAAATGGTGAATGCTGTTTCCACTTTTTGCCTTTTTTCGTAAAAGTGAACATTTTCTTTGGAATTCTTTAGGTAAGCAGAAATAGGTACTGGTGCAGGTCTTTCATAAAGGCAAAGTGGCATAATGTGAACTTTTGAAAAGCGGGTATCTCATTTGAGTAGAAACATAACGATGTTTGTCCTCTTGTAACTGACATTTCACTTAGAGTGATGTCCTTGAGGTTCATCCATGTTGTAGCCTGTGTCACAAGTTCCTTCCTGTTTAAGGCTGAATAATATTCCATGGGATGCGTTTGCCACAGTTTGTTTTTACATTTGTCTGACAGACGTGGGGTTGTTTCCACTTTTTGGCGATGGTGAATAGTACTGCTATGAATTTGGGTGTAGAAATCTCTCTTTGAGTCACTGCTTTTAGTCCTTTTGGGTGCATACTCAGAAGCGGAATTGCTTCATCTTATGGTAATTCTATTTTTAATTTTTTGAGCAACCACCATACTATTTTCCATAGCGGCTGCACCATTTTACATTCACACCAACACTGCATATGGGTTCCAACTTCTCCACACCCTCACCAACGCTTGTTATTTCTGTTTTATTTTGAATGATGAACAGTCCCCAGCTCTAGATGTCATGTGCCCCAGGATTCAGGCCTTCTTCTTCTGTGTCTATACTCTCTCCCTGGTTGGTCCTGTCCAGTCATGGGGCATTACAGAGTATCCATATGCAATGGCTCACTGGTCCAGCCCAGCTCTCTCCCAGTCTCTGTCTCTCTCACAAAATCCAGACTCATTCATATAGCTGCTTACACACTCTCCTCTGGGTAATTAAAAGGCATCTCAAACTCAACATTTTCAAACCCAAATTCCTGATCTTGACACCCTCCTACACCCCCCACCCTCCCCAACAAGCTACTTCATCCACAGCTTCCCCATCTTAGGTGATGACAAGTCTATCCTTCAAGTGGTGCTGCCTACAGACCTGGACCAAAGGGACACTTCTGGGGGCTCCTTACTTAGAGGGTCCCCATACTAAGCGTGCATGTGCACAGGTGAGCACACACACACACATACACATCACTTTCTCAAGAACATGTGGATCCAGGGCTTCAATCTGGTTGGGTAGGACCACCATCTCCACAAACATTCACTCAAGTCTGATACCATTTAGACCCCAAGATCCCCACACTATCTGTCCTAGTCGTAGTCTGAGTGCCAGGGAGGTATGTGGTGGAGCCCCAGCCGATGTTGGAGACAGACACTGCTGCTGAGCGTTGGCAGAATTTGAGCATCAGAGAGCTTCAATAAGACCAAAACCAATGCATTAACGTGCTAAATCCTTCTTTAAGCAGGAATGCAATAGATTCTAGCATAATGAAGTATCAGTCCCCAGTACTGCCCAGTGTCCATTTTCTTACTTGTGTTCACGTTTGATTTGTGATTCCAGACTTACTTACAGATGAGCATGGCACTCATCACAGTGGTATCTGGTTGCTAAGGAGCATGGATGGCAACATTAGACAGTTCGCAGTCTCAAATTTGCATATATGTAAGTCTAGGTATAACCTACGGTGATGTGAAAGAACGGGCCTCTACTTTGGCAACTGGATGGACGATGCCCAGGAGAACCACAGATAGTTTTATTTTTATCACAATATTTCATATGTCTAATTAAACTTTCAAAAATGAAAATGAAAATTTTAGCTTTAAATTTAATTCAATAATTCAAATGTGTTTGACCTCTTAATTTTAATAGCTAATTTTGAATTTTTAGAAGCAAAATAATTTTTGAAATCATGAAAAGTAATTCATTTTTTATGTTCAGTTTATATTTTTGACAAAAATACATTTGAATTTCATACACTTGAGAACAACTTAGTTCTTGGTTCTTTATTTCATTAATGGCACTAGAAGACAAATTATATGAAAATCTTGGTCATACAACTTAACTCATGATTATACTGAGATGAGACAAGAAAAGTAAGTTTTATGGGAAAAGTTCATGCTAACTTATGAACTATAGATGTCTTTATTTTTTCACTTATTCAATCATTTCCTGGCCCATGAATAGGACCTCCAGACTGTGCAGTAAGCCTTCAATGCAGTCAGTGACATGCTGCCAACTTTCAGTCGCAGAAAAGCCCTATCTTTTCACATATTTTTCTATTCCATCATCACAAAAGCAGGAGGATAGAAAATATCTTGCTAGCTCGATTTAGACTTCCTAATATTTAGACGTGGGGCCTGGGGTGCTCCAATTGCACTCTGGCTCCAGGACTAGGCTAGGGCAGCATTACCCTCTGGAGTGCAGGGAAGGTATCTGGGCATCCTCCCCCAGTCCTCTCAGTTAGTGTGGCAAGGACACCTGCTGGCGGGAGCTTCAGGTACATCCAGGGTCAGCCCAAGTCTCCTGCCATCTCTGCCGTCATCTGCTGCTGGTCACTGGGAACCGACCACATGGCTTCCTCTCCTCCCTCTTCCCTGCAGCCGTTTCCCAGTCCAGCAGCCAGAATGGACTTTTAAGGCAGCCAGTTGCTCTTGAGCTCAGAACCCTCTCTGTGCTCCCTCTCCCGCCCCACTCCTCTCCTTCCCCTTCCACGCCCTGCCTCTCCCCTCCTGCTCCAACACTGGCTGTTCCCTCTGTCTGAATGCTGTTCCCTCCAGCACCTTGGCTGACTCTCACCACCTTTAAGTCTCAGCTCAAATACCACCTTCCTAAGGAGGCTCTGCCTGGGCACCCTGCTTTCAGTTGCATATTCCCCTCTGTATCCACTTCTTCCTGAAATACCCATCCACCTAAACCTGCTCTGATTCTTCCTCGTGGCCAGTTTCACCTCCTAAAAGACTCTACCAGTGACTTAGTCATTACCTGTGTTTTCTGACAATTGATTCCCACTTGAAGATAATCTCCACAGGGGCAAAGATTTTTGTTTGCTTTATTCATTGGGGTGTCCTAGCATATGCTGATGCTTAATAAATATTTATTGAAGGAGTAAGAGGGAGCAACCAAGGGTTCTTCAGTGAGGAACTGAGATCGATGCAAGTAGAAGGAACCAGGTGGGTATCTGGGATCCCTTAGTCCAGTGGGATCCACCAATCCTAGGAGCAGAAGAACCCTGTATTCAGACAGAATTTGAAGTCCAACGTATCAACAGACACAGGCATCGCTGGGCTGGTTATTGAAGAGAGTGGTTTGAGGGCTTCTGGGGCTCTGTGGAGTGTTGTTTTCAAAACCCTGGGCTGGTCCAGACCCCTCTGGGGCAAATAAAGACTGGAAGACCCAGAGAACATGAGCATGTTGACTTGGATTTCATAGGTTTCCAGGAAAGAGCCCAGGTGGGTGCCTGGTCTGACCACCAGGCCACTGCCCTTTCTGTTCTGCTGGACCCCAGGATGGAGATTTAGCCTTCTGAGGAGCAGAGAGTCCCTGGTCTTGAGAAATGGAACAGCTAGGGGAAGAAGACTCTTAGAACTTGCTTGCCAGATCACTTGGGGTAGAAAAAGCCTAGAATTTGGGAGAAAGCTCACCTGAGGACTTTCCCAGCCAGGGCAGAGCCAAGGTGCTCAGGCTCAGGCCCCAGGCAGCCACCCCATCTCAGCTCCTGCTGTGGCCTCCTAGCATTTCCAGATTTAGCAAATAAAAATCATGGATGCCCAGGTAAATTTGCATTTCAGATAAACAACAAGATTTTTAGTAGAAATATACTCTCAATGTTATCTGTATCATTTATCTGAAATGCAAAGGTACTGGGACAACCTGATTCTACCACCAGGCCATTGCAAGGGGCAGGGGCCCATCTCCACCACCCATTTCTGAGATCATCTCCTTCCCCAGGCCCAGGGGAGCAAAAAGAGCCAGAGGTCCAGCCACTCCCCCTTATTCAGCCCCAGGTAAGCAGAACCCTTTCATCTCTCCTTGGGGCAGGGCTCTGCCCGACGCGCCACCCCTGAACCCCGACTACAGGGCTCTTCCAGCCAAAGGCTGAGTGGGGCTTGAATTCAGACAACATCTGAAACTTGGAGAGAAGCATTTAACTTTTCCCTGGGCAGGGAAGCCCTAACTCAGGATGGGCTGGCTGTTCTTCCCAGGAGAGAGAAGGGAAACTTGTAATCTTGCTTTTCTTTTTCTTTTTCTTTTTTTTTTTTTGACTGAGAAATTGCTAGCAATGGAAAAGACAAAATACCAGTTATTTTGCCAAGAAGAAGTCTTTGAGAGTTGGAATACCATGGAACATAATTAACATGAAATCTACACTGAAGGTATTTCAGTCCGTGACAGCTGTGAACATACTGTGTAATTCCACCAGGCCTATGACTCACCTGACCACAGGGCAGGTAGGAGGAGGTGACGGAAGGCTCTCTCATCAGCAGGAGCCATGCACAGCCTGCTGTGTGGAAGAATCGCCACTGTTTCATCATACGGAATGCCTTTTGTTTAGAGGCCAGCGAGGAGAACGGATGATTTCTATTTCTTTCTTTATCAGGAAAAAAATGTATTTTGCTAATGAGAACTAAGCTCCCGTTGCCCCACAAAAGAGGGCTTTGTCTCATCCCGGGGTCTGCAGTGCAGGGTGAGGCAGGGGAGTCACTGACCATGATTTTTCTCCAGGTGTTTCTACTTAGCCCAATGAGCAAATCACACCTATAATTAGAATTATATGGAAAATGTTAAGACCCTTTAAGGAACATCTCCGGGTCCTCATCCTCTTAAGTATCTGTTGCCATGGAAGCCAGCAAGCAGCTCCAAAAATCTGGAGTGGTGAGCGGCACTCACCCACTCGCCACCGAGGGCTCCTTTAAATAAAGTTGCCTTTTTTCTTTGGTTTCTGAATAAACATAAACCTGGGTTTTTCGTGCAAGATCCTGATTTCAAGGTTATTGATGCCATACTAAATTAATACAGTCTGTGCGACAGTGAACACCACCCAGCAAAGCCGGGGATCCTCCTGTCTTCTGAAAGCTTGACATTTGTTTTTCATCATGAACTTAAAGGTCAAGAGCTACAGATGGATCAGGGTACCTGCCTGGGTTTACATTTACATGCATTTTATTTTATTCCCACATGCGCTTTTTATGAGATCCATCACTGGAATAAAACTGTAGCGTTCCCGTATTCTCTAGGCTGGCTAAACTAGGAGAGTTGTCAAGCTGCTATCTCTACATAATTTGAATTAAAATAAGAAATATATGCTGATTTGATGTTTTAAAAGCAAAAGCTTTAAGTTTAACGTTGGCTAAAACTGGCCAGCATAGAGAGTGACAAATTTCTTAATGTTACTTACTTATTAGTGTAATGAGGGGGTGGGCTGCAGATAGAATCTACTTTTTTAAAAAACTGAAGTATAGTTGATTTACAATGTTGTGTTAATTTCTGCTATACAGTAAAGTGACTCAGATATAGATATAGATATAGATATTCTTCTTTATATTCTTTTCCATTATGGTTTATCAGAGGATATTGAATATAGTTCCCTGTGCCATACAGTAGGACCTTGTTGTTTATCCATTCTATATATAATAGTTTGCACCTGCAAATCTCAAACTCCCAATCCATGCCTCCCTAGAATCTACTCTTATTATGCACTTTTAAGTAAAAGTCAGAGACATCTCACCCTCCAGATAACCCAAACATGACTAGCCAATAATTGATTCAGAATTGATGGGAATATGACTCACTCTTTTTCTTCACAAATGATTTTTTCTGTGTGTTTTGTTTGTGTGTGTGCTTCTGTTCAAGGTAAGCATGCTGCTTGTACTCTGGTTCCCTTTTTTTTTGTGATACCAAATAACATTTTATATTTTCACCAAAATACCTGTGGAGCTGACAGAGCATGATGCATTCATTTTCCTTGATTTTGTAGTGAGCGAAAAGGCTAGCATGAATAATTCAAAAATAATGCTGAGACTGTTAAGATTTAGTATTGGAGAGGTCATCACAGTTGGGAGAAATGAGCTAGGAGACTATTACTATTCCACGATCTTTGAATCTCAAGGTGACATCATTATTATTTCTCTATATCTATAACGTGGCACTGCAACCAGCTTATTGCTGTGTTTCTCATGTAGGGGAGAAAGATCAATTATATACAGACCTCAAAATGTGAACCATAAGCAGAGTGCCCAATAAAACTGTCATTAACAGTCCCCACAATTTTAGTTGCCTGCTTCCAGGTCAAGTTGCTTTAAAAAGATAACTGACACTGAAAGGTTGAAGAAAGAGCATTCATTCTAAAGGGAGCCATTTCTTAGCCAAGTAACTGAAACTCCTTAATAACGCTGCCTAATTTGGGTCCGAACTGAAAAGACCACCCTAATGGTGAGCTTAGCACAGAGGATACTTAGAAGAATGAATGTGCCCTGGCGTCCCCCTTTGAAAAATGGGTCTGTTATGGGATTGCCCTCCACCACAAGCCCTCTTGAGTAAGCATAAAGCAGTCCCTTGAAATCATATTTAATTTTTTCCTATTTTCAACCAGAGGTGGAAAGATATCACCAAAAAATAAAATGCAGGCTAGAGCAGTGTTTACAGCGCTTCCCTCACCATTTGTTACCACTACATAATCAGCGATAAATCTTGCTTTCTCTGGAACGGGATTAAAAAACGCCTCTACATTCAAAAATATTAAAATGGAATAGAGCTGTTACTATTGCAAAAATCCCTTTTTTTCTGCCTCCAAAGGGTCCCTGCATGTTTAAAACATCTTTTTGACTTTAGAGGATTTTACAAGCCTTCCTACCTACTTTTTATTTCCTACTTTTTTTTCTTTTTTGGCGGTACGCGGGCCTCTCACTGTTGTGGCCTCTCCTGTTGCGGAGCACAGGCTCTGGACGTGCAGGCTCAGCAGCCATGGCTCACGGGCCCAGCCGCTCCGCGGCATGTGGGATCTTCCCGGACCGGGGCACGAACCTGTGTCCCCTGCATCGGCAGGTGGATTCCCTACCACTGCGCCACTAGGGAAGCCCCCTCCCTCTCTTTATAGCAGCCACCTTGGGGTGCAGGGAGCCCAGCCAGGGACCTGCCATCTGAGCATGCTAAAAGGAAGGGTAGGGACCCGGGGTCCCTGTGGATGGGGCTGAGCTCTGACCGCTGCCCCTAGACCAGCTCTTCACCTGCTTCCTTCTGTGGGGAACAGTCAGGGCTTCATTATGGAGCTGCTTCTAGCAGGTTCCTATGCCTTGTGTCCAAACGCATCCTGACATGTGTTAAACAGCAGAATGAGTGGTTAAACTCTGAGGACTGGTTCACATCCCCGGCGGTGGGCGCTGAGGATGGGACGGCAGTCAGTGAGCCAGACTCCCCGCGCTCAGGAAACGTGCTTGGCTGGATGGGCTGAACGCACCATTGTTGGTCAGGTTTAGCTGAGAGAAACACGGAAATCATTCTTTTCCAAACGTCGAAGGAAAATTAATGGTATGGTGCACACAGGAGTCCGAGACAAGCACATAAAACACAACACCATAAATATACATTCACAGCAGACAATGTTGTTTTGTTTTTTGTTTTTTTAGCTACAAGGACTATATTTTAACCCCCTGTGTCTGACACCCAAATTCTCAGAAGCCCTTCCACCTCTGAGTGGAAGCCCCTGAGGGCAGACGTGGCCAGTGTATGAGGCTCACCATTTCACTGAACTGCCCAGCGCAGACCCTTGGTCTCTGTATTAGTTTCCTGTGGCTGCCATAACAATGTATTGCCAACTGGGAGGCTTCAAACAACAGAAAATTTATTCTCTTAGAGTTCTGGAGGCCAGAAGTTCAAAATCAAGGTGTCATCAAGGTGTCAGCAGGGTGGGTTCCTTCTGGAGGCTCCAAGGGAGAATCTGCTCCCTGCTCTTCTCCCAGCTTCTGGTGGCTTCCGGCAATCCCTGGCATCCCAGACTCGTACACACAGCCTTCCAATCTCTGCATCCATCATCACGTGGCCGTCTTTCCGGCCATTGTGTGGTGTGTCTGTGTGTCTCCGGCTCTCACATCTCCCTCTTCGTATAGGAGACCAGCCATTGCATTAGGGTCCACGCTAATGCAGTGTGACCTCACCTGAACTCGACCACATCTGCAAAGATCCGATTTCCAAATAAAGCCACATTCACAGGTACCGGGGGTTAGGATTTGGATGTATCTTTTGGGAGACACAGTTCTACCCGCTATTGTCACTACTTGTCAAATGAATGCACTGCTCCTAGGTCAGTGGCATCCATGGGCCGTGGGGAAGGGCCTGGCATGGCTTTGAACACCCACAGCTGTCCCCCAGGTATCCACCATCTTAGGATTACTCCAATGCTTCCAACAGGCTGCTAGCTTCTCCTGCGCTTCTCCCTAGAGTAGCCAGGGATTCCGGGATCGGTGCTGTCTGGACCTGGAGCCTAAGGGGGTAGGGAGGCTGCAGAGGCTCCAGGCTGGGAGCTTGGCGTGGGAGGAGTGGGCAGCCGCCCAGGAGCCCGGGCCCTGGTCCCACCCTGGGGTCCGCCTTTGAAGTTGGAGGAGAAATCTCTCACTGCAAGGACCAAGCAGAGGAGGGAGACCCAGGTGGGCTCTGCTCTCCTCACTCATACCCTGATCAAAGAGAATAGCCTGGGCAACGCCTAGCAAATAATGAATAATGGCCGAGTCAGGCCAGCCCGACGGGGGACCTGCCCGCACGGCCGCTCCTTCCCTGTTCTTTGCACCTGCCTGAGCCCTGCTGGGCTGGGGACTGCGCCAGAGAGGGAGGCGGCCCCTTGCTTTTTGTTTTGTTTTTAACATTTAATATGTATCATGCTGTCCCGAGGCTGCTCAGTACTGACACAGGTGGAACACAAATGGGCGATATCAGCCGCTGCCTTATTACGCACCCGAGCCTGGGAGAACGTGGAGGCAGAGTGTGTACCCGGAGCAGGTTTTCAAGGGCGGCGATGCTGTAACACTCCGGAGCCTTCTCCCTCCAAGCTTTCAGTGACTGTATCCCCTTTGGTCCATAATCACAGCTAATGGGCTGGCCACAGAGGCATCAGGGACATAAAATGGTCTAACACTACATTGACTATAAATAGCAAAGCCATAAGTGACATTACTTTGCAGATAAGAAACAATCACATCATTAAGCAAAGGTGTTTAGTGTATCAGTCACCCTAACTTTGATTTATTGCAAGGCATTTGTCTGTCACCAGCACAATGGAAGCTATAATGCAACTCAAGGGTTTAAAGAGAAAATTAAGATGAATATTGCTGCTAGCACTTTGGTTTGCACAGATGCAAAATGGGTGGGCTTCCCTCGCTGCCTGCAGGGCTGGCCTCAGCCCAGCTTCCCAGGCCCAGAGGCTAAAGACTGCCTGTGGGTGACAGAGAAGTTAGCCCCGGGGGCTGGAGACTGGGGCCGCCCAGGGTGGGAGGCAAGAGGACCTCACAACCAGGGTTTCTGGAAAGGGAATAATGCATTCGAAACGGCCAGGGCTCCCCCTTTTATTTTACCCCTGAAATATGGAAGTAATGATTAGTTATTTTGATGAACATGGTTTTAAAGTGTTGTCTTGGTAAACACAACCGCTCCTGTATTCCATTCAATTTTAATCCAGAAAGCAATTTTGGAAAACCTACTGTAAACCAGGCACTGAGCCAGGCCTGGAAAGTTTAATGATGGATAAGTCACAGTTTCTCTCCTCCAGGGGCTCATGACCCAGCTGACAAACTCACAGTGCTCAGCGTGGAGTAGCTGCTGGCGGGGTGAGTGTGAGATGGATGAATGAATGAATGAGGGAGAGTGAGGATGGTGTATGGATTCCCAGGGGCACGTGGGGATTCAGAGGAGGGAGAACGTGCCCTCTGGTTGGAAGGATCAGGAAAGAGGACGGGAAGGAGGATGTCAGAGGGCCTTAGGAGGCTGGAGAGACGTGGATGGTGGGCGGGGGCGAGGCGTGGGAGGGGGGAGGGGCACCGAGCAAGTCACCCGATGGCTGAGGTGAGCACCCAGCTCACGCCCAGGTGTGGACTCTAAGAGGCTGGTGGGGAAACCTCCAGGAACAGGTAGATCTGGTCACCATCTTCACAAGGGGTGGAGATGGAGAAAGAGTTGTTTTATGGAGACGGTTAAAAAACTCAATGAGACACAGAATTCAACTCTCTTCAGACTTGTGGTTACTAAGTGTCTCCTTGGAAATGAATGAAACACCATCCATCTGTGATAATATTAATCTGATGATTATTCACCATAGGCCAGTCAGGAGGAGTCATTAAGTACCTACTGGGCGCTTCACTGTGTCGGGCCCTGGTGGTCAGGGGAAGGAGTGGGGGTCAGGCCCCTCCTGCAGAAGCCCCCAGCCCACAGATCCCCCAGGACCCTGACCACTCCCACCCACCGGGACACACTGGGTGCCCCGGACACTTTGCAGCCCCCTACAGAGGGAAATTCCATTCTCATCATTAGGAGGCATCTCAGTACTTCAGGTAGTATAAGCATCTCTACAATTTAAATTTAGGAACGGCCACGCTATCTCAGGACAAATGAAAGAAACACCAAGTGTGCTCAGCACTGTTCCTTCAGGTCTGGATTGGTAAGAAGTGATTTCAATGCTGCGCCGGTCTTAAAACCAAGTGCTCAAAAATTCTTTGAACATCTGAATAGCCTCTGTGGTTTGTTTTCTGCAAGCAGCTATTTCAAAATGACTCAGCATTTCGCTGCAGTGCTTCAGACCAAACCAGTCCCTTCCAGACTGGTCCGAGTGGGGAGACACCTTTGCTAACACACGGCCGGTGTAGAAAGGTGATGTGGTGCCGGCCCTCACTCAACCGGCGTGAGCCTGCCTGGCCCGCTCCGCCTGCTGAGGGTCCAGGGGTGAAGAAGGCAAATTCCCACCTTCCTTGGAGCGTTCACTTCCTTACGGTCTGGACCAAGGCTAGAGAGGCTGCAGGAGAGAGCAGGGCTGGGGCCTGGGAGGACAGGCCGCCCAGCCTGTGTCCGGGTCTCAGTCCCTGCTTCAGACGCCGCAGCTGGAGAAAGGGCTGCCCACTGTCAAGGTCAGCTATAGCGCAGATCCTCTCGCTTAGATAGGGCCCCTTTGATAGGGTTGCTGTGCACCCCAGCAGGGCATCTATTTAGCTCTTCCTAATCAGGCTCTCATTGGTTTTTACTGGTATACATCTCAAGGATATACTTACTCTTTAATAAACTGAATGTCAGGGCTTCCCTGGTGGCGCAGTGGTTGAGACTCCGCCTGCCGTTGCAGGGGACACGGGTTCGTGCCCCGGTCCGGGAAGATCCCACATGCCGCGGAGCGGCTGGGCCCATGAGCCATGGCCGCTGAGCCTGCGTTCCGCAACGGGAGAGGCCACAACAGTGAGAGGCCCGCGTACTGGAAAATAAATAAATAAATAAACTGAATGTTTTTACTCCAAGTCCAATGTGTGGGTTTAAAGAAAGCCATATTCAGGTAGGTAAGCATCAAAGTCTATGGACTTTTGGCAAATGGTACAGGGGACCCTGTTTTCTTTTGACTATTCTACTCATTCCTCACTGTAAACCGTTTCCAGTGCCCTGGGTGAGAGGTAGGGGGACCCGTGCTGGTTTCCCAGCTCTGGGCACCCAGGGCCTGCCCAAGCCCTCTCTGCTCCATTGTCTTGGGAGAGGTAGCCTTGCGATGCCTTCCTGGGCCTCACCTTTCCCTTCCTCTGCTGCCCTGAGCTGCAGTCCGGGGTCCCTGCCCGGTGCAGAAGGTGCTGAGTTGCGTGGGCTTCATGGTCCATCAGAGCAGCCCCTCCGTCCCTGGGGCGAGCCTTCCCTGTGCCAACTCAAGACACTCCTTCCTTGGTCTAAAACATGACCGCAGCATCCAGGCATTAACACACTAAATGGAGTCATTTTCTCAGATGCCCCTTTCCTGAACTAGCAAGCGGCGAAAAGAGAACTTGTATATTTGATCCACCTGTAGCCTAGATGACCTGGGGCACCTGTGGGGCCCACCTGGGAGGGGCGGCACCAAGACAGGGATAATAACGTCAATAATAATACACAAGTGATTGACATTTGTGGAGTGCTCATCGTGTATCTTTCAAGCATCACGCTGAGCACCCTGTATTTATGATCTCATCTGATCCTGCCAACTCCCCCATGCAGGGCCTGTACTATGAATATTCCCCTGGTCCAGACATCCGGATCAGGGTTAAGGAATGTCCCGTGACCATAGGCTTCATAAGTGTCACAGCTGGGATTCAAAGGCAACTCTGGCTGACCCCAAAGTCACAGGGAGTGAAAGTGCAAGGGCCCCCGAATAAATCCCAGCCATTTCTAGGTGTGGTGCTCCAACTTTGGTGGGTGTCAGAATCACCTAGGCAGCTTGCCACAAATTCAGATTCCTGGGCCCCACTTCCAGGGAGCCTGATCCTGTAGGTGTGGTGGCCTGGAACCAGGAATCTGCATTTTCAGGCAGCTCTGCTGGGGTCCCGAGCTTGGCCTTCTGTAGTTAGGGCTTGTCTAGTCCTTTTCCTCTTGCCTCAAGCTGTGACTAGCGGAGACCAAGTCTGCTCTGGCCTTGCAGCCTCCCCAGGCCTCCTCCCTTCCCCTCTGCCAGCCCTCCCCGAGGCCCAGAGGTTCTGACTGCAGACAGTGGTGGTTGGGGTGAAGGGTAAATGTCCTCTGGAGACTCACATTCACCAGCCGCCTGAGACGACCATGTGAGGTCAACCCCAGACACGAGAGCTCCTTAGACTCGCCCCTTATCTTGGATGGAAGCTGTTTTATTTCCCTCATACTCTGAACCAGGGGCTCAAGCACAACAGGTGATACCTGGCTGGCTTAAGAGCAGGCAGACAGGTGGGAAACACACTGTTGGTTTGTGTTGCCCCAGCAGACTGGCTCCCCTCAATCCTTTCCTTTGCTACGAGCTAAGTCAGGGTATTGTGCATAAAAATTACCTGGGATGTTTGTTAAAAGTGTTGACTCCTGGGCCCAATTGCAAACACATTGAGTGGGAATTTCTGGGGCTGAGGGCTGGATATCTACATTTTTAACTAGCTTCCCAGTTGAGTCTGGTGCTGTATCATAGGGACATGTTTGCTTCAAGAAACAGAATGCACACTAATGATTGTTTGCCCTAAACAGAGGTTTGGTTTTCACATGGAAATCCATAGGGAGGCAAGGGCTAGTGTTATTCCTGCTGCCCAACAATGCCATCATGGCCAAGTCCTTTCTGCCTTTTCAACCCCGAACTGGTGCATTGGCTTTTGTCCTGAAGCTCTTTGCCTCGTGGTTGCAAGATGGCTGCCACAGCTCCAGACAGAGCCCAGGTCTAAAACAGAAAAGACGAAGCAGGGGGAAAAGAAGTGTGCTAGCAACATTTGCCCCGTCTTATCAGGAAAGTCAAAGCAGTCCCAGAAACAACCCCCTTCACCATCCCACAGCACAATTTTGCTTAAATTTTATTGGCCAGAATTAAGTTTCATAACCACTTTTCACCACAGGGTAGGATGGGAAAATGCGGTAAAGCACTGAAATGATTGTTTTAGGCTAATCATGATCCATCACTTGGAGCTGGACACGAAAGCTGGAATCTGTTAACAAGTACAAGGGGGGATTGGCAACCCACAGTGTCTGCACACTGGTGCCCACTAAAATTAAAAAGTCACCTTCTTAACTTGGATGATTCCTGCATGGCCAAGACATAAGAAGGGCCTCAGAGGCACACAGTTCCCCCTCCCTTCCAATCACCTCTGCTCTCATCTTAACAAGCCTTAAATAACAACTTTCAATCAACTCCAGAAAAAAAAACATTAAAACTTTAGTGATTAAGAGGACCATCTCTTTGGGGAAAAATAAAGCTGGAATGGAAAATTAAGTGGCCCAGTGCTTATGGTACTAAATTCAAGCATCAGAAGAAAGTTGGTTCTTCTCCCACTGGTCGCACTGATTCTAGAAGTGGGACTCACAGGTATGCTGGTCACTCAAGTTTTCCAAGGTGCCAGCATGACACACTTGGCAGGTGAGGAAGCAAGAAGACAACAACAGCAAACTGAAAAGGAACTTGGAAGAGGGACAAAAACGATGCACTTTCTTCACATTGCAAAGTAGAGTGCAATACCCAGTCTCAGCACAAAGACTTCTTCTTGGAGGGTTTTCTGGGAAAACTTTAATGTGAATGGAATGTCAATTTTCCAACTTCTGTCTCTAAGCAGGTGACAAGAAACGTCCGTTCGTGGTGTTTCATATCACCGGTGATTCAAATGAACGCTGGCCTCCCTTCACTCGCTTCTCTCCTAGTTCTACAAGCTTGCCTTCCTATCCAGTGGAACTTACATTTATTTGTAATCTCACTGCTTACACTCCACTGAACAATAAAAGAACAATAAACTTAATAAAAAGCCCAAGTGATTGGAAATTGCTCTGGGAATGGCAGTCCAGTATGAAAGCTATAAATTTCCTTGTGTGTTCATGACAATGTCAGCTAATTTTTATGAAAAGCCCATCACGGAACATGGCACCAAAACACTGTGATCACTTGTGTGTCAGCCTTCAGACTTCCCCTGATAACAAAATAGAAAATGCATCATAAAATGATGTTTCAAGCCACAGATTCATCTTGAAATGCTCACGCTATCCAGGAACATTTCTTTTCTGACCCTGTCTTACACCTGAACTTTGAATTAATCATTCCTTTTCTATACTGTTACACAATACCCACTGGTACCATTATGGGGGGAAAATCTAGGAAAACAACCACGAGAAATATCATCCCATATGATGAACTTGATTGGTCCACATTAGTGAGTCTAAGGTAGACATAATTAGTCCACGGAACAACAGCGGTGACCATGGAGCCTAAAAACTTAATCTGAAACCATTATCTTCAACAATACACTTTTAAATAAACCACTGGGGGCCCGTTTCTCATCCAGTGTAACCTAATGGGAGTACACAGTTACTCGGTCGCCCCATGGGATTACAAAGAAGAAACTGGGATTCCCTTTAGTGCTTGAAAATATCCTTTCTGCCTAATCATTAACAATGGTTTCTAACCCGCTCTTCAGATCCCAAAATTTTCTGCATGTTCTAGAAAATCAAGTTGGTTTAACAGAAAAATTCTTTGGCCAGATGACTGAAAGGAAAAATAGTCATCTTGAAGAAAAATGCTCTGTGTAAATGAGCGAGGTATCAGCAATGGTAATTTATCCCCCAGCCACAGAGAGTTTGTAAACTTTACAGCTGTGAGCTGAGGAGTGGAGCCCATCTGTCCTGACTTTGTATGATTATAATCGTCAATAGATAACGCTTTAACATTTATGGTCACCCAGGGAGGAGGGGAAGAGCAGGAGGAAGCAGGGCTGGGGGCCATTTAGAACCCACCCAAAGGTCATTGTTACATGGTTCCCCATCAGACTGGCCACCCCATCTCAGTGTCCCTGCTGTCTGCCCTGAGCCTGGCACCAGTAGGGTCCATTGACATCTCTGGAGGAGGAGGGCAGGCTCCCTGGGTGGGCTTGGCAGCCCCGTTGGGCCCTTGCTGGGCAGAGATCTTACCTGAAGCTCCTGGGGCCCCTGGCGGGAGGCGATGGGAGTGCAAGTCCAGCGGGGAGGGATTCAGAGCTGGGGAACCCAGGGCCCAGTTCCTCCTCTCCGTTTGCCAGTGGCTGGCATGTTCTGCAGGCACACGCTGGGGACCCAGGCCCGAGGGCCGCAGAGCTGGCTCACTCTGGATTGGCTCAGACTCCACCTTGGGAAAAGGGCCCTTCTGGAGCCACTACCCAGAAGCAGTGCCCCTGCCCCTGACCAGATCCACCAGGTAGCAGGGGAGGGCTCTAGGCACTGAGCCAGACTCTCAGAGGGTGGCTGGGAAGTTATCCACTATCCGAAGGGGCCCAGTCTCCAGGCTTCCCAGGGGGTCCGAACCTAACCACGCTCCCTCCCTCAGGTCCACAGCCCTCAACCTCATCGGGTCACAGTTACCTGAGTCCTCACCTGCCTCCTACCTGGGCTGTGCGCAACCTGGGTCGAGTGCCCACACCTAGAGCATCCCTGCTCACCACTCATCCCAGCCCAGCGCCTGCTGCAATGCTGTCCTCAATACATGTTTGTTTTCACCGTGTATTCAAATACAACTTACCATCATGGTCTTTTTTTCTTTTCTTTAAAAATGGGAATCTTCATTTCATATGCAAAATGCCATATGCAGCTTGCAATTTGAATAAGTAGCATATCGTGTACCCTCAGCTTAAAAAAAAAACTTGGTGTTTATTTCTGCAGAAATGCACTAACATCACACAAATAAAATTGAAACCACTTTAACGGAGGCTGAAAGTTAATACTAAAGGGATCAAATCTCAGTGCTTAGCAATACAGCCATTTTTTTTTTTTTTTTTACCATAGAGAATGGACTTGAGGACACGGGGAGGGGGAAGGGGAAGCTGGGACGAAGTGAGAGAGTGGCATGGACATATACACACCACCAAATGTAAATTAGGTAGCTAGTGGGAAGCAACCGCATAGCACAGGGAGATCAGCTGGGTGGTTTGTGACCACCTAGAGGGGTGGGAGGGAGATGCAAGAGGGAGGAGATATGGGGATATATGTATACGTATAGCTGATTCACTTTGTTATAAAGCAGAAACTAGCACACCATTGTAAAGCAATTATACTCCAATAAAGATGTAAAACAAACAAACAAACAAAATAAATAAATAAAATAAAATGCATCTTAAAAAAAAAAAAAGACGTGGTGCCACCTTGTGATGAATTACCAGGCTATGCGGCACACTCGAATCTTATGAAAGGCCACTTATTGCAAGTTAGGCTGCAAGAGTAACGCTCCCTGTAACATCAGCAACTGCAACGTTTTCTAATTCCTGCTAGAAATAGGACTTAAACTAAACCTGCTAAGTTTATCAGGAGGAAATGCAGCTTTCATTGCCTTCTGCGAAGCCATTGACTTCACAAGTTCCGCATTACACCATCAGCCCAAGATCACATAGTTATTGTAAACTAGACACATGTATATTGCTTTGTTTTGTCTTCCAGGCTGTACAACTTTGCAAATCTTAATTTTCACCCAGTAAAATCCACTTTGGTCTTCTGTGTACAAAACTAAGCCCGCAGCTGTAATCATGAGAAAAAAGGAACATATAGATAGAGGGGTAACTAGATTTATAATCCATAGCTGTGTAATTAAGAGATAGCTTTTGATTTCAATGAAATGACAATGGCATAATAGAGTTTGAAAGCAAGACAAATATGGGGAGGAAGCGACGTTTATGAAGTACACGGGGAGAGAAGTGCTGAGATTTATTTTTCAAGTGACAAAACATCATCCAAACACAGTACTCACTTTTGTGGTTACAATTTGCCAAATAATCTCAAATCTTGTTAATTAAAAAAAGGGGGGAGGGTAACATGGCTAAAAACAGAAGAGATGTCTTTTGTGCTTTGAAGTGGAAAGATGCCTGCCGATTTTCTTAGGCCAACCCACCTAAGGAAAGCAAGTGCTCAGAAATATTTAACCAGTGAGTCTTTTCCCATTAATTGATTGTTCTCGTATGTACCTCTAGTTATTAAAACTTGATTTATAATAGACTATCAAAGTATTTGAGGCTTCTTTTTTTTTAAGTTTCATGTTCTCAGTATTTGATTTCTAGAGACTGAAAAAAATGAACTGGTGTAAAGTAATATGATTTTTTCCCCATGACCAGAATAGTTTAGGGAGCCACACTGCCTCTTACCCAATGCTTGGCTTGAGTTTTTAAAATTAAGGGTTTTTATCTTGCCCACAATAAGTATAAGGGTGAGGATGAGATTGGAGACATCTATTTTGGCTCCAAGCCAGCCCATGCTGGCCAAGAGACAAGTTTCCTATAATTTGAAGATCTGCAGTGAAAAATGAACTTATTGTTTTTGCCAGCCTTTATTTAGCTGTTTGCAAAAAAAGAAGGTTTCTATATTGCTCTAAAGAAAACCATTCTTATAACTTTCAATTCCACAAGACAAAAGAGTTTGTTATGGTGAATGAATGTACAAGGTTTCTATTTGAGATTTCTGCTTTGGTAGTAGTAATATCTCATAGTTGCACTGATAAAACTAGGATTGCTTGTCTCCTGGAGTCTAATGTCTACCTTAAAAAAAAAATGTACTCACTGTGATAAAACTAAAGAAATATGTGGGCTTCCCTGGTGGCGCAGTGGTTGAGAGTCCGCCTGCCGATGCAGGGGACATGGGTTCGTGCCCCGGTCTGGGAAGATGCCACATGCTGCGGAGCGGCTGGGCCTGTGAGCCATGGCCGCTGAGCCTGCGCGTCCGGAGCCTGTGCTCCGCAACGGGAGAGGCTGCAATGGTGAGAGGCCTGCGTACCGCAAAAAATAAAAATAAAAAAATTAGTCCTACATTCTGGTTTTATGAATGTACAAACCTCTCATCTCTGATAATATTAATTGCAAATTTATTTGCCATTTCATTCTGCTCTTCACTTTGTTTTCTATCAGTTGTCTCACTGTTTACTTATTTTGACTCAAATTAGTGGCTTTCATCTAACATGTGGGCACAGTTGGCTGTCTGGCATGAGGCCCTGCAGAGGTTTCTGGAAATGCTGTCAGTGAGTGGGGCGTCTGGACTGGTGGCTTTGCCATCTTGTACTCAAATAAAGACTGGCCATGCCATAGGGGTGGGGAGAGTTCAGCATCAGAGGGTCTCTTCTTTTGAGTGGGCCAGTTTCTTTAGGGAACAATCCCCCCAGCTCTTATCTGGAGGCTGTAAGGAGCTGAGAGGAGAAGCAAATGGGGCATCATAGCATTCAGCACACAGACTCTCACTTTCCTGCTTTCAATGTGGCGCCTTGCCTTTACCTTCATGTGGCCCGGGGTCCCCAAGTCCACACAGTCCTGGGACCAGCCCATCCAGAAGGCAACCTTCTGCCAAGGTGGAGGAGGGGCCATTTCCAGGCAGTCTGGGCTGGGGGCAGGGAACTTGGGGTCTAAGGGGCTCTTTAGAAAGCCTTCTAATCGCTTCTGTATTTTGAATCATTATGTGTACTGATGCCTTCAGAGGTACCAGGTACCTTCAAATCTGGGCCTTTCTGGAGTTCTGCAGCATAACTTGACTTAGTTCTGATTGAGTAAGTAGGCTTCAGCTATTTGTACTATTCTAAGTGTTTACACTCATCTGTCTGCTTTCTGTCACCCAAAACTTGGTATCTTTTCTTGTTGCCTGTCATCCCCTATCCTGTTTTCTTTGTCCTTATGAGTTCATGACTTTTTATAATTCCATCACTGTCATTTTAGTGGTATTTCAGGAAGGGATGGACATAAACAAGTGTGTTTGGTCTGCCATAGTTAACTGGAAGTACAGTTTTTACTCTTTATTTTTATTGAAAAATGATTATTTTCAGGGGTGAAAAATGATGAAGACAAACAAAATTATTTTAGAAATAAGATAATTATTTTTGTTAGGCAAAGAGAGGATATCATGAGATTCAGTTCTGATTTTGCCCTTTTTCCTTTTTACTGTAGTTAATAGAAATGAGGTGCTAATGACCAAGAGATAGTCATATTCCAGAACAGCTAACCATGGAGAGAGATTTCTATTTATTTATCGGTGTCTCCTTTGAGAAAGCGGTATTTCCACCTGTCCTCATCTGGTTTTATTTTCTGTTATTGTGTCCAGAGGGCCCCTGATCATCAATACTGAATCTCAAAAGAATAGATTCATTTGCTCGCAACTCTGACTAAGCTGTTTTATTTCACATTTTCTTTTTAGGACTAGTAATGTGGTTTTGGCCAAAAGCTCTCATAGGTTTAGATAATTCTTTATTTTGGAGTCTTGGAGAACTTGAAGACTGTGCAATCATTTTCCTGCAACATTTTGAATGGTTCCTTTTGCTCAGGTGATCAAGAGGAGACAGACAGGATCCTCATATTTCTCATGTTTGAGCATAGAAAGGGTTTCACAGCAGGTCGGCCATTCTGCCCCTGGAGACATGGGTGACCCTCAGCAGCCTGTCCTTCAAACAACACTGGAAAATACACCTCACTTAAGCAATATGAAACTTTTCTTGGATGACTCCATTTTTTCAGATGTGCATCTCAGGTTCACTTTGTTCCAACATCTTTTTTTTTTTTTTTTTTTTTTAATGCTGGGAATGAGCTTCTATATTCCACAAAGATACGACCACAGAGATGTGAACTAGGGTCCCTCCTTGTAGGACCTAAACATTAGGTGCTTTAGAAATTGAATTCTTTGTTTCAGTAAACTGGAAGCAAGTGAAACTATCTTTGAGAAAGTGGGGCAAGCCCCGTTCGGACTCCTTCTCACCAGGGGAAGCAGTGTTTCTCTATAAATAGCACAGCTTAATCACTGGGCTGACCAGGAAATCATTCTCCCTTCAGTATCATTTGCTGTCCCTGTGACATTCGAATCCCACAGTCGGTGGAGGGCCAGCTCTCTATATCAGAGAAGAGGCTTCATGCACCGAAGCACGAAAACAGCTGCAAAGCAGAGGAAAGATAGGGAAACTAGACATTCTTCATGTTTTTCATATTTTCAAAATATTATAAATAACTTCCCAATCCCCACACAAAATGAACTTCCCACAAAACTTTCACATACAACACAATTAACGTAGGACCTGACTGACTTCCTTTTATCATAGAAATGTCAGAAAACCGCAGACTGGATACATGCATGTAGCTCACATAACCTGCAGAGCTGTCACCTGGGCATCTCCAAACTCCTTGGGTTATTCTATCCTTTCATATTTGCCATAAAAATGGCTGGATGTCCTGTCTCACGTACTCTGGGAAATCCAGTACCCTTCCTCGCTCCTAAGGATTTGGTGGTGTTTAAGGTACTCCAGGTCACCTCTTGCTCGGACTCCTGCTTCCCCTGAATCCTTGAGCTCAGCTGTTCCCTCTGCTTTCCACCCCCTGCTGGCAGTCTCCCTTGTCTTTCACTTCCCCAGCGTTCTCCAGGCCCAGACTCTTGTGCAGAGTCGGCTTTATGGAAGGTTTGGAGAAAATGGAAAGAGGTTATACGCCATCACAGTACAAAGTGCAGTTGAGTCTGAGATCATGGCTATCATTGCCCCCAAAATCCGTCTGACATCCCCCCATGGGGAACGTCTCCCTGTCTGGGTCTCCTGTGGAGGCCCTGAGTGCCACCATACTTTTGGCTTGAACAGCCCTCACCAGGGAGGGACTCCTCTCCCCGCCCCCAGGCCACTTGCCTCCCAAGGTCTTGGGTGTCGGCCCCTCTCCAGCTGCTGTCTCTTGGGTGACAGGACAGGTAAGCAATTTCTGTTTTACCCTTTCCTGACCTCATCTCTCTCAACCAAAAGGCCTAACAAGGTCTTTTTCTGACCCCCAAATGGCCATCTATCCCCCAAATGAATTTTGCCATACCTGAGAAATCAGGAGCTGGGCATGCAGTATTTGCTTTTAAACAGAAGCTGTATTTGCTTCTCACCCCATCCATTTAATATACGGAGAAAAATGTTTCTGGGATTGTCAGTAATAGCACCTACCAGTGCACATGGGCTCTTCAGGGATGGCCTTTCCTTCTGCAGAACACAGTACAACCCATTCCGTGAAGTGTGGAGTCCAAAGCCCGTTTTGCCCCTGCCTCGGCCCTGACAATTTAGTGCACCTGCACTGGAGTCTCTGCTGTGGACTCGCCGAGAGGCCATATGCAGGTGAGGCTTTAACTAAAGCAGCTTTGTTTTGTCCTTTTTAAGGAAAGAGTGTGATGTTCCTTCTATCAATTTGGCTGCCCGGCAGCTGGTGTTCGGAGGTGACCTTGAAAGCACGTGCTAAGCGGCCAGCGTGCTGCCAGGCAGAGAAAGCACCAGTCGTGGGAAGACGAAGTTTTCTGGGAGCCGTGGGACTGGCGGAAGGGTCTAAATCTTCAGTTTGTGCAAAACCGTCCTTCCTGCCCAGAGAACGTCCCCACAGCTGGCCACGTGGCCACAGCCTGTCCTGTGCTTCTCGGGAAGCTCACTCCCCGCAGACGTGGAGCCCGCCCACGCCCGAGCCACGCCTGCTCGTGAGTTACTGCTTGCAGTAGCCCCGTCAGATACGCACCGTTATTAGAACCCCTGTGTTTACGGGATGGGTCGCTTGCCCAAGGCCACATACATAGTAAATGGCAGTGCTGGGTTCCGAAGAAAGCTCCGGATACATGCCTTACTGGTTTCAGAGCCCTCCTCCACTTGGGAGAATGCCTTGTTTGCAACCCCTAATAACACATTCACGATGGACCACGAGGGCTCATAACATCCCACTGTGTGTCTATTTGTATTCAAACCTGGCTATGTTTATAGTTTGGTTTTATATATGCTCATCTGCGGAAGGACAGATATTAAGAGAAAGAATGTTGCTCCTGGGAAAGCAATCATAGGGCAGAAAACCTAAGCCCACCCCACGTAAAGTAGGTGTCCTCATTACTCTCTTCAAACGCTCTGGCTTCTCTCCCGGCTGGCACTTATCTCAATTAATAAGTAGAAATTATTTGCGTGTTTATTTTTTTCTGCGTCCTCCACTGTATCTGCAGCTTCTAGGTGGTGGTAGGACCTAAAGGACACAGTGAGATTGTGGTTGAATGAATAAGTGGATTAATTTTAAAGACACAGAGGTGATAATTCACGTATTCCTCTTCATCTTTTAATAAGTTGGCCAGGAACAAAGATGCATCGTCATAGTCCTAAAAGTTTGTTTTAACAGTACTTAGGTTCAGAAGACTGCTTGCTTCTATTGAAACGGATAGATGCTTAGCAGGATTAGCCAGTCAAGGATACTTCTGGTCTTGTTTCTCAAAATCATTTAAAGTAAAAAGTTCCCACAGTTACTAAATTTGAGAATTAAAAAAAAATTAATACCTAGTTCATTAGGTGATTACTAAGGAGTTTTTACTAAGTGTTCGCTCTTATTGACAAGGCTCCCCTTAGAGTCAGTTGCAGGATGTACTTTTTATTTCAATGAACTTTGAAATGAAAACAAATCTATACTCACTATCAGTTAAGTGTTAAACCTTTCTCACCACCAAGAGTTCCTAAGTAGAACATAGTTGTATAAACTTGAAGCAGAAGAAAGGTGCTCTTTGGTGAGACATAAGAAGAAAGTCACAAAAAGAAGTAAACTTTTTAGCATCCGGAGGCTTTGAGGCACTGATATGTTTATAACAGCAGTTATGAGGTCAAGCCCCGTATTACATGGACGGGGACGCTTGTGACACAAACTTTGGACAGAACCTTCTTCTTAGAAATAAATGTGTTAGTCGGATTTATTCATGGCAAGGGACAGAAAAGCAACTGAAGCCCAAGGAAATTAGTCGGTTCTTGACATTGAGGGTCCTAGCTCTGGCACAGCTGGATCCACAGGTCAGAGAACATTGTCGGTCTTTGTTCTTTCTCTGTCTCTGTCTCTGTCCCTCTCTCCCACACACACTGCTGTCTGGGCTTGACCCCATTCTGCATAAAGCTCCTTCCACGGGGCTTGCACAGGAACCAGCTCCAGACACCCTTGGATGGCCCTCAGAGCTTTCATGCCCGAGGAAGAGGGAGAGAAAAGGAAGAGGTGGTCTCGGCATCCTTATCTCAGATCTTTGAGAAGCCTTTCACTGACATCTTTGTGAGCTGTGTCTTTTCCTGAACTGCTAATTGGGGCCAGCGGCCGGGGCTGACTTGGGTCCTGTACCCATTCCTGTGGAAAAGGGAGGCATCCATACAGATGGGGCCAGTGCAGAAACGAAAGGGAAGCTGCCATCCGGGGAAGACGCACGGATGAAGAGCGAGCAGATTAAAGTCGCCCACTCCACCCAGGTCAGGGGTGGAGAAAAGAACAAGGAAAAGGCGCACAGCCTGTTGTATGGAAAACACTTAGACGCTGTTTCAAATTGCAAAGTAGGTGAAAGAAACGTGTCCCTTAACATGCCCAAGTTTTTAAATACCTGGTACCATCTTACTGCAAATTTCAAATGTTACCCAAATAACTTGGATGTAAATTTATTCTGTTCTCTAAACGGAACTATTGAGAACATCTCAGTGATCTGATTTATTTGCTTATTATATGCTCTAGACAATATCTGGTATATGTTAGGTTCCAATTCACAGCCCTGTTTTAGTTACTCAGGAGTCTGTATCATCCATATTAATTTATTAATTCCTAGGTTTACGACTCTAGTCCTTTCTTTGACCCTCAGTTTGCTTTCCAGAGCTTTTCATTCATGTATCCAACCAGGCAATCAGTAGTTACTGAGCAGTAAGTGTTTTCAGGTATTACTGTATCGGTGTAGGTGCTCTGAAGGGATTCAGAGGAACGTACAGAGAGACAAATTTGTCATTTAACCAGAGGATGGACAGACCTCTGAAAGGGTGGTGAGGAGTGTAAAAAACAGCCAGTGTGACGTTATTAATATGAGGGGAGAGAGAACACACCAGAAACTTCATGCGCCAAAGACCCAGCAGAAAATTCAAGTTCGGAGACAAACAACTTGAATGAACGACAGAAGCTGATGGAGGAACGCTTCTCCCTTTGTCCTCCAAGGGGCTGTTCCGAGACACTTCTCAGAAGGGCCCTACGAAATCCAGGCGATATTGCTTCTGCCCCCCACTGGTCCAAGGTGGGCGGCCCGGGGGTGTAAACGCCCCTGTTCTCCCAGGCAGTGCTTCTGTAGGTAACAGGAACGTCCTCCTGGGCAGCCTGGGTCGGGAAGCAAGAGGTGCTCAGTGACGTCCGATGAGAGGTACTGTCACCAAAGTGACCAAAGGTGGTCAGAGCCTGTGCACAACAGGTACAGTGACTGGAGACAGCAGGGCTGAGGGAAGCTGCAGAGGTGCACAGAGGGGACGTGGACGCGGGCAGGGCCGACACATGGCCCAAGGCCCACCCATAGGAGACTGGATGGGGGCCAGAAACCTGCCCCTGGACTGGCCAGGGGCCTCGCCTCTACACCAGGTGGCCAATTTCTGCTGACAAGAGAATAAATGGCAGTAAAATCAGAGGACCTGCCCGCTTGGATGCAGCGCACGCCAACAGACATCCTAATGCCGATTAATTTTATACTGGCTGTATTCTCTTGAGTGATAGGTACACATAAGAAATTAACATGGTTAAGTACAAACATTAGAAGATAACCAGCGCAGAAGATATTCTGCTATACCCAAAGACTCCAAAGTCCTCAGCAGAGAGAAGACATTCTGCTTTCCACAAACTTTGTAGAGCCGCAGAATTTGTTGGCAGGGCTTTGTCCTTGGGAAACTTTATACAATCTTCAAAAGCATAAGGTGCCTGCAAAGGAACCAGCACAATGCAGCTACTGAGACGTGAGCCAAGCGCCTGATTGGAGGAATTGGGGTGAGGCTTTCACATCCGTCAGATTGCTCTCAGCATCCCCCAGAGCAGGAGGCGGAGGTCAGACAGGGGGGAGATGAGCGAGGTGCTCGCTTTGGGCTCAGAATTTAATGGGTGCCTGAGAAACCCAGCAACCAAAATGTATAAACCTTCAATGCAACATTTAAAAAACCAAAAGGAATCCACTGTGAATCCAGTATCCCCATTTTGCGTGGAGACGGGGTCATTATTACTGATGTGTCC
Organism: Mesoplodon mirus; assembly: GCF_964341445.2. NCBI lineage: Eukaryota > Metazoa > Chordata > Mammalia > Artiodactyla > Ziphiidae > Mesoplodon > Mesoplodon mirus. Next base: position 228,067,167 of record NC_138977.1, on the reverse strand, counting down.
TCTGGTCCCAGTCTCTACTATCATTTGACACAGCACTATTATTAATCAATCTGCATTAATCTTTATTTTTTAAAATACTAAAATATTATCTATGGGTTATGGCGTTTTGGGCACCACCTCAAAATCTGTGCCCCAGGTGAGCGTCTCACCTTCCTCCTCCCACTTCCAGCTCGGCTGGGAATATTACTAGGAACCTTCTAGACCGGCAATGGATGCTGTGCAGTTTGGCCCATGGTATCATAGGGTTATCTCAGATTAACCTTGAGTATTTATCTTCTTTGTTATTTCATTTTCAACACATGCTCCATAGGAATGGAAACCCTTGCTTTTCAAAACGTGGGACTAGTTTGAGCCCCTCAACTAATCAACGTTTCACGATTCCACCTCTGAGATAAGCAGAGAAGTCCCAGGTCACACAGCTGACCAGGGCGTGGCTAGCTGGCTCGCTGTCCCTCCACCTGCTGGGCCACCTGCCCTCCATCAGAATGGGGTGTTGCCAGGTGCTCCTGGCCTTTGAGTATCCCTATGAATACTTGGGTGTCCCTACGAATTGGAAGACAGCCTCCCTTGAACTCTCAGCCGCAGACCAGGAGGGAGGCCTGTGGTCAGGGTGGGACGTGGTCAAGTTGTCTTTCACCTGGAGAGCCGATGCTGACGGAATGATGTGGAGGGGCAGCCAGATGAAGCCCGAGTGTGGGCACGATTGAAAAATGAGGATCCCCTGATGAGAAACGGGTGCTTAGCAAAGGGCAGCCTGGCCCTCGCCCAGCCCGTCTCCCTGTGAGGAATGGGGCCATCTTTCACCTGCCTGCCTGAAAAGCTGCTGCGAGCACTGTGGCCTGGCTCCCCGGCTCTCCCCGGCTCCCCCCGGCAATGAATTTGCTGCTTCTTAATGTAAAACCTGCCTTTTCTGGTCATTGTGCCGTTTTATTTACGGCCTGTCTGTGGGGGGCTCTTGATCAATAGATTGAGTCCCACAGTATATTTCTTCCTTTCAGTTGTTCTTGGTTCTATTTTTAAATTACATGGGGCTGCTAATGATTGCGCACCTTGCCCTTGAGTGAGCGGGGTCTTTGGCTGCCGGGCGGCCAGGTTTTAAAGGCCTCAGGGCAGCAGATGAATGCCGGCCTCCCAGATGATTCCATTCCTGAGCTCGGCTTCTGCCTGGGAGGTGAAGGAAGGCAGCCGGCTGGAGGGCTGGGCTGCAAGGAGCTGTGTGGTGATGCCCGGCACCTGTCCTCACTCTTGGGTCCTACAACTCGGTCCTCGTTTGGACAGTTAGAATTACTGAGGGCAAGATGCTGGGATCCTTCTGTTCATCTGCTGACCCGGAAGAATCTCCAACCCAACGTCCCTCCAGGGTGCCGTGCCCAGGTCAGGCCCGGGGAGACATCACCTTGCAAGGGCCAAGCTGGAGCCGTGAGCAGGGGGCGTTACCGTAACAACTGCTCGTGGGTCCCAGGGGGGCCACAGCCAGGGGTCACAACTGCAGCCTGATTTGCGCAGGACGGAGTGCAGCAACAGCGTAGATGCAGATTTGTGTGATCCAATGAAATTATTGTTTGCATTTTCATGCAAATGAAGATAAGTTCTCTTGGCACGTGAATTGTGCCTTTCATAAAAGCTGCAGCTTCTGGGCTGCGAGCAGAATGTGTTCGCTTGGGTTACTGGGGTGGGTGGTCCTGGAGCTGTGTGTCGCCAAGTGCTTCCGACCGGAGCCCCACAATTCCCACTGATTCCGTCATTCACGGGCCAGGTATCCTCACACCTCCTCTGTGTTGTGCCCTCAGTATTCCACAGAGCAGCCTCATCTCCAGCTATCGATTACAGCCGTATTAATTTATTTCTCCGGATCTCTCTCCCCACGCTTGTTGGGGGCACGCTCACTTTAAAATATATGTATTTTCCCCCTTGCTGGAGGCTTTCATGAAACAAGGCTAATACTCGGCACTTGGGATTCAAGCCATGGCATCTCGCAAAGTTTGGATGTATTAATGAACAAAAATAAGAGTGCAGAGAAACTGGAAAATTGGCAGGCGGTTGAGAGCAAGCCAACAGGAAACTGTCTGATTATGTGCATGGGGGCAAAATTAGTAAAAGAATTTGAAATTGTCTTGTGAGCAGAGATTCTATTGTTTGCAAAGAATAATTCCATCTATTTTAACATTTTCAAGTGCAATTCCATTGGTAACGGCTCTTCCTTTGATTGTGAGTGATGTTAATTGAAGGGTGTGGCTCCACGTCTGTTTTGGCCGTTAGACTCACATCTTTTGTTTAAAAACTCAAGAGTGCTGGCTTTCCTGCCCAGCCTCCCTCTGTGTTTCTGTTTTGGTGATGTGATGAGAGACTTACAGTGTTTCCTTGTGTGTATGGTAACAGATGTTTATGTGAATAACAGACTTTTTTATGAAGGCATACACTTTATAGCCAAATACTAATTAAAAATAATTGCATGTAAGCATTTTTGTTTATTCCCTGTTGTGCATCTTTAATCATTTGAAATCACCTGCAGTTGGAAATTGAGGCAAAGATTTGATACTGCAATTATAAGACGCCATCTGACTATATATTAGGTAGAAATAGCAACATATTTGAGGAAAAAGAATATTAAAGCAGAATGCCAGGTCATCCTGAAGTCTCTTGTACACTGGGTCAAAATACTAATACATTACTTTGTTAAACTAATAGGATTTTAAGGCATCATTCAGCCACCAAAACAACTGCTTCATGAATAATATCCTATACCTGACACAGTTTGCGCGCTAACAAGCTCATTACAAGTAGGTTTTAATTAGAGGCGTAACAGATGGTTCCCAATAAATATAGGCAGTGGCGACTCCCTGGCCTTTTTTTTTTTTCCCCTTTTAAAGACAAAAATTTCAGGTAATTGAGAGACTGGGAATCTTAGTTTGGGTTTAATAGTATGTGTTCAATTAAAACAAAGTGTAAAGTACCAGGCATGTGACTCAGATGGTGCACACCGAATAAAGAAAACAGGGTTAAAAACGACTTTCCTGTTTAGAAGGGAGCTTCCCCAGGCCGTGGCAGGGATGGGCCGCGTGTAGCCCCTGGTGACTCACCAGGGCTTGCTTGTCCGGGCTTTGTTTGTTAAGCATTGCCTGTCACCGTGTTATGAAGAATTAATAAGACACTTCAGAGTGTTCTTGAACTCCAGCACCGAACACTCTCACTATTGTGACATTTAACAAAAACATTTAAGCAGAAAAGAAAAAGGAATGGTTCTAGAAGCCACCTGTGCCTCTCTGCAGAAGCCTTTTAACACTATTTGGGGACACGAGAAAGAAGAGGGAACAGATAAACCCAGCACTAAGTTCCACTCTAAGAGTTTTCATCTTCAATGAACCAGACTTGACGTTTCTGTTGCTGGGTTGGGGTTAGGAATTTGGTGAACCTTGCATAGGAAGAAGGGTTATGTTTTGAGATGGAATTTACTTTTTTTTGAAAAAATGTTTCCCTTTGCTGTAAAGAAAATTCTTATCTAAAATGAACCAGCAAACTCCAGCGCAAAAAATTAAGAGGTTAGAAATAAATATATAAGAATTTAGAGAAAACGTCATTTCATCAATTTCTATTTTAGGTGTGCTTTTTTCCTTTCTTTTTTGAAATAGGGGTGGGGTCTTGACCCCTAACGAACGCTGGTGGTTCTGTAACCTTCCACCCCCATCTGAAAATATGGTTTTCAGAATGACGGTATTGACTGCCTTGGAAGCAGGTCCTCCTATCAGATTGACAAAGGGCTGTTTAAGGAAAAGAAAGAGACTGCAGTTTGCAGGGAGGCGCCTCCCAAATTGCAGAATTAGAACTGTAGATTACGGGGCATGATTTTATATTTCAAGGGCATTTTCCCACCGGCTTCTGTCTGGCATCTCTCTGCCTAGCTTCCAAGAGGCATTTCTGCTCGGGCACAGAGTGGAGGCGCGTCTCACGGTGTGCCATTGCCTGAAAATAAGGCCACTTCAGGTCTAAAATATTCCACCCATATCCCCTGGGGCAAATCGCTGACATGTAGCAGCTCCTGTGACGTGGAGCCGCCAGGCCGACAGCCGTGCGGAGATAGTCGCACATCTGCAGCATCAAGCTCCACAGCCAGAAATAGCATTAGTTAGAGTGTGAGGGTTTTAATTTCATTAAGAATTTTTTTGACAGCGTGACACCCCAGGGTCTTGTTCCGGTTGTTTCTTATCACTTATGTAGGGGAGCGGATGGGGATGTGGGAATAGATCCCCAGGCTGGACTTGTACATTTCACTTTCAAAGGCAAGAAGCCCCACTTGATATTCATCAACTGCGCACTTGGTGGAAATTCCGGGGACATCGTGGGAAGGTTCTAGGAAGGTGCCAGGGCCTGAAGTGCCCCCCTTGGCATGTGGGCACCGGAGGGCGTGCTGATTGCAGCCTGATTTACGCGTGTCACCTGAGTGGCAGGGTGACTAAAATGTGTCGAAAGACAGGAATGTGTCATCCTGTGCGACTTCAGCAAATAACCGGGGCTTCCATTCAACGGATGGAACGAAGACGGGCCCGTCAGTAAGCGGGTGAGCAGAGCCCCGTCCCGAGAAGCGCACCCCGGGGCCTCAGGGTGACGAGGCCGCGTCCCAGCGGCCAAGCCCCTCTGGCTTCCAGCTCGTGCCCCCTGCCTCCGCCTGCCCAGCACTGTCGACACAGGCCGCACCCCAGTGCTTGACGGTTAACGACCAGCCCTCACCGCCCGCCCTGCCTTCCACGGCCAGGGGCCAGCAAAAGAGGGAAAGTTATTTCTTACTCCTGAGATCCCAGAGTCACAACGCCCCAGGACCTTCATCTGTCAAGGCCCCAGGGCCTGGGGCTGTCACCCTTCACGCTTAACTAGTTCATGAGGACTGTAGTGAAGATTAATAGATGCCATGGCCTTCATTGTCATGAGCACAGGGATGAAACCCAGCCACACACTTGACAAGGAGAATAGCCCGGTGACGAAGGAGCACTGGAGTGGAATTTGGGGCGCCAGGACTGTCCGGCGTCATCACTGACTGGTTAACCTTGGAAAGTCATTTATTTCTGTCCAGCACAGCTCTGCCTTCTGCCCTGCGTCTAAAGGGGGGCTATTTACTGGCTTTTCCAATTGCTTACAGGAGGCACCAGTGCTGAAAACCCATTAACTGGAGAATGAGTGAGGCCTTGGTTTGTCTGCTGCCCGGCCAGTCTCACATCTCATGCGGCTGGGGACAGGGCTCTGTCTTAGCCCCTGGTCTCAGCTGCATCAGATTGTCAGAGACTGGGGGGCTTAAACTGAAGCATTTACTTCTCACAGCTCTGAAGGCTGGGAAGTCCAAGATCAAGGTGTGGCAGACCCAGTGTCCAGTGAGGACCCTCTTCCTGGCTGGCAGATGGCCGTCTTCTTGCTGTGTCCTCCCACGGTGGCTGGCAGACAGAGCATGCTCCCCCTGTCTCTAAGAGCACTAAGCCCATTCATGGGGGCTCCACCCTCATGACCAATCTCTCCCAGAGGCCCCACCTCCTAATACCAGCAGGTTGGGGGTTGAGGCTTCAACATCTGAATTTTGGGTGGGGCACATTTGTGAATATTTATTCCGTCCTTAATGGGCTCTTTAATGAGGCTTTGGAAGTTTGGGGTTTTCCAAGTCAGTTTGGACAGTGTCTTTACCCGTAGTGCGCCTGGCACGCTCATCTCCAGTGGGAGTGTCTTCCTTCCAACTCTAATTCTGCTCTCCCAAATACCACCCTGCTGGTGAGGCGTGTGGGCCTCATGTTGAGCAGAATGCAGCTGAGCTGGAGTAACAAGCGAGAGACAAAGTCTGGAGGAGAGGTCCCAAGCAGATTCTCGAAAACAGCCTTGTACAAAGATACCATCTTTTTTTTTTTTTTGCGGTACGCGGGCCTCTCACTGTTGTGGCCTCTCCCGTTGCAGAGCACAGGCTCCGGACACGCAGGCTCAGCGGCCATGGCTCACGGGCCCACCCGCTCCGCAGCATGTGGGATCTTCCCGGACCGGGGCACGAACCCGTGTCCCCTGCATCGGCAGGCGGACTCTCAACCACTGCGCCACCAGGGAAGCCCAAGATACCATCTTTTATACCAACTTGATTTTCACGAGGTGTCTCTTTGTCTCTCCGTAAGACAGAGCCTAGAGCTCCAGCTAACTGACCTGCTTGCCCGCCGACTGAAAAGGAAGAGCTGACAAATCCCCAAGTGTAAAAAGGACACGAGGTCGTGTCTGAGAAGGAGCTTGGGACAGGAAGACTAGGGGAGGGTCATTCTACGGAGAGCTCGGCTTGGGGCTGTTGCACGGCGGCCTCGGCTGAGGGCGATGGGAGGACAGACCGGGGTCCCTGCATGAAAACGACCTGCCCTGCGCATCGCACCGCCGTGTGCTTTCCCTCCAGCAGCGTCACAGAGACTTGGTCTTGTATGTATCAAGATGTGCTTTGGGCCTCAGATCCAGTACAGGTGTGCACAAGCGATGAATCTACTTAATGTCTCCAATCCAGAAACACAGAGGGAGTCCGTCTGTTTAAGGTTTGCCTTCTTCATATTCGTATTCATTCATTCACACCAGAAAGGACTGCCTCCCCATGAAAACCTGGTTGGGGTGAGGGGATCTCTCTGGAGCTGCGTGAACTCCCTCCCGTTTCTCCAGCGGAGCAAAGCCCCTGCTCGACTCCAGTCAACTCATCCAAGAGAGCGGCTGCCTCACTTCAATTAAGTTTGAATTAATTCTTGCTGGTTTCCTTTACAAAAACATCCAGGTTTTAATTGTTTCACCTAATTACTGGACTGCGACCCAGATTTAAGACCTGACACAGGTGATAGGAAACGATGGGCTTCCTTTGATTATATTCATTTATCGTCTCCAGAGCTTTTTGGAGCAGAATATTCCTCCTTTTGTTACTACTTATTTATATGTCTGACCTTCCAGACTCTCTGACGGAATGAAATTTCCCTAAATAAACATGAAATCTGTAAATGCCTACCTCTTCCCATTTAGGATGAAATTTGGCTGTAACTGTCTTCAAGGCAAGCCTACAATGGTGTTTGATCAAATGAGAAAACCCCACAATTGGTGTATTTCCCCAAATTGTGCAGGGGGCTTAAAGAACAGAGACCTGCAAATTCTATGGATGCTAATTATAGTATTCATTTCTAGCTACATATTTGCATGCAAATATCGGCCTGTATAAATTTGGCATTGAAAGCACCCCAAGGCTCCAGTCTGGCAGATGGGTATCGGATCACAATGAAACTTAACAGTACCTGGGGGCTTTGGGGCCAAACAGAGGCTCTGAGCAACAGGAGAGCATCCGTCTTCCCTCCTCTGAGATGACAGTGTGGGCTTTATACATTGTTCTGGCCAGAAAATATTTAAGAGGTGGTTTGGAAAAACACTTTGGGCTCATAGCCAATTTCCCTTAATGTTCTGCAGACAGTCTGTAGATCTTGGAAAGTAGGACATCTTTAAATCACTCTGTTTTGCTTCACTTTAAGTTGGGGAGAATTAGCATAAGCTGGGAGTTCAGGACAGCCCACTCCGCTGCTTCACGGGGACTCCGGTGGGAGGAGGGAGACAGGTGCTGAGGAGGGCTGCGTAAACCCAGGGATCAATTCCCCATCTTTTTTTTTTTTTTCCACGAGGAGTACTGCAAAGATTTCTTGGCCTTATCCTTTCTTACCTTGCAAAAGAAAAACACTCATCCAGAAAAAAAGGTGAAATTGGTGCCGCTCAAAGATTGAGAGGTTTTTGAGAGACCACGGACAGTGTGGGTGCCCTAGCTGGGACCTGATCTGTGAGTAGCAGCTTTTATTCCCAGAGAATGTGGATTTGGGATGTAGCACAAGGCAATTCTTTTCTTCTTCAACTGTTTAGAGTAAGCGGACAAGTGCATGGATGCAATTAAAATCAAATGACAGGATATCTGAAAGAAAAATAGGAGCAAAGAAGAAGGTATCTGAGAAGGAACATTCTTCCGCACCCCTGCAAAGAGACATTCAGAATTGGAGCGGGGAGCAGACAGGGTCTCGCACAAGAGCATATTATAAGGAGAGGCACGTCTTCTGCAGCTGTAATTTATACACTCACATATTTGGAAAGATTTCAATATCTCCCCCCATATAGATGACCTTAAAGAGTTCTCTGACCCTTGAACGCAGTCTGGCTGGGCTCTGGGATTGTTATCCTTTAAGGTAGAAAAATGAACTTAGGAAAATGATACTCATCAGATTTGTAAATGTCCAAGGAAATATGTTACACAGCGGCTTCTGATTCTGTATTGTTTCCTTGAAAACTTCCTTGCCTTGAACTTGGTGAAGCAAACAAATCTGGTTTTCTTAAAGTCTTAGGTAAATGAATAAAACTGGGCAAACTATCAAGCGTACATGTTTTAATTTTTCATAGTTCCACAAATATTTAGAATAAAGGGCTAAATCCTCACCTGGCCACGGTGCCCTGCGTGATCCTAGATGCTGTCCATCTCTCCAGCCTCCTTCAGCGATTCTGGACGTGCTCATTTCTGCTTCCGGACTTCTGTGCGGTGTTGGGCCTCTTCCTCGGGCCTCTTCCTCCACTCCACATAACTTCTCCCCTCCCCATAACTTCTCCCCTCCCACCCTGCAGCACCTCCTGCCACCTCCACCTGACCAACGTCAGCTCTTATTTCAGGTTTCAGATAAAGTGAATGGATGAGGTGAGGTCCCAAGCATACTCTGCCCCAATGCAGGGCACCTCCCTTCTGCTGTGCTTGTCACATTTATAATTGCTTGGCAATCTGTCTGCCCTCCTAGACCTGATGCTCCACCAGGCGGGTTGGCGCTGATCCTTGGTGCCTGGGACAGCACCTGGAAATAGGTGTTTGTGGAAGGAAGAGAGAGGATACCCCGAACTCCCCCAGGCAGTGAGCTGAGACCAAGGAGAGGTGTTGGGCTTACTGCTGTATTTGCAGCACACTTTAAAGCAGTTACAAATTTCAATGGAGTAACATGTCAAAAAACTTTTTTTGAGAAGCTCTGTTCATCCAGAGAGCAGTTTTTTAGAAGCTTAAACTTGTTCCTTACCTCCCCCCAGCCTCTGTCCACCTCCCCAGCCCCAAACCTAGCCCTACTGGCCCAGTAACAACAGCTCAGGTGTTTGTGCTCCCAAATACCAGGGGCTTTGCTTAAATACCTGCCATGTGTTGTGATGTCCACTGTGGGGTTGGAACTATTATTTCCCCCATTTTACAGATGAGCAAGCCGAGTCCCTGAGAGATTAAGTGAGCTGTGTTCAAGGTCGCCCAGCCAGTGAGTGTGAGAGTTGAGTTTGAGGCTGTGCTGCTTGCCTTGCTTCTTAGAAGGAGAGCAACTTCTGAAGCCTTGAAATAATTGTGCCAGTGGCCAGCAGGGAAGCTAAGTACATTGTCATTGACCCTGCTTTCACATTCAATTCATAATGATCTCGGTTTCCCAGCTCATGGTCTGCTGGAAGCATCACGCTGGAAGGAATGCGAGAGGACTTTTAGAAGATGGCACCATGACAACAGAAGTGACGGCTGACAGCTTGACACGGGGGATGGAGACAAAACTCAAAGGCAATCTGGAAACTGTGTACTAGAGAGTCCCAGAATAGATAAGTCCTGCATCATTAGGAAACTTTCAGATTTTTCTAGAGCTTCGCTTTTAGAGGCTAAAAAATTGGTGATTTAAAAAATGATTTTTCTTTAAAGGCATAAGCTACAGTCATATGGCAAATTAATTTCCCTGTACCAGGCAAAGGAAATAGCGTAATGGGTGTTTGCCAAGTGTGCCAGAAGGAAACTCCACCTTAGGGTGCTTCGTCCAAGGTGTGCCACATGCAATAAAGTGTCACCTGCTTGTCCTCATGCATAGGGTCTGATAACTTTTCATATTTGTCCTTCCACAATTTTCATTATTTACTTTCTATGCCTGTTCCTTGCTTAGCATGACACAAAGTCTGTCTATCACCTTTACCTTTATCTTGCCAGCAAATTTATTTTTAGTCCTTTTAATTAGAAAATTAAAAAAATTATATTTTATTCATGCCCACGTTACCAAGAGGAGAAGAGAATGTGGAGTATGATACAGAATACACAGAATTGCCAAAGGAATAAATCCTTGAGAAGAGTTTTCAAGCTACTAATTTTCTTTGAAAGGTTGGGAAAAGTTTTTTTTTTTTTTTAAGATGTGCTTTAATTAAAGTAGGTTTTAGATATTGACAAATATCTGAATTATTCAGTTTTCACTCATCGCACTCATTTTACAAATTGGAAAGTTTCTGTTCATTAGAATGTGATTTAAATTTGATAGTATATTTTCTCAATTTTTCCTTCTGATGTGTTAACACTGGGAGCTAAATTACCTTGAGTAGAAGTTGCTGACTTCAGTAATAAAGCAATTCACATCATCTTTTACCCTGTATCTAGAAGGGCAAATAATACTTCCAAAGACTCTTAAACTCACCCTTTCATTCTCAAGGGGAAGAAAGTAGGTGCTGAGAGTGATTGGGACTTGAGCGCAGACACCAACCTTGACAGGGACCCGATTTCTGACTCCTGCTCGGGTGGGGCCTTCCCACTGGATGGACTTTAACCTACTCTTTGGCCTCACAGTCTTGGGAAGAATGTCAACAGATTGTCTGTTTGGTACATATTTCAATTTGCAAAGTGATTTGAAATCTGAGTTATAAAAAATTTGAAGCGTCATGTAGCTTTTATCTTTTGGCAAATTGCCTGTGTGTGTCTCTTCTGGATACACTCCCTCCTTCTCCTTCCCAGAAGGCCCCAGTTTCCACAGGGGTCCCGTGGCAGAGGGAGACTAACTTCAAGCCTGGCTTCAGGAGTAGAATAGGACACCTCATCCAAGCAGTCAATACATCCATCCTGGGGGCCACAGCCATTGCTTTAGAGGCAGACAGGTAACCTAAGCAGTCTCATCAGAGTGACTCTCAAAACACTTACTGGAAATTCTGGGCCATGGGCAATGTACAATGTGATGAGAGGCCTGGATCATTTGCAGCATTTTGCTGCCATGAGGCAAGCCTGAGACAGGCAGAGAAGATTAACAGAGGGGTATGGCTGGGAGAAGGGCAAAAAATGGATGAAGCTTACCCAGGGGCCTGGCCAACTCTGGTCTTTTTAGGCATGTGAGTCTAGAATACTCTCTTCTTCTAAAGCAGTTGGAACTGAGTTGAGTCCCAACTCAGGTTGGGTCCTGACTGAGATGCACATAAGTTCATTTTCCTTTGCAAGTCCTAAAACAGGAGCTCCCTCTTCCCTTTCCTCCCCCCTCCCCCCTTCAGTTTTTAGTGAGGGTGACTAGGTGGTCTCATCTTTCTCTGTGTTTTCTCCTTGCAGTTTGATCTGGTTGATAGAATCCTCCAGAGTTTTGATCTGAGACAACAGGCAGACCCCAATGGGCTGCGCCCCAGCACCTAGCCGCTCACCTGGGCTACCTGTGGAGGTGGGACTTCTTTATTGCAAACAAGTATAGCCTTTGTATTACTCTTCTTTATGCCCAGTTTTCTAATGCAATGTTTTTTTCTTATTGGTCTGAATAGAAGTTTTACTTTTTTATGTATCCAAATTTAAAAAAAAGGCAAAACAGCAGTGTGTGAACTTATTCAGTTTAACAATGGTAACACAAAATATTAGAACTGAGGACATTTTTAATTATGGAAAATAAAAAAATAGAGAAGTACAAAGAATAATTTAAGAAAATATCAAGAAATAACATATTTGCTTCGAATTTAAAAAAATTTTATACATAAAATAAAACATAAAGGTGGTGTTGATCCTTTTGTCACCCATACACAGGCTGGTTCACCGCCTTCCACATACGTAATTACTATAGTGGATTTTGTACGATCCTGAGAGGTCATATAAATATTTTACTTGGGAAAATAGATAATTATAAAAAGTATCTGGTATTGTTTTGTGTGCATTTAAATATTCATGAATAGTGTCAGTTTTATTTGGTAACTTGTTATTTTATTTTATTTTTTTTTTGCAGTACGTGGGCCTCTCACTGCTGTGGCATCTCCCGTTGTGGAGCACAGGGTCCGGATGCGCAGGCTCAGTGGCCATGGCTCACGGGCCCAGCCGCTCCGTGGCACGTGGGATCCTCCCAGACCGGGGCACGAACACACGACCCCTGCATTGGCAGGTGGACTCTCAACCACTGCACCACCAGGGAAGCCCTGGTAACATGTTATTTAAACTCAGCATCATTTTGAGATGTATCCATGTTGGTACATAAATATACATAATTTGTTTTTAAAACGTATGCATTGGACAACACTTGGGTTTTTCCCAATTGCAACTATTGAAAATAACAATGTGATAAACTTTTGCTCCTGTTTCAAGAGTTTCTCCAGGCATATAGTTGGATATGAAATTTCTGGGTTGTAGGATACTGCATTCTTGGATCTCTTAGGTACTGATAACTTTGCTATCCTAAGTGGCTGTATCAATTGTACTTGTACCTGGGGGGTATGTGATATCCCGCTTTCTAAATCTCTCCCAATATTTGGTTTTATAAGAATTTTAGATTTTTGCTAATCTGGAGGGTGTGGCTTCTCATTTTGTTTTTAATTTTATTTCCTGCTATTTATGTGAAGGAACAGTTTTTCTGATGTTTAATTGGCTTTTTGATATTTTTTAATTTGTGAAGACCCTGTTTAAGTTTTCTGCACATTTGTCTACTGAATTGTTTGTCTTATTTCTTATTGATTCATATATCATCTTTACATAGGCTGGCTCCTGATATCTTTGTCTGTTAAATCTGCCAAGCTTTGTCTTCTTGGTTTCTGCATTTACAAAAGCTTTTCTTATCCCCCTAATATACAAATACTTGTCTGATTATTTTTAAATTTTTAAATAGTTAAATCTTTTAACTGGTAGGAGTTAAACTTGAATTATATGAAGAATGTATCTAAATGTTTTTGTTCAAATAGATAGCCAATTTTCCCAATAGCATTTATTAAAGAGTGTATTTTGAAATGCCACTTTATAACATTATACAACTATACATATACAAATAAGCATATGACACTGTATATATATCTGAACTCTTGTCCACTGATGTATTTGATTCTCCTGGGACAATATCACTACATTTCAATGCCTGTAGCTTTGGAGTATATTCTGACATCTGATCAGACAGGTCCTCCATTATGATCATTGTTTTTACATGTTTCTTACCTAGTGTCAATCTTTTAATCCTCCCAATAAAATGAAGGGCCAGGCTTCCCTCCCATTTTATTGAGGTTTTGGGTAGAACTGCCTTTTATATTCCCTTGGTCCTTGATTCATTTCAGTATCTTGAAAAACGGAAGAAAATATAAATGATCATGTTTTATGTTTTGGTGATCTTAAAGACATGAAATCATATGGAAAGCTTAGCTGTTGGGACAGAACACGCTTGCTGTGTTTGTGTCCCATGGTGTGGACCCCTCGCTGAAGAGTGAGCCATGGAGAGAAGAGGGGGAGGGTTCCACTTTGCGGGGGTGGGGGGGAAGGTCAGGGCTTGTGGGTGACCCGTGTGTTTGCTTGTTGTACTGTTTCTCTGGAATGATAGAGAAGCAAAGATCAGATCGTGTTTACCGTGACTTTGATTTCTTCAAACTTGAGTGACTGTTTCCAGTATGGATTTAGTGTGTATTCACACAACTGCGTTGAATGTCACCATTTGGGAAGTCACTGGCGTCTCTGCATGGGGGTCCAACTCCCATGAGTGGTACAGGTCACTCTCCTGGCTCTTTGTCACCTCTGGTAAAGCTTCTTTCGTGGATTTCTCTCTGGTGGTGAGTTCACTGGAACTCATTCGCCTTGGGGACAAACCCGTCCCAAAGCTGCTTCAAGATGGCTTACATTGAGTTCTGGCCTGTCTGGGAAACCTGCCTCCTCAGGCCTCTGCACAGAATAAACAGGTCCCCCTCTGCTTCTGCCTGTGGCTCTGCTTGACCATTTCTCAGCTGACAAGGCTGACTTTCTAGGAAATTACTGGGCTTAGATGGAACGTTGGGGCGAGATGGAATAAGATGATTAACTTGCGTTTGAGGAAACCAACATGCCCGCGTCCTGAGCCGTCATTAACAACCCCGGGCTTTTTCCTCCTGTGCTTAGCAGACCCTGTTGTGACTCTAACACAGCCTAGGGATTCTCCCACACAGGAAAATGCATATATATATTTACATATATATTTGTGTATATATACACACATACATGCATACACACATATGTATAAATATGTGTGTATATACACATAAACATATATATATGTGTGTATATACACATACACACATATACATACACATACACACTGTGAATTTAGTTTCAAGGGTCTTGAGAATCAGAAAAAAGTCTCAGGCTCAGACACCTGGCATGGAGGAAACTTGATGAGAAGGTGCTTTGCTTTCTAGAGCTCAAAGTAGCTGCATTCCCAGTAACAGTTATTAATAAGAAAGCATTTGTGAGGGTTCCATGGAGCCAAGCCCTCTGGTCAGACTGTTATGTGCATCACCTCCCATGGGACTCCCGTGCAGAGCACGCCAGTATTATCCCCAGGTACAAGTCTGAAACAGACCCCCCAGGGTCGAGGTCGGCTGTAGGAAGTGACTGGGTCTGTCTGGCACCTGGTGCTGCTCCCCCCGCCCCATGCCATCTTCCTCTCCTTCCAGAGCGGGGGGCGGGGGCCCCTGCCATGACCTGTCACCTGCTGCTGAGTCACTCGCTGCCACAGCTGCAGCTGCACGGGGGCTTCCAGGCCTTTCCAGCCTCCCCTCCTCTCTGGACAGTGACTGGAAATACCCCTGGTTGGGGGCAGCCTGAGGAGGCCCCTAGACAGGTCACGGTTGGGCTCTCCTGTTTTGTAGGTGCCACCCAGGTGTGTGGAGCCACCTGCTGGGCTGGCCCGACATGTGACTAGGACGCTGGGCGGAAACTAACAAGCACGTTCTGCAAAAGAACCTGATGTTTTGAGCTCTAACTTTGCTAGAACACTGGATTGCTTTTTTCTGCGTTGCCCTCTATTTAAACGGAGCTGTCCTTTGGAAACTCACTGTTGCAGATTTTTTGTTACGGCCGGGTGGCCTCGCCATGTTTATTTTCAAACTGGCCCTTTTCCCCTTCACTGCAGTTTTCAGGCCCTGGGCTGGGACCCACTGCAGAAAGGCCTGTGTGGGTCCTTAGCCTCTGTGGCCACAGCCGAGCACAGTGGGGCAGAGACGCAGTGGCCGTCTCCTTCTTGCCCCCAGTTCCCGCAGAGGACAAACTATGGCCAAGACGCTGGGGAAATGGCACACGGAACTTACAAGGTAACCTAATATTTAGTCACTGCCTTTGAAAACAGCTGAGGATTGACTGGAAGATGGACACAGATAATGGCAACAATCACCCTTAAACAGAGCCCCTATTCCTGATTCCTGATTCCTTCGTCCCACGCCTCCGCCCCGCTTCCTGTTCCCCTCCCAGGGTTTCTGCAGAGTTCCCCCCCCTCCACCCCCACCAGTTCAGCGCCCTGCCGATGATTTTCCCTGTTCCTGGCCCTCCGATTTCCTCTCCCCTGGCTGAGGCTGTGCTTCCAGAGCCTTCCCACCAAACCCTTCTCTGGAGAAATCGACCCTCCTGCCGACACCCTCCCCGTGGCCCGAAGACACGGTTTCCTAATAGAGCGCTTCATGGCGGCAAAGTGGTTGTCGATAAACCCTCCAGGTCGAGCGGAGTCAAAGGAAATCGGCGCTAGTCATTGAGCACTGAATGACTTGTTTCAAGCTCAAGTGGCAGCCCGGCTCTCAGGAAAGATTGTTATTACTGTTATTAAGTCTCCCTCTACTTCCTGTTGAACACCTTATTATCAATTTGCGTGAACGTCAGCTTGCGGGTCCAACTTCGCTACTACGCTGTTGACTCCAATTTTATAAATGTGTAAGAAGTGAGTAAATTAAGCGGTGTGAACCCTGCCAGGGCTCTGACCTTGCCGGCCCCGCGTGCAGGCCCAGGACTGCTGTACAGCATAATGATTACATTACAATCTTGTGATATTATTCAAAATGACTTCAGATAAATGAATGATAAACTAGGGGTTATGCCGCCTTTATTACAGAGCTGATAGGTAGCTAATCAGTGTCCAAGTATATGTCATTACAGAAATTATGAGCCGGAGTTTGATGTGAATTCCCAGAGAGGCTGGTTTGGAGCATCGTCTGATGTAAGGCCACAGGCTGAGCTCTGAATTCTGAAAACAACCAGCTTCTCAGCGCTCATAATTTCTGTAAATTACTAATAGATATCTTTAAAGGCCCGGGGAATATGCTTTAATCCACTAACAGACTTTCTTCGTGG
The DNA here is from genome assembly GCF_964341445.2 of Mesoplodon mirus. Classification (NCBI taxonomy): domain Eukaryota; kingdom Metazoa; phylum Chordata; class Mammalia; order Artiodactyla; family Ziphiidae; genus Mesoplodon; species Mesoplodon mirus. Next base: position 228,050,822 of record NC_138977.1, on the reverse strand, counting down.
TAAATGATCAACGCTTTTCTCTTTCAAAGACTTTTTTTCTCACCCTCTGTATTCTATATCCATTGAGCAAGAAGGTTTTCTTATTCCTTAAGGTGGTGTAGGAAGAATAGTGAAGACTGGGAAATGACTGGTCAATTACAGATTGGAGGAGAGGCATTAAAATGTCAAGTTCAGAATTCTCCAAGGCAAGTCTAAAGCCAGGAATCACGTCTTGGAGGAGGGGCAGGGCTCCCTGATTGGGCTTTCTGAGTGGGCACAGGTGGGTAGGAGCGGGCTGCCCGTCAATAGCTGCTGGATGAATGGCAGAATGACTTCGATGCTTCCTAGGACAGCCTGAGAGCTTTGCATCGGGGGATGGAGCAGCCTAGGGCTGCACGGTGAGCAAACTGGGTTTGAAACTGCTCGTCCACTACCTAGCTCATCTCCTGAGAAAACGTACTCAAATTCTTTGACTCTCCATTTCTTTATCTGTAAAATGAGGAAAGAGAATACCCACTTCTATTGATTGTGGGGATTTCATGAGAAACCAGACAGTTTGCCAATAATTTCTACCACGTCGAGTACCTGTTCCGCGTCCAGCCACCGAGAGCTGCTTCTATCATCAGTGTGCTTGTTGCCGTCGATGGCAAGATATGTGATGGTTTTGGCCTTGAAATGTGTATCTAAGAGGCCATGATGAGAACTGGGCCCCGGCAAACTGTACCTCTTGTTCAATGTTCCCGTTGTTAGGTGTCTTTAGTATGTAACTCGTCACATTTCAGGAATAATTGTGGCTTCCTTTGGCTCGTCAGGGGGTGCCTTCTATGGTAACACTGTCTGGGAGGTGCTGTTCCCCTGCAGGTGCTGGGTGGTCTCTGCATCAGAAGGTTGTCCTCTGCACTGGAAGGGATGCAGGGTGAGGATCCTGGCATCCTGCTCTGGCCCTGGCAATGCCACCAAGTGGCCCTGTGACCCTGAGCAAGTCTCTGGACTGTTCTGAGCCTCTGAAAAGCAGCGTGTGGGGGGCAATAGGTACTCCTGTGAAGTCTCTTTCAGCTCCATGAGTTCTCACACAGTGAAAACTACATTTTTACACTGATGGCCTCGTCAACACTACACGTGTGACTTGTAGAGCCACACATTTCTTACCAAAGGATCCCAAAAGGACCGGAAGACCAATGGCTCCCGGATCGACACAAGAAATGAAGACGGCCAGGAGCACAAAGTGCTCAGTCACAGGGCAGAGCCCCCTGAGAAGACAAATAAAATGGGGCTGTAAGAGAGACTCGGCCACATTAAGTTCAAGGGAGGAAAGAAAAAGAATGGAGGCAGCTTGTCACACCCAAAGATGGCAATGACATGAGGAAGGAGATCAGAAGGCCCGAGTTCTGTTTGGGATGTGCAGGGCTCTCCCTGTCCGGCCGAGGAGATCCCTCTGCCACCGCGGCAGCAGCGCCTGAAGAGCAGGCAGCCCGACTGCTGCTCATGTATGCATCGAGGTGGGATAGAGGGGGCTTCAAGGATATAGACTAGCGACAATTTAGTTGTTGTTGTTGTTTCTTTTTCATTTTCCTTTCTTTTTTGAATTTTATTTTATTTATTTTTTATACAGCAGGTTCTCCTGAGTTATCTATTTTATACATGTTAGTGTATATATGTCAATCCCAATCTCCCATTTCATCCCACAATCTCCCATTTCATCCCACCCCCACCCCCTGCTTCCCCCCCTTGGTGTCCACACACTTGTTCTCTACATCTGTCTCTATTTCTGCCTTGCAAACCCGTTCATCTGTACCATTTTTCCAGATTCCACATATATGCATTAATATATCTTTTTTCATTTTCTTAGGAAAAAACTCAAGACAATGCACTGATACAGTCTGAGTGTGCCAGTTTCCTTCTCTGGCTTGGAGGGCACCAGCCAAGAGAGTTAATTAAGGACCAGGAGCCAGGAAGCAGCTGGGTACAGCTGAAAGGCAGAGGCTGCTGCTCACCCCTGGTGGTGGGAGGTATACCATCCAGCCAGCCTGTGATTTTACCAGTGCCAATGAATATTGATACTCCACATGAACAGTCTAAAATATATTAGATTGATATTCCAGACAAACACTCTAAAATAGTTAAATTTAATGCACCCCGATTTTCACAGCAGCTTTATTTAAAATTGCCAAGATATGGAAGCAACCTAAGTGTCCATCAACAGATGAATGGTTAAAGAAGATGTGGTACCTATGTATATACTACTCAGCCATAAAAAAGAATGAAATTTTGCCATTTGAAGCAACATGGATGGACTTGGAGGGGATTATGTTACATGAAATAAGTGAGATGGAGAAAGACAAATACCGTGTGATGTCACTTATATGTGGAATCTAAAGAAATATGACAAACTAGTGAATATAACAAAAAAGAAGCCGATGCACAGATATAGAGGACAAAGTAGCCGTTACCAGTGTGTGTGTTGGGGAAGGACAACACAGAGGTTGGGGGTGGGAGGTACAAACTATTGGGTATAAGATAGGCTCAAGGATGTACTGTGCAACATGGGGAATGGAGCCAATATTTTGTAATAACTGTAAATGGGAAAAACCTTTAAAAGTTGTATAAGAAATAAAAATAAAATATAACTTAAGTTTACCAAATATATTTTTGAATAGCTTGTTAAAACACTCAAATACGGTTTTTAGAACTCTAGAGATGCATTAATATCCAAGAAGTAAGATTATAAAAACAATAAAGAATAGCTGTTGAGAAAGATGATGATTTTACATGAAGCCAGAGGAGAAAATTAGATCCTAGAATAATCAGCGTCATCACTGGGAGTTTCATGAGGTTTAACCATTACTGAAGCATTAGGCAGTCTCAAATATTAAAATGTTAAAACACCATGGTTTCTTATATCTGGGTCTTAGGTGACTTAAGTGCTCTTATTGGTTTAATTATATCATTTAAATGCACCAAACAAGTAGCTGACTCACACTCAGGTAAGAATTAGTGTGAAAAATCAGTATTTGATTTTTATAAATATGATTTATACAGATTCAGTGTGCTGGGCCACATGGTGTGGTCCTTGGGATGGGAATTACGTTGCTTAGTTACACTGTGGGGTCCGGTTCCAGCTCTTGCCTTGGCGGCGGCACCTACACTTAAGAGGGACTTTCCTGAATCATTCCCTGATGCAGGGAACAGTTGGTTTGTGTTTATTTATGGGCTGAGGCTAAGCACAGATAATTGTATTCCCCAAAGATATTTTCCTCAAATTTTGATAAACTTAAAATAGAAATTAAACAGGAATTCTGTAGCTGATGGCATTTATAGTAGTTTTTGCTAACACAAATGTTATGGTATTTTAAAAATGAAGAAAATTGGCCTTTCTCCCAGAAAGGAGAAAAAGGATCTGCTGGGAGGAAACAGCAGATCTGTTGTAGCACACGTATAAAATAACAACAACTGTGACAACCCCCCCTCCTCTCAGCCACACACACACACACACACACACACACACACACACACACACACGGGCTTGTCTGTGGAATGCTCAGCAGAGTGAAGCAGGTACTCTCCCCTCCATAAAATCCCTAAAGTTGAATCTTACAGAATTTCCGAAGTCAGCCAAAGCTGAGTCTGGAATTTGCAAGTGCAAAGTGGAAATATCTTCACTGACGAAGACCTACACCTGCTGGTTTCTTTTCTTAATGTGGCAGGAAGCGCGCGTGTGTGTGCATGCATGTGCACTCAGGTGCACGCACGTACATGGATGCTGCTTTTTTTTTTTTTTTTTAGTAATTCTCATACTGAATTTTCTGAACCTGAATGCTCAGTTCACACAGCCATAAACACTGTGAGAATTTGGATTGCTAGAGAAAACAATTGAAATGATTCGGGTTGAAAATGAAATGCTAGCAAAACCTTTTAGGCTGAATTGTCTATTTGCCTGTTTATAAAGACCAAGCAAATCATAATCATTCATTCATCCATTCATCATTGAACAAATTATCACGGAGCTTGCTCTATGCCGGGCGTGTACTAGGGCTGAGGAAGGAAATGTGAAGGTCCTGTTTTCTGGGAACTCACCACCTAGTGAGGGTGAATCACGAAGTCAGACTGTGCAAGCCCTGGGAAGAGCAGTGATCACAGGAGGGAACATGATCCGGAATCTGTCATGGAGGGCTTCCTGGAGGAAGTGGCATTTGAGCTAAGAGTTGAAACTAGATCAAGAGAGGGGAGCCACCCTCCTGGCCAGGGCCCTGCACAGCTCACTGGAGGGAACTGTCTTGCCAGGGGCTCAGGAATGTGCAGGCAGACCATGCAGGGCCATGTGGGGTGCAAGCAACGGCGTTCAAACGGAAACAACAGATTCGCTGAACATCTGTGTGTAGGAGACCCTGGGGGGAGCTATTTTGTCACCTCTAGTTGCCCCCAACATCAATGTCATTTCAGCCACCTCACGACACATACAGCAAAAAGAAAGGAAACATTACCAGTGGACAATTACAAAGTAACACCTCACAACTATTGTAACTGCAGTGATGTGTTAAAGCATTTTTGAAATGCAGGATGTTCACTCTGTAGGAACATCTACTTGTTTTTCCTGTAAATAATAAGAAAAGTGCTCGTGTTCGCATAGTGATGGGCCATTTTTTGAGTAACATATTGTGTGGAAACAGTAAAATCTGACTGAAACTCTGGCTCTTGACACTGGATGGGTTATATGGTACCGTGGAACCTTCGAGAGACACTTGTGCCAAAGAAAATTCAGGGTGAGAACAGATGGCCCCTTCTGAATCATCTCTCGGCCCCTGTAACCCATTTCCTGTGCCTTCCATCATGCTGATGGCCATAAACAGGCATCCCACGTGAGTACAGTGTGCGTGCGCAATGGAGTCTTAGGAAAATAATGTGTGAATGTTTGTTTCTGCGTTTACATGCTCCACTGGTGAATGAAAGGGTAAATATTTAAAGCCCGAAACTCGTTCCATTTCTCCTTCAAAGACCCACTCTGAGCCGATCCGGCCGACGTGGCATCGCTGCTCCCCGATTCATTAATCACTCTTTGTTTGGGCCGAGTTCATTGTTTCGATTGTCCAATCCTGCCCGGGAGGGAGCACCACGGCCCAGCTCTTTGTTCAACACGCTGGTGCCCTGGACACACCTGGGGGCGGGGCTGGCGTCCTGCGTAGCTTTCAAAATACGGAGGGTGAAGGCAGAGACATATTGCCTGTAATTACGTGGCTTGGCAAACACCTAGTGGCGAGGCATCACCATAGGAGTGATCACCTCTTAAAAGCTCCGTCCTAATTAATTTGAAAACACGTAGTGAATGACTGATGTTTTATCGGTGATGGATGATTTTTGAGGATTTCTTTATGTACTGAACGAGGGAAAAGATGGATATGATTATGCAATGTGCAGAAATGAAAGAATTACTGGAAGCACTTGGTTTCTGCCATTTAGTTCACAACTTGGAATTGTATAGTTAAACTTGGGTCCTCGAAGGCCCTAAAATACAATCCATCATTAGGAAATATTTAGGAACATTATTGGGGAGCTGCGATAATGTATGGCTGCAGAGCTACGTTAATGTAATTTAGGGAAAAAATATAATAACTTTCATCCCCAAATCATATAATATAAAATATCTGTTGTCGACACATGATTTATAGGTGGCATCCTGCCTGTATATGTACGTCTCGGCAGTTCTTTATAAAATGCATACATTTTTATTTTGTTTACCAGTATGCAAGGTACTAAAAAGGGTCTTATCGGAAGCACATACTCTAGATTTACAATATTATGTTAGAGTGTATACATTTTCTAGCAACAACAACAGAAAAGGGCCCCACTGTATCCACACCAGTGACAAATCTGCCAGGAAGTGACTAGTTGATATGCCTTTTTATTGCCACAGCTGCCTGTTTTCTCTACTCAAAATAAAAGAAAATCACAGGATCCTTAAAATAATAGCTGGCAGCAGGTAGTTACTGGGAAATGCATGTCCCGACTCTTCACTTTGTAGCATCCATCCGGATGGCAGATGAGAGGCTGGGATCTGCAGGTCGGTGACAAATACACGGGTAATAGCATTCAGCTCGCCTAACTGTAAAAGTGAATTCACCAGTCCTCTTTGTTTGATTGTAGACCTGACATGTCGGATGAAAGGGGGCCGTGGATTACCTGCCAAAACAACAGCACAGATAAACGCTAGGCACTGGGGCTGCTTGATGTCGACTTACAAACATCTCTCCCATCATCGATTCCAATTGAGCTGACGTGGAAAGCCCGGAGTTGCTGCCTTAGATGAGAGGGGATCTCGCAGCCCAGCCTCACCCGGCCGGCCTGGGGGGGCGCTGAACCATGCGCCTCTGGGTCGCGTTCTGGGTTGCGTGGGACCCAGGATGCTCCTTTTCCGTGGGCCAGGTGGAGCCGGGGCTCTGCAAACAGGACGACAATATTTAGCATTCATAGGTGTTCTTCTGAAAGTTCTCTGACTGTCTGATGTGACAGCTCTGGCACTAAAACTACCTCCTGTGGCACTGGTTGATTTAAGCCAGAGGCAGCTCACAGGAGTGAAAGAGGCAAGCAGGGGCCCCTTTGGTGTGTCTTTTTCTTTACTTATTCCCTTTGCGTTCCTACCAAGCCCCCCTTAGGAGACTGCAGTTGTGAGGAGAAGGCGATATTTATTGGCTGTGTTTTTTTTTAAGGTTCAGAATAAGACTTACAGGGCTGCTTATCTATCCCAGTTCTGCCCATGGTAAAGCAAACCCCTACAATTAATTGCAGGCTCTCTTGCGTTTGGGTTTATCTTGATTTATAGGATACACAGAAAATAATTTTTTTAAAGTACTTCTTAAAATAATGCTTGTTATTTCTGAAAATAAGAGACTTTTATGATTTTTAAAAATTTTGTGCCAAGCCATGATTTTTACCACCCCACTTCAGGATGGCTAAGATAAAACTTTTCTTTCTTCCTTTCCCTCTTCCTTTCTTTCTTCTCTCTTTCTTTCTCTCCTTCCTTCCTCCCTCCCTCCCTCCCTCTCTCTCCCTCTCTTTCTTTCTTTCTTTCTTCCTCCCTTCCTCCCTTCTTTCCTTTTCTTTGTTTTTTTTTTCTTTCTTTTTTGCGCACACAGGTGTGAAAGTGAAAGTTGTAGGGCAAACGTGTTACATCAGGCTCGCCCCATAAGTGGTGTTTTCCTGGATCTGGGTGGAAGCCTCCGGGCCTCAGGGCCACAGGAACACTCTGCCCACAGTCTTTCACTCTGACTCTGCTGGTTTGCCCTGTGCTCCCTGCTGCAACTACTCCTTACCATCTACAGACCAGGGTCAGAAAGAGCTTGAAGTGGCTTAACTGATATTCAGTGTGAGGATTAAACATCCTGATGGACTAACTGACCTACTAGGACTCAGAGAAAGGTGACTTTAGCTACTTTGTCTCCTGGGCGCTCATTGAAAACAAGAACCTGCATAATTAAAACATGCTGCACACTTGAAATACATATTCTCTATTTTTAGCCCACGATTTAAATGGCCTCCCACGAAAAATCGTTTTAAACGATTACAGAGAACTCTACGTCGATCTAAATTCCTTGAAAAGTACAGCCAAAGGCCGTGGATTGTGATTCCCAGATCAGCAATGATTCTCACCAAAGTGCCTGGGTTTTTGATTTTTCAAAAAGAGCACACCTCAAGTTTATGTGTGAACATCCAGCCTCTGTAAACATTTAACATTTTCTCAGCACACTTAATGGTACGTCACGTTAGTTCTAGCCAAGTAGAGTCCTTCAGAATCCCAGGGACATCCTTATTTAGCAAACAGACTCTTCAATAAGAGAACTAAATTTAGTTCTTTGCAAGGAGGTTATAAATACTAATTTTTTCTGGTGCCAATGTTGGTGATTAAATCACCCTAATTGGCATTGTTTGAGCTAATCATGGGGTGATTTATTTACCTGCTATGTTTACATGAAGTAGATAGCAACAATTAAGTTTATTTTAACTGTAGTTATTAGAAATACAGTAAATGTAATATACGCCAGAAGCAAATAAACATATTAGCAGGAAGTGTTTAAATGATCTGAGTCACCCTACGAGCCAGCATAGCAGGTGGTGATATCCTGTTTTTAAATTACATCTCAGCAAGTGAACATAATAAATCCTCCTGTGTTATACATTTCGCTGGTAGCGACTTACACCCACATTATTCAGTTTGACCTCATTCCTGCTAATCACCATCTCGGTTTTAATAGCTGCCACAGTGAGTGAAACAGTTAATGCAGTATTTCTTGCCGAAAGAGTGCCTGTCAGGCTATTGATGACAAATTAAAATTAATAAAGAAGATCTGTGTTGAATTGGAAGGAATGGAAGAACTATGGCATCCACGTGACGGCCGTGGCCTCTGGGGCGCCCTGTGAAGAATAATGTTTTTGGGGTATGTGCATTGTCTTGAGAGGCAACGCTAAAACTGCCAAAACCCTGCCTCCGCCTGGAAGACTTCCTGAAATAGGAACTGTATTCTTTTAGCCCTCATCACATGTAATTTATCCCTCGGAGAGTTATTTCCCGTTCTGTACACCTTAGCTCTGTGCTGTAATAATAGTATGTTTCCAAGGCTCTACGGTTTTACTTACCTCACTAAGAACCTTTACAAGAACAATCACATACACATAGGAGTCCGGAAAAGGCGGCCAAAATGTGCAAGTTCAATGCTGCGTTTCTGCAGAATGTATCAGCCTCCATTGCAAGGGGGCCCAGACACTTGGTTAAAGAGCCGGCGCCGCTGCTTGTTCAAAAAGCACTCAGCGTTTTGGGGTCATTCTTTCCTTTCTTACAGAAAATAAGGTCTTATCACAGTGCATTTGTGTCTTCAGTGGGTCCAAAATGAGAAAGTAACACTCCCCAGAAGATTAGACTCAATATCCTAAATACATATGTCCCCATAGCTTAGGTATGTTTTATGTCCACTTACATATAACATGTTCTTAAAAGGGAAAAGCAAGACTCTGCTGGAGAACGGGAGCTGGGGGGAGGGGAGGGCCACCCACAGCCCGGGGCTGTGGTGGGAAGGCTGTTCTGGGGCCCTGAACTGGGCGACCATGGCAAGGTGACCTTTCTGTAGCCCTTCAAGGACGGTTGCAGCCTTTGCAGAATCAGGGAACGTGATTCTGACTGTGCCCAGGAGACACACCGCAGTGACTGAGTCATCTTATCCCCGAAGGAGGCCGTCCGCGGAAGTCAACACGGAAGGCCTGCGCTGGTCTTCCCAGTAAGCGCCAGGCCTGATGGCTGCCCTGGAGAGAGGAAGCAGAACGAAAACCCTGCCCCTGGACTCCTTCTGGAAACCGAGGGGGAACCCCAGAGCCGTCCCCACCGTCCAGACTCCATGGTCTGCTGACGGCTGTGTGACCTTAGCTCTGGCCCTCCCTCGCTGAATCCAAGATTTCTCATGTGTTGTGTCCTGTCTCTGAGTTGCCAGCTCAAGTAGTCTACGGGAAAAAAGAACAGTGGGGAGCAGTCCTGTCGTGGGCCCCGGGGCCCTGGGGTAACTAGCTCTGCACCTGGCAGATCTCTGGCAGGGAGCGGCTTTCTTGCTGTGTTCCTGCCGCCCCCTTCCCGGCCTGAATCCTTGCAGCCAGCCCATCTGCCCTCTGGCCCTCCCTGACCACTGCGGGGCTGTCTGGCCCCGTCTCCTGGACCACCCCCGAGACTTGGGTGTCCGTGTGGCCCCTTCTCACTGGCTGCTTTGGGTCAGGGGCACGCCCTCGTTTCCCTGAGCTGGAATCCTCTTGGGTAGAGATCATCTGAGACGAAACCTTTCATTAAAGGATGTGGATGCTGGCCTGGTGTGGACGGACTTGCTCTCTCTGCCTCTCCTCCTCTTTCAAGACCTGTATCTGGGCCCTGTCTTGCCTCTGTAGGAACTTCAGGTAGTGCGTCTAATTCAACGATGCATCGGGGCTTCCCTGGTGGCGCAGTGGTTGAGAGTCCGCCTACCAATGCAGGGGACACAGGTTCGTGCCCCAGTCTGGGAAGATCCCACATTCCACGGAGCGGCTGCGCCCGTGAGCCATGGCCGCTGAGCCTGTGCGTCCGGAGCCTGTGCTCCCCAACGGGAGAGGCTACAACAGAGAGGCCCGTGTAATGCAAAAACAAACAAAAAAACCAACAATGCATCAGATTAATTAATTAACTGAAATTTATTTTCTTATTGAGATGACATTGTTTACAACATTATACAAGTCTCACGTGTACATTATAGTCCTACTTCTGTATAGCCTACAGCGAGCTCACCACCAAAAGGTGAGTTTCCGTCCATCACCATACAGTCGATTCCCTTTACCCATTTACCCTCAGCCTTCCTTTCTGGTAACCACTGTTCTGTTCTCTGTAACTACGTGTTTGTTCTGGTTTGGTTCGGTTTGTTCATCTATTTTGTTTTTCGTTCAACAGTGCATTTTAGATGCAGAATATACCTACAGGAAAAAAGAGAATTTGGAATTGAGGTATTTAATAACAGTCTCTTACCAGATTTCTAAATCCTTGTCTCTCTTCTGCAACAGTTCATATATGGGCTTTATTGGAAATTGACATCGCATATTATAACCTAATGCAAGATAAAACCTTCTCCGTTTTGCCCAAATGTTCAATGATATTGCAACATGCTTTGCGCATAGTGCCAGTGTATTCCCTCTGTTGGATCAAGGGCCATCCATCTAACAGGTGTGCAAAAGGATGCTGTGCATTCATCTCAGTCCTGAAATGCGGAATTGTTTTAATACAGGATTAAGAGGGTTGACACCTTGAAGGATTGAGAGGGGGTCCTTTGCAGTTCATGGGGTTGACACACACCAGTCAAAGTGCTCCGTCTCTGAGTTGTAAACTAAAAATACAGAAAATGAGGAATGAATTCAATGAAACATTTTCCCACCCACATTTCACCTTTCCTCACTGCTCTGGGGAATAATTTATGAAATGCATATCACCAGAAGACTTATTTTTGCCATTATTTTTAACTTAATGAGTGTACCTTGCACATCAGAGAGAAAGAACAAAGGTTAAATTTTACATTAACAGCACATTGCAACATGGTATGCAAATATCTATATGCAAATATAAAGCCCCTGGAAGATGAATGTGTTATATTTTTAACCAGTTAACTATGACTGTGAAGTATTGTGTGAGATATTCAGCGGTTTCATTTTTATATCTTTCTTGTAAATAATGCATAAAGTATGCAGATGGTGTCAAAATATGATTAAGCTATTAGCTTTATAGTTTTCATAGTTAAGAATGTGTTCGGTATGGAGCCCCTAATAACTCGTTTCTAAAGGCAGCGACCAGCATGAAATATTTCTTGTTCAAGTGAACTTCATCATGTGACATAATGATTTTGCTTAAAACCAAGTTAAATGAGGAGTAAAATTAAACAATATTGCATGAATTGTGTTTGACTAATTTTGTGTCACATTATATTAGCGAAGCTTTCAGAATATGTGTTAATGACAAATAGTGTAAGCCCCCAACATACTTTATATGTCTGTACAACCACCCTTAAGTCATTAGCTTTTTAAAGGTTCATTTTGTTTGCAGTTTTTGTAGCCGGTGGCTTTTCCTGATTAGCTTTGCCCGTAAAAGTAGACACAATTTGGAAATAAATTTTACATACATCGTGGGGACTTAATTTCGGTAACAAGGGCATGATTCTTTTTAATAAGGAAAGCAAGTCATTTGAAAACTTGAGACATTGGACTTGATGAGTGCTATTTCTAAATTAGGCATCATAACAACTTCTTAAAATATGAATCACAGCCTCAAAAGGACCATCCTGACGTGTGGTAGTGGACTTCTCTGAATCAAATTTGCTGAGAAGACGAGCAATCACCAACTTTGCAATCTGCTGCCTTTAAGACACGGCTAAGCCAGCCTCTTTGGTATGTGATGTCTGAGGTGGCCTGAGCTGGCTATTGGTAAACCACCTGTGATGTAGCTGCAGCCTGGCTCTAATCTGCTGTGGAGACGTTGGGGGATGGTGCTGCCCTGGTAAGTCTGACAGAGCAGAAGGGGGCGCCCAGAATCACCAGAACAGCAGAAAAGAGGCTGCTTAATGTTTACACTCATCGCTAGAAGGAGAGTTTGACCTTTACCCAGAGCAGGGGCGACCTTGTAGAGTCATAACTACGATCTTTGCTGATCATATAAAGGGACTTAAAGTATTGGGAAACACCATGTATGGAGTAATAAAACTGACCAAGTATGAAACAAACATCATGTAGGTATCGATGCTATTTTCCAAAATGTTTGCAATCTCATTGAGCTTTCATGACAAGCCAGAGCTCGTGAGGTGAGGAACAGGCTCGAGGGGCAGTGTTTACTCACAGAAATGTCGGAGCTAAGTGCCCTGTGTGCGTGTGAGCCCGCGTGTGTGGTAGGATGGGCAGTGGGGAGCAGATCAGGCACCAAATGCTCTAAAACCTGGTAGAAAGTTTGAGAGGCATCAGCAGAATCCAATGAGCTTGTGCGGCTGTTTCTCTACAAAGTTCTTCCCTGGACCAGTGTGGTCCATCAGAATAGTTAAAAAGTTGCAGGTGGGAAGAGCACCGCTTTTAGTTACTAGCAAAACACTATTCTGCTTTATGCATTTTTTGGCTTAATTAAATGAAATGAAATGCTATTCGGTGCTAATGGCAATGGAACCGCAATTGGACACCAGCATTAGGAAGCAGGTGATGACCTGGACCCGAGCGGTCCCTGGGGATGAGAAGGCATCCCCTTGGGCAAAGGTGTGCCATGTGACCTTCAGCATCAAGGAGACAAAAGTGACTGAAGACCTGGTACAGTAACTGCACAGAATATTTGCAGAGGAGGAGAGAGACCCACATTTACAGTAGAAGTATTATAACGATGACCGAACACATTTACATCAGTAATTAATACACGGGAAAGAAGATTCTAGAACTTTGTAAAAGCCAAGATTACTATGATTTAAAAACAGATGTGCATCTCTTTACACATGAAAAGTATAGAAGGCATTGGCCCAACTGGTGAACAGCACTTATCCAAGGATTAGTGGGTCATTGGCGATTCCTGTTTTTTCCTATATACCATTTTGCATTTTCCAAATTCTTTTAAGAGCATTAAACTTTAACTTTGCTTTTATTTTGTGGAATTTATTCATTTTAAAAATTTGAGATAAATATAAGGGGAAAATGAAATAGCTCATCATTCCAGCACCCAGATAACCTCTGTTGACATGAAAGAAAATAAACTTTAAAAGTTATATATATATATATATATATATACATGATTAGAAAATGTAAACAAAATGCAATATGAAAGCTTTGCTCTTTCTATAGCTCTCCTAAAAAGGTAATTGATAGTAATGGTTTTAATTCTTATAGAAAGATGGCTATGCATATACCAATGTGTGTGTATAATTTATACAGAAGGAATCATATTATTTAAACCACCTTGAATTTGCTTTTTTCATGTAATAGATCTTGGGTCTCTTTCCATGTCAGCACAACTGTACCTATTTCCCTCTGAATACATTTTATCAGTATTCAATACATGTGCTCAGGATATGAGGTTGTGTGCACATAAAGAAGTCTCTAGAACTTGTAAAAGGCTGCGTGCATTATTAATTCTTAGATTTGGGAAAAATTTTTTCTATCCCATGTCAATTTTATGATTGGGAGTGAAAACAAAACCAAACAATGTCAGTTGTTTTGGAGATCCCGTGATGGTAACGGATTCAGATTCTTCTGGTGCATGGGGTCCAGGTAGACCAGAGCCGCTCCTGCTTCACCTTGGTGGGCCTCCATGCCCTCTGTCCTCTGAGGGCCCGATCCCTGCAGCCCAGAGACACACCTGCTGGTCTCCACAACACCACGTTCTATGGATGACCTTGGTCAAGTCACTTAACTTCTCCAGCCCTCAGGGATCCCAGCTAGAAAAAGATGTGTGCCACCACTTCTCTGCTGCCTTTGGTCCCCTGGGAATGCTCGATTTGCCTGACACGGAGCTCCTCAGTCCTTCCTGTTCAAGTGATGGTTTTAAACTAAATACAAGCCAAATGTCCTCACTTGTAAAACCTAAAACCGTATGAAATAAGAGCCACTGTCCCTTCCCTGGAGGAAACTGCCAAGTGCAACTTGATGCTGCCTTTCAGACGCTCCTGAGCCGAGCCAGTGCACACGCATCTATACACACGTGTGTATGTGCTTCCTTTTGCACAAATGCTAAGCTTGCCCGTTGTGGCTTTCACTCTGTCAGCACGCACAGATGACTCCTTCTGGTTCAGGGCTGCAGGCCTCTCCATCGGATAGGCAGACATTGAGATGGCTGTTGATGTTTCACCATCACAAACAATACTGAGACGGATATCTGCAGAGACGGATATCTGCAGCGACCGCATCCATGTGGCCATCTGTGAGCTGGGCCCCGTGGCCGGAGTGGTATCGCATGGTCAAAGGGTGACCACGCTTAGCTTTTTACCGGTGTTGCCAAAATGCCCTCCAACATGGCTTTCCAGTTAGAGTCCAGCCAACAGCGATCGCCATCTCCTGATCCCTCAAATTTCTTTCAACACTGGTTTTATCAACCCTTTAAACCTTTGCCAACAAGATACGTGAAAACAAGTGTCTTGGGTGATTGTGAATTCTCCCACAGCCTCTGTTCTGCCTCTCTGTGCCCTGTGGGGTCTGGGTTCTGGCTTACCTCGTTCTGCTCTATGGGCTGGGGTCTCTTCCCTCCGTGATGTCAGCTCCCACTTCTGCACCCTGACCTCGAAGATGCAGGCAACCCTGACCTCCCTCATGGTTCTTAGCTTCACCTCTGGATGTCTGACCACTCTGTGCCCCCTCATGCTCCCAGATGGGCCTTTCATCTGTCTCTCCAATCTTGCCTTGCAGATGTTGGCACCCACTAAATTATTTGTTGAATGGTTACTCGAATACATGCAAGGGTATCAGGATGAGGAAGAGGCTATGTTTAAATTTTTCTACTGTTTTCTGATCAATCCTGTGTTATATGCTGTATAACACAACAGGAGAGGCACTTCTCTCTTCCTTTTTCTCTTTCAGAACAAAATTGACTTGGCATAATGTGTCACTATTTATTTAACCAGTCCTCATTTTAAAAAACTCTCTCCCGTTAATTTTATATTCAGGAAATAAATCAATCGATAAGCATCATTTAAAAAGACTGTACACGGCTTGCCTTCCTGGGTGAGGGCTGAGGGTGCACCGAAACAGTTACATTTCCTCTTCCTCTGCAGGATTTTTCAAATTTGAGGCAAAGCTGGTGGTATTTGGATAAGATATATTTAACTTAGGAAGGTGCATGAATACATGAAAAAATATGGAAATTGTGATACTGTTTGATCCAGCAATTTATCTTAAAAATTAATCAGACTAATGTGTAAAGTGAGAGCATGCTTGGTAAAAACTGATGCCTAGGAGTAGAGAATTGGTTCATTAAATTAGGATGCAGCCACAGAATGGAATATATGCAGTCATTAACAATAACGTGTATATATATATATGTATATATATGTATATGTATATATGTATGTATGACTGTATATGTACACACATACATTCTTATACATAAATATATGTATACATACATGTACATATGTATTTTAAAATAAATGTTCACATTTCACGGTTAAAGGAAAAAAGCAAGTTGCAAAACATTATGTAGAGTATAATTCATTTATCTAAAAGGTATATCAAAATGTTTTCATATATGCACTTCAGGACCCTTTCAGGGGTCCATGAGGTCAACATTATTTTCTAAACTCTGAGTCAAAACTAGTTTCAAAACAACTAAGACGTTTTTTGCCTTCTTCACTTTTATTCTCATGCATATACAGTAGAAGTTTCCAGAGTCTTTGTGAAGTATGATATCACAACAAATTGAGTACAGAAGCAAATATGGGAATCCGGCTGTCTTCCATTAAGCTGGACTTACAGAGATTTGCAAAAATGTGAAACAATACCACTCTCTTTACATGTTCTTCATATTAACATGTTGTGGAATTATTATTTCTGTGAGAAAGGAATTAATGAATAAATATTTCTAAAATGATCAGTTTTAGCTTCGATATGGTAAATATCAATAGACATAACCCATATAAACAAAAGCTCTTTGTGTTTCGGAAGAATTTTTAAGAGTATAAAGGGGTCTCGAGATCAAAAATTTGAAAACTGCTAGCCTAGACCACAGTTTAGTGTGCAAAAACATGTGCGAAATAAAGGAATGAATGACTCAGTTGAGGTTACTATTTTGATGTCATTTTCAGAGTCCTTTACATGTATTTAAATTTTTTATAACTTTGTGTTTTGCTTTTTTATTAAACATGAAAATCAAACCCATTCTTATCCTTCTAAAAATGCTATAAATATCATTTTGATGGTTGTATAATAGTCCACATAGCCTAGTGGTTCTCTGTCACAGGAGTGCATCAAAATTGCCTACACAGCTTTTTTTTTTTTTTTTTTTTTTTGCGGTACGCGGGCCTCTCACTGTTGTGGCCTCTCCCGTCACTGTTGTGGCTTCTCCCGTCATGGAGCACAGGCTCCGGACGCGCAGGCTCAGTGGCCATGGCTCACGGGCCCAGCCACTCTGCAGCATGCGGGATCTTCCGGGACCGGGGCATGAACCCACAGTCCCCTGCATCAGCAGGCGGACTCTCAACCCCTGCGCCACCAGGGAAGCCCGCCTACAGAGCTTTACAAATCATATAGGAACTCCTGGGTCTGGTCATTTTTAGGCTCTTCATGGGCATTGCCAAATTGCTTCCCCAAAGTTGTACCAATTCACATTCTTCACCTTCTCACTGTCAGCAGCATTTTCATGAAAATATCGTCCATCATATGCATGGTTCCCTGTGGACAGGGCTCCTCCCATATGGGCACAGAGCAGCTGTTTCTTGCTTTGTCAACTATCGGGTTGTGCATTTAAGGAGGCCTCTTAGAAGGCCCAGCTTCACCTCTCCTGGCTTCATTCCTCCTCAAAGTTGGGCCACCCATGCAATTGTCTGCAGAGCCCCAGGTACCAGATCTGCTCTCAAGCTTTCTTGCACTTTGGCCTTCATCTGAAGAGTAGCAGCGGGGCACTTGCCCATGTGCCACTGTCTGCCTTGCTGTTTGACCCCAAAGGAAATGCATTTCAGCCCAGTCCCTGCTGTGGGGCAGATTCAGAAACCACCTCCTGGGTTACCGAGTGGTGCTCCATCTGCCTGAAGCCTTCCTAGAGCCCTGGTTGGTCACCAAGCGTGTCCCCGTGATACACTGAGGCTCTAACCAGTGTGGAACTGGCCTATGGAGAGTGGGCTTGAATAGAGGAGCCACAAACAGCCAGGAACACGGTGGGGGGGAACACTGGACCTCCCTGACTGGGGAAGGGCACCGCAGACGGAAATAGATGACAGCATCTGATGGTCGTAAGGTGAAGAGGGGGGCATGCTGCCAGAAATAGCTGCTGAGAACACACAGCGGGCTCTCCTCTGGGAGGGAAGCTGGCAGCGCATTTAGGAAACCCCCCGCACACTGTGGACACAGCAGCCCGCTTTCTACGTACCTACTCTCCCCTGGAAATTCTGAGAGATGCTGTTCAAAGCTCTATGCAAAGATACTCCTTTTACTGTTATTTCCAATAGAGAAAAATGACAATTATCCCAAAGGGGCGTGGTAATGTGAAGTCTGGGGCATTAGGAAGATAGACTATTTTGCTGTTATTCAAGCTGTCATTTTTTTGGTAGTTTATAATGATGAGAAAAATCTCATAATATATATTTAAAAATCTGACTTCAAACCTGGACATGTTATTTTCCAAATTATGTTAAAAAAACACAGATATATAGGTATGCATAGAAGATAGAAAAAGTCTGGAAAAAAGAGTCAAAATGTTAATAGTTGTAAATTACATCTGGCTTTAGAATATCTATCTATTTATCTATCTGTCTACCTATCTACCTATAAATTTAAGATATGTATACATTTAGGACATAGATGTAATTTTTTCCAACAAAGGTGTAATTTTTTCCAATAAGTATTGTATGCCTACAGTAAGCATTTACTTTCCTGAAATCAAAACAACTTAACAGAGTGTGGTCCCAGGTTTTAGGAAAAGATTCCTATGAGAAATGCCACCTAATCTGGGAACCGATATTTAACCTGGGAACTGGACAAGCCTCAGTTAGCAGGCAGTGGGAGAGTGGAGGGGTGGGTAGGGGGAGAGCACAGGGTGTTCAGAGGCCCCTGTGGGCCAGGCACGGCTGCTGCAGAAAGAACGTGCGAGAGGAAACCATACAGAGCTGGGTCCTCAAACTGCCGCCTGCAGGGCAGATCCAGCCAGCTGACTGTTTGTAAATAAAGTTTTTATTTTTATTTTATTATTTTATTTTTATTTTTTATTGATGTATAGTTGATTTACCATATCTTGTTAGTTTCAGGCGTACAGCAAAGTGAATCAGTTATATACATATATCTATGTTTTTTTTCAGATTTTTTTCCATTATAGGTTATTACAAGATATTGAATATAATTCCCTATGCTATACAGTAAATCCCTGTTGCTTATCTATTTTATGTATAATGTATATGTTATGTGTGTACATGTTAATCCCAAACTCCTAATTTATCCCACCTCCAGCCCTTTTCCCCTTCGTAACCATAAGTTTGTTTTCTCTGTCTGTGAGTCTGTTTATGTTTTATAGAGAGAGCATTTTTGTATTATTTTTTAGATTCCACATATAAGTGATGTCATATAGTCTTTGTAAATAAAGTTTCATTGGTGAGTAACTGAATGTGTGGAACAGGTTAAGAGTGGAAGCAGTGGTGGCTGACAGGGTCCTGGCTTGGGGAACTGCCCGAGGATGCAGGGGAAGAGGTGGTCTCAGGTGGGTGCAGTGGCCGGGATAATGCATCCCCTCCTGATCATGTACAATCTCAGGCTCCTGGTAAAGGAGAGGTGCCCAGAGGCAGCTGGGCCTGGAGCTTTAGGGGGAAACCTAACTTTATTTATTTAATAGAATGTGGCATAATTAATTCAATAATTTATTAATTTTTCCTTCCAGTTTTATGGAGGTATAACTAACATACAGCGCTGCATACCTTTAAGGTATACAGCATAATGATTTGACCTACATACATCATGAAATTACGACCACAGTAAGTTAGTGACTCTCCATCACCTCATACAGATGCAAAATTAAAGGAAAATAAAAAAAAGGTTTTCTTCCTGGTGGTGAGAACTCGTCAGATTTGCTCTCTTAACAGCTTTCATATGTAACACACAGCCGCGTTCACCATATTCGTCATGTTGTACGTCACACCCCTAGTACTTATTTATCGTGTAACTGCAAGTCTGTACCTTCGGACCACCTTCCTCTAATCTAACCCCGCCTTCCCCGTCCGTCTCCGGTAGCACAATTCTGAGGGACAGATCTAACCTAGGCGTCAGCTGCCTGCAGATGTGAAAGGAGGTCTGGGCTGAGAGCACGGGGAAGAGGAGAGGGTCTGGGCTGGAGCCCCAAGGAGCATCCTGGCCTGGAAACACATGGGAGGAGAGGTGTCTCCTAACCAGACAGAGGAAAGGGGGCCCAGTGAAGGGGGAAGAAAACAGGAAGATCAGGAGAAACAGGCCTGTTAAGGTCCTAAATCCTGCTGAGATGTCAAAGGAGAGAAGGGCCCGGGCACATCTTTAGGATTTAGCCACTAGGAGGATGCTGGCGCCTTAGGGAGATCTGAATTTGTTCAATGAGTGATGTCAGAATCTGGCACCATTTTGTTTTTTCCTTTCCTACAATATGAGCCTCATTCTTTGTCTCCTTGGTCATCACGCTGAGGCTGAAGACGGTTAACCAAAGGCTATTGGTCAGCAAGGATAGTCTCCCTCAACCTGGTCTTGGCTTCAGCATCCATAAACCTGCTACCTCGGCCTCTGGTGATGTCACTGTCTTTAGTAACAACATTAGGAACATGGGAAACAAAAGAAGGAAACTGCCTGCCGAGAACAGAGTGATTATTTCTTGAATCTAGAGATAGAACTTTCTGCCATGACAGAAATGGTCTAAGTGTGCATGGTCTAATGCGGTCACCACCAGCCACAGGTGACCACTGAACACTTGAAATGTGGCTAGTGCAACTGAAGAACTAAATTTCACAATTAATTTAATTTTAGTTAATTAAAATTAAAATAGCCATATGAGACTAGTGGTTCTCCTGTAATGGACGCAGTGGTTGTAGATAATAATTGTTTGGGGGCTGAGAGGTATTTTCTAAATTAAAAATATATGATGGTGACTTCAAATAATTACTTCTTGAACACACTTCCTTTCCGTGTACGGAGGATGTATTCATAAGCCTGATGCTCAGATATGTTGTACATCAAAGCAATTATGTCGTTCTATTTAGAGTCTAAGGGTCCATTTAGACAAACTCGCTGAGTGTGAAGGGATTTGCAAGCAGAGGGTGCAGCATATTAAACACAGAAGTTTTCCCCTTGTTCCTTCCTTGTGTAAACCTTGAGGACTTACAATTTTATCTGAGCACAGTATACGACGCGCTACGAACTAAGCCTGAAGGCACAGTGGGCTGGGTCCCTGCACTGGCATCATGGTCTTGTTAAATGGGGACCATCAGGGTGCCTCTGAGAGGTGGCCACAGTCACCACCTTTCAGAGGTTCTAGCTGGTCTGGCCCCCGGCAGGATGGGCAGATCCCTCTATCACTAGTATGAGGACCAGTGAGGAAAACCGAACACTTGAAATGTGGCTACTGCAACTGAAGAACTAAATGTTACAATTAATTTAATTTAAGTTAATTAAAATTAAAATAGCCATATGAGACTAGTGGCAATAATTTTGCATTCCTGGGGGTACCTCTTATCCCATGCCATCCTCATAAGCAGTGTCTTCTTTTGGGTCCATAAGACAGTTTGCCCCTCTCAACTGGGGCTTTCTTCCCCAGAGACCAGAAAGGAAGGTCCTCATCCATCCCAACCACCATGAGGTTCTGGAGAACCTCAAAGAATACAAAGCATGGTTAATAGGACAAGTGAATGTTTGCTAGGAAGTCTTTATTTCTTCACCCACAATTTTGTGGAGAAGTGGAGTGGGAGGGGAGATGTATTGACTCCTCTCTCTGGGTGCCCTAGACACACACGGCCTCCCCTAGGCCTGCTCCTGTGTTTGATGCTGCTCCAGACCCCCCTGGGGCAATAGAAAGGTATTTATGCAATACATTGGCGGTATTTATTATATGTAATATGTATACTGTAGCAGAAGGTATATGCACCATATTGTCTAAAATCAGAAAAAATTTTGAATTCTAAAACACAACTGGCCAAGGGTTTTTGGTGAGGACCCATGGGCTTGTGCTGAAATTGTCCACTTGTGTCTGGAGCTCTCTGGGGGCCAAGACTTTGTGCACCTCATCCTTGCCCATCTCCAGCACGCTGTGGAGTTCATGGCACACAGTAGGCCCCTGGGCGTGGGCAAGGTGGCTGGTGAGAGGCAGGGGCTGGGCGCTTTGACCACGGGTGTGTTGGTGGCCCCTCTCCACTCGGGACTCGCTGGATTTGAAGAGCAGATGTAGCAGATTCAATGGTGATCAAGGTCGGTGTCCAAGAGGTTCAACCTCATGAATGAGAGGGTCCAAGAAGGTCCGTTTCATCAAGACAGCTCCTGTGAGAGGACACTGTGGAATCCAGAAACGGAATTCAGCTTCAGGAAGCAGGGCTGGGAGAGGGTTGCCAGATTTAGCAAATAGCAACACAGGACTTAGCTCATGTGAGTTTCAGGTAAATGAGTTTTTTGTTTGTTTGTTTTAGTATAACTATGTCTCAGATACTTACAGTAAATTATAAATAAAGTGCCAGAACATATGCTAAAAAATTATTTGCATTTTATTTATGGTTCAGATTTAACTGGTGTCCTGTATTTTATCGGGCCACCCTGCGCTGGAAGGAGTTAGCGAGGTCAAGTGCTTTGCCTTCTGCAGAGCTGGAGAAGACGACCAGGCCTGAGGAATGTCAGCAGTCTGAGGGCAGTGAGGGAGCAGCCGCAAGAGGGCGCCAGCGAGCTCAGTCTGTCCTGCTCCCACCCCTGGGGCAGCGATGGCTGGGCGCTGCGGCTTCTGCCTGCCGGCCGGGGCTGGTGGGGTGTCCGAGTGAGCCCACCCACGGCACCATAACGTCCAAGCCTGGCGTGGAGCCAGGCCTGCCACAGCCCTGTCCCTCCACCTGCCCTGCACAGGTGCTGAGGACTAGGCTGCGGTCCACAGGCTGCGGGGCGCACCTGCACACGTTGCCTGAGGGAACCACACAGACCTCTGTCCCCAGGGCTCCCCTTTAGTCCACAGGACAGCAAAGCCCAGGCTGCTCAGAGGGTGACTCCATCCCGATAATTTAGTTTCCTCTTCTTCCGCTTCTTCTTTTTTTTTTTTTTAACTTTATTTATTTTTGGCTGCTTCCCTCTTCTTTATTGACTTGTTCTACGCAAATTCTGTATGGCTAATGCTCTTAGCTTAAGAAGCAAAGATTGACTGCACGGCGCCTTTTCCTCTCCGTTGCAGAGCGTAATTGCAGTATTAAGTCAAAACTAAACCATCGGCAGAGGGGATCTGTCAGCCTGCTTTAAGGCTGTACTCAGAGCCAATTTAGATGCCTTTGCAAGTCTGGGTTGAATTTTCCAGGTGGTGGTAGCATTTTTCAGAAGCACCAATGTTCAATTGATATCGTGTGACGTGGAACAAAACCTTGGGATGTCTTCCTTGGACTTCCAGGAATGCCTGTCACCTTCGGGACTTGATTCAGCCCGAAGCACCGTGGAGCAGGCGGCCACAGTGTTTGCATAGGTCTCTCAGGCTGCATAGCCGGGAGGTGGCTCCTTTCTTGCTCTCGCTGTCTCTGTCATGGTCATGAGTCTAAGATAAATGAACAAAAGCCCCGTTCCATGTTGTTAAATGATGCCCTCAGTCCATCCCATCACATCCCTTTATGGCCTGTGCGCCGCCGGTGCCCGTGGTCCAGCCAGGCAGCATCCAAACGCTGGATACAGAGGCACTGCTCTCCCTGTCCTGGACGCCCCACTCGGGATGGGAAATGTGGCTCTCAGGAATAAATTACTGTGCATCTTGCACCACCAACATTGTGGAAGGGACAGAGATTCTTCTTAGGATGGTTTTAATGCTTCAAAGACTCTCGTGCTCTTCCGGGCCCTGGCCGCCGGTCCTCCTCCGGGACACGGTGCCATGATGATTGAACGGCTCAGCCTGTGTGAGCAGGAAGCAGGACACATTAGGAGGAGTGGCTCACAAACAAAAGTGTCCCAATGTGAGGTCTCCCTGAAAGAAAAATGGGCCGAGCGCCGAGAGGTAAGAAACGCCTTCAGATGGTGGAGAGTCGGCCTGGAGAGGAGCGTGGACTCACTACCAGTGGCTACTGTATCTTGGTGACGTGGTCACGAGCCCCAGGCTCCTGACACACGACTAGCCATCCCGACTCACCACTCAGGATAGCCATGCATGGCACATGCTACCTGCACTTGACATTCCAGGCGTCTGTCCCAGGGCCACGTCCACCCTTCCTGCCCACCAAGCCCACGCTACATGGTCCAGACCCGAGAGAGTGGATGGAAATCCTGAGCTGTGATCGGAAAATCAGAGCAAAGCCTGTGTTCAGACTCGGCCCCTCCAGCTTCTGCCTGCCCCGCTCCCCCAAATGCTGCTTGTGTGTCCTCACGGCAACCACGTGGAGTAGCTATTCCTTTCTTAGATTTTATTTTTAGGGCTATTTTAGGTTTACAGAAGCCTGGGTGGAAAGTACAGAGAGATCCCACACACCTTCTCTCTCCCTCACCCCCAGTTTCCCCTCTTACTACCATCTTGCACTGGGGTTGTTCATTCCTTCGAGTTGATGAGCAAGTGTCGATACATTATTATTAACTGTCACCCACAGTTTAGCTTAGGGTTTCCTCTTCGTGCTGTGCATTCTATAGGTTTTGGCAAATGCGTGACGTCACGTATCCATCGTCACAGTATCATGCAGGGTAGTCTCACTGCCCTAAAGGTCCTCTGTGCGCTGCTTATTGATCTCACCCCTTTCAACTCCTGGTCTTTGACAGTCTCTCCAGTGTTGCCTTTTCCAGAATGTCATAGAGTTGGAATCATGCAGCATGCAGACTTTTCAGATTGGCTTCTTTCACTGAGAATATGCGTTTAAGTTTCCTCTGTGTCTTTTCGTAGCTTGATAGCTCAGTTCTTTTTAGTGTTGAATAATAGTCCTTTGTCTGGATGCACCATAGTCCGTTTATCTGAAGTAGTTATTTTAAAGTTTATTTTGCAGGTGAGGTGACTGAGCCTGATGGTGGGTGAGTGTTGTGCTTTAAGTCACACCGTTCTGGGGATATATCAACGGGAAGTGAGCCCAACCCAGGGCTTTTTGACGCCAAATCCACCATGATGCTGCATTCCATCCTGGAATGGGGAAATCTGAGTCATCATTTGTCATTTACTTTCCGCATTCCTGGTGGGTGTCATTTAACATCACTTTTCTAAGTGAGAGCAGGCATCTGCAGACTCTGGGCCAGACCCTTCCATGGCATGGATGTGGTGGCATTGGCTGGCATGGCCAGGAGATGTTTGCCTAAGAGAGGACTACCCCCAACCTCCCCAGGGCCCGTGCCACCCCCAAACACCTGTGCAGCAGTGACCTGTCGTGGGGATAGAAACTTTTTCCTCCTGATGAAGAAGAGGGATGAATCATTTAAAACTTGGCATCTAAACCTACCCTTTCCTCCTAAAAGCCTCCGGAATCATCCTGCAAAACTTCTCTCCTGCTTTGTCCTAACATCTGGGTGTGAGCAACTTCCTCTGGGAGACCATCGTATGGTTTCAGATTTCACCATCAAGAAAACCTCTAAGATTTTTGGAAGCAAGCCCCTGATTAAACTGGTCTCCTCTGCATCACAGCTTCCCTCTCACGTCCTTGCTAAGCCACAGAGAGACTCTGCATGTTGGTTAGGCTATTTGTGGATGTCTTGCTGTGTGCATTTCTGCTTGCTTTGCTCAGCCACCCAGATTTAGCTATTTAAGTTTCCCTCATAAATCAGCCACTCTGAGCATCTTAATCATCTCCCTCCACTTTGTCTATAGCTCTCTGCCCTCCAAGAAATAAATTACCCACAATTACTTAAAGTTAGTAATTGAATTTATTTTAGTGGTAGAGAGAAAATTTATCCATTTTGCTAGTAATTTATAGTCATTTTTAGTAATTGATAGTAATTTTCTAGTAAATACTAATTAAATGTTTCACTAAGTAAAATAAGTACAGAGTAATGTATTCACTAAGCGTTAGTATTTCCAATTTATCTTTATACCAGCAAGTGATTTAGGTTGAGTTCATAGGATCCAGTGGAATTATTCTCACTGTGTTCATCTTTTAAAAAGCCACAGGAGCAAAGAATTAAAGACTGCATGCACAAGGACCTGCTGTTGTGTTACAGGTGGGTAAACTGAGGCAGAGGACGATCAAGGTGCTTGTCCAGGATCAGCTGCACAGTCAGTGGAAGGACAGAGGTCTTGGACTTCAGACTTCCTGTCTGGGGCATCTTTGGCTCCATACAGCCTCCCAGAGGATAGGGCAGAAAAAAAGAAACAAACTCCAAAATAAAGGTTCCAGCTGCCCGCAGGAGGGGCTGGTGTGGCCCAACCATGGAGGCGTTCTTCCTAGCTCACGTCATCCCCGAGGCCTTGACTACAACGTGGATTGATCCACGTCTAGGTCGAAAGAACTTTAACTGTATTTTGGGCATTCTGAAATGTGCTGATTTTGCAGGTGTACCTGCAAGTAAAACTTTGTAGACTGATAATAGCAGAAGTTGTTTCACCAAATGAATCTATTAACCCTTGTTAGGTGGCCGGTGCCACCTTTTTATCTAGTAAGTTATTTTTTCTTTTAAAAATTATTCTCTGGGACTATTGCATGCATGGGGTATGATACACTTATTACCTGGCACTGTAATCCTTTCTTGTCTGTTTTTCCATCCAGAGCCTCGAAGCATGTCGGTTGGGTAAAAGAGAGAAGTGGTGATTTTTCCCAGGACATGCTCCTAGTTAGAAAATAATATCCCTCTAGAATTAATTAATTAATGGGAGTTGATGCAATTAACAAATACTGAGCGACAAACTCTACAGAGGCGGCTGTATGGAGCCATGCAAACACCCTGGCTTCGATTTCCTGACCAGTAAAGTGAGGGGCTAATCTGCAATTTCCCTTGATGATCTCTCTCTCAAGCTTTTTTAAAATGGAAAAAATGGTTTTATGTTGATTTTAAATGTAACATATGGTCATGAGGAATATTGTGAAACCTAAAAAAAAAAAAAAAAAAGACATTGAAATCATCCATTGTTCCCAAATATGATTGATTACTCTATTGGTACATTTTCTTACAGACCTATTTTTCCCTGTAGGTTTGTTTTTTAGTTGTAATCAATCAGAAGATAAAACTTCAATTTGTTTTATTTTTCCTTAGATGATAAGTATAAATATGTCAATATTGTCTTTGTAAATACAGATTTTAATGGTTAAATAATATTCCATCAAATGTAAGAACTGTAATTTGGTTAACCGTTTCCCTATTTTTGTGACATTTATTATTTTAAATGTTATTTAAAATTTTTCATTATTATAAACATTTTCAATTTTCCATTATTATACATAACACTTCTGTGAACATCTTTATAAAGCTTTTTAGATGGTTTTCTTTGGTTACATTCCCAGAACAAAATTATGAGGTCAAAGGATATGAATATTTTAAGGTTCACATTACTTCTTGCCAAATTGTTTTACGAAAGCGCTGCATCCAGCAGTATGTGACATTTCCCATTTCACTTATGTTCCATCTCTGCTTTGGATACCGTGATGAAACATTTCTATTTCTGTTGGATGGGAGAAGAATTGTGTCATGTTTAATATTCAATTTTCATTAACCATGTAGTTAAATCTTCTTCTTCGAATTAAAATTTGTATTCTCTTCTCTTGGAATTGCTTGTTTCTGCCCTTTTCCTATTAATCTGTTGGGACTTTTATGTGTTTCTTATCCATTTACATGAGCTACTTACATAATAAAGATATTAACCCTTAATTATATTTCTGTCCATTTTTTCTAATGTCATGGACTTCCAAGTTGGTTTTCAAGCTCACAGTAATTCTTAAATGATTTGGGGGACAACGTGGCCTTTCTAATTTCTTTCTTTCCATTGAATGCCAAGTTTACAAGGGCAGGGCCCAAGAGAACAGAAACCCGCACAATGAAGATCTTGGGTGTTGGACTTCCCTGGCGGTCCAGTGGTTAAGACTCCACGTTTCCACTGTAGGGGGCACGGGTTCAATTCCTGGTCAAGGAACTAAGATCCCACATGTCGAGTGGCGTGGCCAAAAAAAAAAAAAAGATGTTGGGCGTTTTAAAGATCCACGCGAGACGCGAGCCTGGCTTTTAGAAGTCTCTCCCACTGGGCCAAGGAATCTTTGTAAGAATTAAATAGGAAACTTCCATCCCTCACAAAGTAACCATGTAATGCCACACTTCTCATCCCCATTGCACATCTGAGAGGAGCTGCTCTCTGAGCACACATGAAACAGGTGACTCCCCAAGTCAACATAAATTTTCAATTAAAGCGCGGTCCTCCCAATGCCTGGGCAGCGTCTGCCTGGCAGCCTCTCAGGGTCCAGCCGCTACCGCCTGTGGATCCAAGGCCTGGGCAGAGGGGCCTCAGCCTGCTGAGAAGCCCACCTCGCAGGGCAGAACTGGAACCTTTGAAAGCCGCGGGAGGGCTCTCTCCTTCTGGCCTGGCAGCCCTGCAGTGGGTCAGCTCAGCAGGAGGCTCTGAGGTTACTTGAAAATAGCCGCTTCCGCGAAAGCTCCAAGGCTGAGCGATGCTTAGGGTGCTCACACCCTCCTTCGGTCCAGCCACGTCCCTTTCTCATTTCTCTCAGCAACAGTGATCCAGAAAGACACATGAGCATCTGTATAAGGATTTTTTAAATCCTTAAAGTTTTTTAAAAACTTTCAACAATCAAGTCAAGTCCCCCTTGAACCCTCTCTGCCTCCCCGGCCCCTGAGTCAGGGTCCTTCCCTGAAGCAACCACTGGTGTCAGTTCTCTGTGCGCCCTGCTAGACATCCTGCTTTGCTTTCATGTGCAGAAACACACACACCTAGAAATAGAGCATGTTTGCAGGTGTGAGTCTGCACACGTACGCTTATTTGACGTTCATATACGTGCATATGTGCTTGTATGCATGTATGCACATGTGTGCATTTCATGTGCATGTGACATGGGGATGTATTGTGCACATTCTGTAGCTTGCTCTTTTTACTTAACCTGGGTGGAGATTTTCTGTGTCAGCACGTTGGTCTGTCTCCTGATGTGGCTCCTGCGAGCATGAGAAGGCTGGGTTAGGTGGTGAAAGAACACACTTTGGCCAAAACAGAGCATGAATCCTGTACTAAACCCCTGTGATTAAAGGCCATCCCTTTCCTTTTGCAATTTAATTTTCTTACCTCTGTAAGGACCCCAGTGTTCCTTGCAGTGGTGTGATCTTAGGTTGAAAACTGTTTTTTGAGGGAAGAGTCGAGAGAGATGTAGGAAATTTATATCAGGAAGGATCTAAAATAGTTCTGTGTTTACTATTTAAAAAGCAAGAATTATAGCAATGATAATGTGCCATTTGGTTAACACTGATAATATGAAACAGCTGCATGTATCTAAAAGGGACTTGACAGCTTAGGGATCAGTGATATCTGTGGCACATGATGGGAAACGCTTGGGCCCAGAGGCACATGGACACTCAGAGGACCAGGGTTTGAGCCTGGACCCCCCGACATGCCGCCTCAATGGACCTTGTCCCAGTCACTCCCTGCCTTGGTTTCTTCATCTGTGTCATGGGCCGGTCTCACATGACTGTGAAGACAGAATGAAGTAATGAAGTATGTGACAGCGTGTGTGTAAACTATCAAAAAACACGAATGCTGGCAACTATTGCTATAAAGGCCGCAGGTTTGAACGTCTGTCGCAAGGAGGAAGCTTTAGGGCAATGGGATACTACGTTTCTACCCTGGACCCGACCAGGGACCCACAACTTCCCCAGAAGGAGCTGCTGGAGAAGCTTCGGGGCCCCCCCTTCAGCAGGTGGCTGGCCTTGCCCCGCCGGGGCCTCTGGGGGCGCACACCTGTCCGCTGTTAGTGACCTCGTCCCAAGGGAGGTGAGAGGCTTTCCCTCCCCACAGGGGAGGCCCTGTGGAGCCCTTCTGCTGGTTCAGAGCGCTCCTGGAGAACATACTAGAAATTTCGCCGGCCCAGAGGGGGCATGGGTGAACCCTGCCTCGCTGGTGTGGCCGCTGCCGCCGGGGGTGCTGTGGCCAAACGAGCAGCCGGAGGCGGCTGGGGTCTGAAGGGCCAGCAGCCTTCCTGTGCTGCCGAGGGACACTGTGAGCACCACTCCCAGCCCGAGCGAGGGTCCGCGCTGCACGCCTTCTCCGGCTCACACCTGCCGCCTGCGGACTGGTCTCCTGGGCTGTCCCCGACGACTGCCGCGCCCTGCTGCAGCAGCTGCCGTTCCCACCAGGGCTGCCCTCTGGTCAGTACTGACTTCCTGTTCTCAGTGTCCCATTCGTCACTGGGAAGGCAAAATAAGGGGGGGGGAGGGGGAAGGCAAAATAAGGGGGGGGAGGGGGAAGGCAAAATAAGGGGGGGCGGACGATGTTCATCTTTTCTTCAAAATTTGTATTCTGCTGTATTGAAAGGGAGTCACATCAGACGACAGCGTGAGCTAACACTGGTTCGAAAGGAAATTATGTTGAAAATGTATACTGATCAATTATTTTAAAAGCTTGGTCCGGTACCCAACAGGAGCTGGAATGCTATGCAAGTTTAACAAATACACGTAAAACCTGGCTCTCCCGTGAAGATAATCGTTTTCTTTAAAAAACAAAAACAGAAAAAACCCCCAAAATTAAAAAAAACTAAAACAAAAACCCCCTCACCACAACAGGCAAAGCTGAGCTTGAAAAAAGTGTGGCA
Source organism: Mesoplodon mirus (assembly GCF_964341445.2). Classification (NCBI taxonomy): domain Eukaryota; kingdom Metazoa; phylum Chordata; class Mammalia; order Artiodactyla; family Ziphiidae; genus Mesoplodon; species Mesoplodon mirus. Next base: position 228,020,763 of record NC_138977.1, on the reverse strand, counting down.
TTTAAAATTCAACAATGCTTATCTACTACAGGCTGATGCATGTTTAAGAAGATCTACTTCTTATAAAGATCTCCTATTTAATTAAGAAAAACTAATATCAAAGCGGTTTTTTGCATTTACAATTCGTGTTTAAACTTCTCCTAGATTAAGTGAGCTTAAACAGTTGCGATTCCTGACTTTAACAGCATTATAAAATACATTAGAGATTGAGAGGATAAAATTCTGCCATGTTAGGTTATAACCTAACTGCTATTTGCAGTTGTAAGGGGTACTAATGGCACAGGGACAAGATTTATTGTCGAGAGGACATTCCTTGTAACGTTTGCCTTGTCATTCCATTAATAATGACTGCTTATGAGCCATCTCTTTGGCATCTTTGTTGTCCTGAAAACTTACAACTCACAGCACAATTCTTTACGGCGTGTTACATTGCCCCCTCCGGGTATTTCTGACCATTATCCCATTTGGTTATATTCAAAACCCCTGCCTCCGGAGAGACCATTAGGCCGACCTTTCACCTCCCAACATTCTTGGTTCAAATGGTGTAATAACACGTAGTGAATATTTACAAGCACACTTATACTATAATAGAGTACTGCTGTGAACATTAGCACACATTTTCTGCTCAATCAGGCTCTGATGTAGAGCTCACTGCACACCCCAGAGAAAATGCAGTCCCCAGTAAGCCGTGCTAGTGAAACATCCTTGAACCCACACAGCTTACATAACATAAACTGACTCGATGCAGATGAGCGAGGCGACACGTTCTGGGGAGACACTGAGTTCCTGGGATGCCTGATGTCGGCAGTGCCCTCCCAGCGGACAACTCCGGGCAGGAGGCAGGGGCCCTTAATACCCGGAATTCTGAACGGATCAGCGTGTGGGGCTTATCCAGAAAAAGGAAATTAAAGGCCATATGATGTGCTGGCACCAGGTGGTCCAGTGACCTTCCCCAGGGCTTTTAAATTTTCTAATTAAAAAATTTTTTAATTAAAAAAAAAAAGAGACCCCCCCCCACTCATAGGATAAATTGTAAAATACTTCCTCTGCCTTGCCCCTCCTCCTTACATTAACTGGGTCCTTTTATCCTAGCCCCGCCCCTTCTCCAGCTCCACCCCTCTGTGAGCTCCGTCACTAGCCCCACCCCTTCTGTTGACCACGCCCCTTGTTTTAGTCCCACCCATTTCAGATGGCTCTTGGGATTTTTCTAGCTCCACCCCTCAGCACTGGCTCCACCCTCTCTGGCGAGCCCCGCCCCACTCTTACGTCATTTAAACAGCTGCTGCCTGGTTCCAGCCCTACATTCCCCAACCCCTATGGCCTCTCAGGCCCAAGGAGCAGGGAGCGGACAAGTGCAGCTGAGTTCTCCTGTCTGCGTCTTGCTTATATCCTGTCCTCCTTTGGGATTAAAGAAGACTAGAACTTTCTCTGCAGACCCTGCACCAAGGACCAGAAGGGCACTTCGATCTGTGCTTGCACCAAGTTCTGGTGTGACAAGAGCTCTCCTGGTAAGAAGGGTGACGGATCCTTGAACACAAATTTATATACATGTCTATCTGTCTGTCTGCATATAGTTCCTTTTCTTCCTTTTTGCAGAGCTAGCGTAAATAAGAGTATTGGCTGTTCAGGTGATTTCTGCCTGGCAAATTCAAGAGGTCAGAGGCTTCTAATAAGATTCCTGTATTTCAAAGGAATCTCGTTGGAAGGTCTGCCATTAACAGTAATTGCATAGCTGTCATGGGGGCTTGTCTGTCAAGAGTTCCTGCGAGATTTACACCTAAATTTATAGGTGCTGCAGGGGTCCCAAGGCCTGGCTGGCGTCTGAGGTCCGCACTCGTGTCCCGATCCTGTCGTCCTACTGATCTGTGAGATGGCTCTCCTTTAGGACCACCCGAGATTTAGCCAGACCCACAGCCTAGGGGTAACCTGGAGATGGTGGTTTTGCTGCTCGGTGGGCAAGGGTGTGTAGGGTAGGAGGCCTGACTGTGGCCTAGATTAGTGGGAATTCTCCCGTTGTCAGTGGGATGAGGCCTAGACATCCTCCTGTTCGGTGTCCAGTGCCCTGTAATGCACACACGTATGTTTGCCAAGTGCTCTGCTGATCCAGTTCATCCCGTTTGTGTGGCGAGTTATCAGGCCGAATGACAGAATGATGGGACACGAGTTTACCTCCTCTCCAGGGAACTTTTATTTGTGGTAGGAGCTTCTTATAGTACAAGTCATTAAACAGATTTAAATTTACCACAGGTCAAGCCACGCGTTCCCTGGAACACTACATATAATGAAAGCCTGATATAGGATGGCTAGGTTATAACATGGCATTCGCCTGTCTCCTGGTTTTATTGTTGGGTCAGCATGAAGGTTGGGTGAGCCATTGCTACTTAGTGGGAATTAAGAAAGCCTTTTGGCATTTCCTATATTTTATGAAACTGCTTTTGTCCTTGTCTGGGTGTATGGCAGTGATTTTGTTGAGTTTTCCCCCTTTTTCCTTTCCTACTGTTTCTTTATTTTAGTTTTCCTGGAGACTGAGTTTGCACTCTCATGTTTTCCATGCTTATTATGTGCCCCACGCTGTCCTGAGCACTTGACATGAATTATGTGATTTCGTTTTCATAAAAACACCAACGCGGAATTATTTTTCTCCCCATCTGGTAGCTGATGAACCTGAAGCCCAGACACGTTAAGCCACTTTCCCAGAGTTACACAGCCAGTAAACGGCAGAGCCAGGAGCCCAACAAACAGAAGCATCCTTCATGCTTAGCTCCTGTGGTCTTAAATGTTGTCAGAATTACTGTTTATATCACAACTATGTGTTGAGGTTTTAATAAGACACAGGGAAATCACAGAAGTCTTCCTTTGGAAGTTCTGTTTAAGTTTGGATATATAAGTCCTGATGTTTTCTAATTATGCAGCAAGCACTTTATCATCAAGACCCTCTCTTGAGTCCATAAACATTTATTGAGCATCTACTATGGAGCCTTCATTAGCTGCCAAAATGCAGATGATCTAACCCCAGTGGAAAAAGGATGGAGAGACCACCAATGGAAGATAAGAATGTTTACATCCGTGGAGGGATTTCTTGGAGGTTTTCAGGGGAGGGCAATAATCTAATTCCTCCAGTGGGGCTTGGGAAAGCCAAATCCGGCTGACACTTTATGAATAAGGAAAAAGTCTTTCTCTCACCAGCTGGTTTTTAGTTAGCCGATGCCAACAATACAGATGGCTCTCAGAGCCAAAGGCAGGGGCAATGTCACGTAGGGAGAGAGAAAAAGGTGAGAGCGGAATGGGTCTTGAGAAACTCGGATATTTAAGGGAGAAAGAGGAGAGACCAAGTTGGGTGAGAGGAAGCCAGAGAGGTAGGAAGAAAATCGGAAAGGATGGAGTCACAGAAACCGAGGGAAGGAAGTGCTGTAAGGGGAGGAGAGCTTAGTAGTGCTGGATGCAGCAAGGGATCATGGAGGAGGAGGCTTTGCAGAGCCCATGTGGTGTAGAAGCGGGAGGTCATCAGACTTTGCTCAGAGAGGTGGTGGAGGAACAGGGGAGAACCAGCCTTGGGGGCGTAGGAGGTTGGGAAGCGTAGACAGCACAGGAGGGTGACTTGGGGAGGAGTTTGCTTTAGGGTGAAGGGCATGAGAGGGAGGCATCTGGGAGGGGTGTGGGGTCCAGGGGAGTTTTTTTGTTGGGGTGTTTTTCAGACTCATTGAAGGAAGAACCTAGTAGGGATGTTAAAGACACAGGAGGGAGAAGGAATGAAGGTCAGTACAGGGGCTTTTAAAGGCAGGAAGGATCGAGCGTCCTGATGCAGGATTCAAGTTAGAAAATTTCGTTTTAATATTTTGAAAACTTGTGCCTTACCCAGCGTTTGGCCCATCACTAAAATATTTAGCAATTATGAAAGAGGCTTTCTCTCTCTGCATAAATCACTGATCACAAAGCATTACGTGTCTGTGTAGGCAAATATTCTGCCCTGGTAAGGCGTCGTAGGTATGTCTCATCAAACTCTCCTGAAAGCTACATCTGCTTTGACGACTGTTTTCTCAGCATCTTCACTTGCGTCCCTGGTGAGCATCTGTAAAGACTCCAAAGCGCCGGTCTCCAGCAGCAGCCCGCCTCCCTCTCTGGGCACTTGCTACATTGTGTGGCAGTTCTGTTTTCACGTTGGCCAGCTTTTCCTGGAAAGGGTCAGGTCGTAAATCCTTTTGTCTCTGCAGACGCTACAGTCTCAGTTACAATTACTCAGTCTCACCAGCGCAGCTCAGAAACAACCATAAGTAAACGCCCATGTGCATGGCTGTGTCCCAGTAAAGTATGGACACAGAAATTGGAATTTCATGTAATTTTCACATCACAAAATATTATTTTTGTTTGGAATTTTTCATCCATTAAAAAATGTAAAACCTACATAGAAAACAGGCGGTAGGCTGGCTTTGGCCTGCGGGCATCATTTGCCAGGCTGCTCTAGGCGGTTTCTCCTGGGAGAGGGTCTGTGACCTGTTGTCACTGTGGCCCTCCTTCTAGCCCAGTGATGAGTAAAAGAATGAGTGATGGACCTGTTTAACTTTTATATTTTCATTTATAGGACGTCCCCAGTGGTAAAAGTCCTTTAGGATGTAACTGAAATTCTCTTCCGGTCTTCTTAGGGGACCCGACGTGTGCCCACAACCGATGACGTAACTGTCCTCTGAGAACCAGAGCATCCTTTCCGATATTAATTGGGTTCCAAGTAATTAAGTTCAAATATTGTCCTCAGTAGGAAACTATACTCCTTTCCTTCTCAAATTCCCCCATAAATATCAGTACAGAATAAAACTGAATCTTTCAGCCTGGTTCTTACTAAGGATTAAAAAAATCCACCCCAGACGCATAGCACAGGGAGATCAGCTCGGTGCTCTGTGACCACCTAGAGGGGTGGGATAGGGAGGGTGGGAAGGAGACGCAAGAGGGAGGGGATATGGGGATATATGTATATGTATAACTGATTCACTTCATTATACAGCAGAAACTAACACACCATTGTAAAGCAATTATACTCCAATAAAGATGTTTAAAAAACAAAACAAAAAACCCCACCCTACCTGAAGATGCAGAATATGCTGCTTTATGTAAGCATGTTGGGATCCTCTCCTGAATGAGGCAGTGTGGCCTCTGTGTAGCTTCTGTGCGGGGTGTGAGCTCAGGGTCCCAGAGTGACCCTGCTCTGCTCGGTCAGCTTGTCATGCCGGGGAAGGTGGCCCTGCGTGGCCCTGTATTTCCCATCAGGGAAGAACCCGCCTTGAAGATCTTCATTCCTGTCACCTGGGAAGGGAGAGCAGCATGACATTTCCCTGCCTCTTTCTCAACTAGGATTAAATTAGAAAATTCCAGACAAAATGAATTATTATTATTTTCTTAGTAGACTAAAAACTTATAAGTATATTAAATACAGTTTTTATATGAACAGATTTTTCATTGCTTATCCGAAGTTCAAGTCTAACTGGGCACCCTGGGCTTTTTTTGCTGAATCTGGCTGTGCTCTGCGGGGGTCAGTCACTCAGGGGTAGGAACAGGCCTGCAAAAAACCACACCACCTCTGCCGGTTCTGTGTAATTCATAAAACTTTTATTAGTTCCTACTCTCTGCTCTTTCTCAGTTTTTCTATCTCCCTGGCTCCTACAGGCAGATTCTGTGGAGATGCTAGAAGGGGAAAAGCCAACAGGCCCCGTGCATTGGCTGCGTGTGAGATGCAGTGTTGGCCTCTGCTGAGACCCCAGGGCGGGTACTTTATCCTCACTTGGGATTTGGGGAATGAGAAACCGAGCGTCTGGAGGGTTCGCCGCTCTCCAAGGCCTCCTGGGTAGAAAGCGGAGGAGCTTCGGTGTAGAAGCAGGAGGCCGCTCTGTGTGGCCCCTGAGCGGGAGGGGTCCTGTGGGGAAGGACTTGGATGCCACAAGCCCCGGAGGGCTGCCTGCGGTGGGGGTGGGGAGATCTGGAAGGGCGGAGGGCCAGCAGTCTGCACGGGAGTGAAAAGAGCCTGGCCAGGAAGGGCTCAGAGAAAGCTGCGCGCTGCACCCCGAAACCAGAGCTCTTGAGGTCCACTCCTTCCCGTGCTGATAACTGGAACCTCGCTTCACTCTTTGCCTGAAAGCCGCTGTGGCCAGTGACAGCTAAAGACATGAGCTAAATTCTTCCATATTTCAGAAAGCTTGGGAGGTCACACCTGGGGGCCCACGCAGCAGAGGCAACAGGAAGACAGGATGGGTTTGGGTAAATATATCTCCCTCCTGGCTCACGTGATTCCCCCCGAGACGGTTTTGGACACAGGTCATTGTTGATATATTGGAAGCATCTTCAGCCATATCAGGTGGGGTGGGGACCAGGATGCCTAATGGCTGATGCGTCTGCTCCCACAGCCTCCATGACTGATACCCGGTCCTGCTGCCAACGCAAACGTGTGCTGTGCCCATTCATCTTGGCCGAAATATGGATGTATATCGACATACCCATTAAACGCCCCAGGCTTCGGAGACATAGATCAGATTAGATAAGGCCCTAAATTTCCTCTTTTAAAGTATGCAGAGAAAAAGGAGTTCAAAATACCAAGTGCTGACGAGAATTAAAGGTCTAGGAGGAATTGACAAACATCTTGGAATTCAGAATTAATGCTTTAAACTTTAGGCTTCTTTGGCAATCAATATATTCACAAAACTCCCATTAATGTTCACAGGGGTTAAAATGTGCATATCACCCGAAGACCATCTGTTTTCGAGTCGTCAGTGCCGGGTGTGATGCAGGCTGTCTTCTCTGGAAGACGGGCAAGATGCAGAGAAGAGCCGCCTGCGTGGAATTTTGTACCATTAAGGTGGAAGCGATCTAACTGCAGACTTCTTCACACTGACTACATTTCGATCCCAGGGAGACCTCCCCTAAGTCTGTCTAATTCTCCAGCTGGCAGCAATCCAGAGCAGACCTCAGTTCTGGAACTTTCTACACTCTTCCTGACCCCTGACAAGTCCAGGTGGCTTCCCACCCCCCCTTCCATCTCTCTCTGAGTCCATCAGCCTTAATATGAAGTCCTTCAAAAGGAGGGGGCCAGGGACCAAGAGTCACCCTCTGCCAGCCCTGGACCACTGACACACAGCCTGTAATTTATCATAAAAGGTTACCAGGTTTAGCTGTCCCACTGTAGTATTAATCAGATCGTTTTGGCAGGTTGGATTTCACTACCTATAAATATTCACTACATTTGGACTGCTTTATAAACAGTAGCGTTTCCTTCCGTTTTTTAGAGAAAAATGTGTATGATCTTCCCTACTTGCCCGTGCTGGATGCGGTGTAAAGTTAGTTGACGTCTTATCAGAACTATGGGTCATATGCTCAGTGGTAGGATGTGTCTTAGTGGTTACTAGACACCTGTGCAAATTCATAGACCTGGGAGCCAGCAGATGCTCCCAGCTACACACAAATATTCCCTACAGAGGGGCTACAGTTCTCTTTATGAAAATAATTTTTAAAAAAATTAGGAAACATTTTGAGCATTCTGAGAATATAGAGAATAATAGACATATACCTGTATACCCACCATCTTTATAATATCGTAGATGAAATGGAGGAACCCTGTGTGCCCCTCTGTGATCCCAACCCCTCCCTCCATCCCAGAGGTAGCCCCCAATATGAATTTATTCTTTATCATTTTTATGCATATTTTTATACTTTTCCAACATATTTATGTATCAGTAAATGTTGTCTATGGTAGTTTGAAGATATAAATAAATAAATGGTATCATATTGCATTTATCCCTAGTTGTTTTTACTCAACATTATATTTTTGAGATTATATATATAATTCTAGGTCATTTACTTTATCCGCCCTATGTTCTCTCATTGTAGGAATTAACACAATTTATTCATTTTCCTATTGATGGACATTTAGCTTATTTCCCATTTTTCCTTAGAACCGGAAATGTGGCTGTAGACATTCTTGCACTTGTCTCATTCACACTCTTGTACCTGTGAGCAAGAGTTTGTACCAAGAAACCACATTGCTAAGTCATAGGGCACCACTGTTTCCAGCTTTGTTAGATATTCCTAAATCACTTTCCAAAATGATGTACCATTGTACATTACTACTAGCAAGTATTAAAATCCCTCTTTTTTTTTTTTATTCATACTTGACCTACAGTTGTAATGGCCAAATTTGAAAATGTTTGCCAGTCTGATGGATATAGACGTGTAGCTCATCCCTTTGGTTTGTACTTCCCCGATTACTCAGGACGCAGTGTCTCATCTGCATTTACTGGACATTTAGTTCCCTCCTGCAAACTGCCTGTTCCTATTACTTGGCCATTTTTATGTTGGAATGTCTGTTTTTTCTCTTATTGATTAGAAATACTTCAAAACTACTTCAAAATATGCATATTTGCATATAATAATTTACTTATTATGCACATTGTAGATATTTTCTTCCAGTCTATGGCTTGTTTTTCTGCTGCTTTTTGTTTTACATTGTCTTTTGATGTGCAGATATTTTAATATCAATATTGTCAAAATTATTAATCTTTTAATTTATACCTTATGCTTTTTATATTTGTTTAAGAAACCTTTCTTTGTCATAGAAGCCTAAAGATATTCTACTGAATGTTAGTATAAAAATGTAAAATATGATTTTCACAGTTTGGGCTTGAATCCATCTGTGATACAGTTGAATGTGGAGAGTAAAGTAGGGATCTCATTTTACATTTTTCTTATGGATAACCAGTTGTCGCAGCCTCATTGATTGAATAGTCCATCATTTCACTATTAAAACATTTTTATTGTAAAATTTACCATACAAGCAGAAGAGGGACACACACACACACACACACACACACGCACATTTAAGGACTATAATAAGATAATACAGCAAAATGATAAACCATCAGCTGTGTTATGACACAGAACATTAACAATATCTTAGAACATTTCTGCAGGACATTCCCTGATCTTATCCCCTTCCCTCCTCCCTCCCAATTTTTATGATAATTGGTACCTTGGTTTTCTTTACTGTTTTCCACATGTATATATATCTTTACACAATATATTCTTTAGCTTTGCCCTTTCTTTAAATTTCATAAGAATGGAAATATTCTATGTGTATTTTTTTTACTTTATTTATTTTATTTTTTTACTTTATTTTTTTACACATATTCTATGTGTATTATTTTTTTACTTTTACTCATTATGTTCCATTGGTCCTTTATTTTCTCTAGAGAAAGAATTTGTTGTCTTATCTGATATAATTTTATAATAGCTTTGACATCTGGGAGGGCCCATCTCCTCCCACTGTTAATTTTCTTCAACATTCTCTTGACTACTCTTGACCCTTTGCTCTTTCATTTGAATTTTAAGGTAAGCTTGTAAAGTTCTATAAAAAATCCTGTTGATATTGTAATTACATTGACCTTATTGATTACTTTGGACAGATTTGACATGACACATTTATGACATAAAATGTTCTAATTCATGTCCATAATAAGTCTTCTCATTTATTCTGGTCTTGTTTTACATCTTTTGATAATATGTAGTTCTGTTCTATGTCTTTTTTAAGTTTATTTCTAAACACCTTTCATATTGTTATTGTGAATGGGAACTTTAACAGTTATATTGTGTAGTAGGATGTTTGGTGATGGACATGCTGTTGGTTTTTATTTGTTCGTTTTTGTATGATTATGTGTTGCTGCTGTAAAAAAAAGTATCACAAATGTAGAATACTAAAGCAGCATACATTTATAACTGTACATCTTTGTAGGTCAGAAGTCTGGCAGATCTCACTGGGATAAAATGAAGATGTCAGTAGGATTGTATTCCTTTCTGGAGGCTTGAGGGAGAATCTGTTTCCTTGCCTTTTCCCACTCTCTGGAGGCCACTCATATTCCTGGGTTCATGGTCTTCTTCTTCCATCTTCAGATGGAAGCAATATTACATCTCTCTGACCTACCTTCCACTGTCACATCTCCACTTTTACAATGGAACTAGATTGGGCCCACCTTGGATAATCCAGGATAATCTCTCCATCTCCAGATCCTTAATCCTAATCATGTCTGCAAAGTCCATTTTCCCATGTAAGGTAGCATATTCACAGGTTTTGGGAATTAAAACATGGACATCTTTGGAGACCATTATTCTGCCTACTATAATTTGATATCTAATAACCATGCTGAACTATCACTATTTCTAATATTTATATGTAGATTGTCTTGAATTTATAAATAGACTATTATATCATCTCCTTTTGTTATTTCTAAAACAATGATTTATTTTTCTTTTCTTACTGCGTTGGATAGAATCTCTAGAACAATGTTAAATGTAAGTAGTGATAGCAGGTATCCTTGTCTTGTTCTCAGTTTTAGGGAGACCTTCTAAAGTCTCATGTGATGTTTGTGTGATGTATGTAGTAAATATTGAGTAAGTGTTCTTTGTCAGGTTAAGGGAGTTCCTTATTATTTGTAGTTCATAGTTTACAAATATTGTAATTATGGATTTGTTAATTTATCCTTATGATATTGCCAGTTTGGGCTTGTTATGTTTTGGAGCTATGTTGTTGAAGGGTACATTTTATAATTGTTGATACCTTCTTGATGAATTTTTTCCCCTATGATATAGTGTCACTTTTTATGGCAATTAATACTTTTTTGGCTTAAATTCTATTTTATTTTATATTAATATACCAGCCCCCCCTTTATTTTTGGATAATATGTGTGTATTAGATCTTTTTCTTTATTTTCAATTTATCTGTGTGGATTTGTCTTATGTGTGTTCCTTATAAGTGGTGTATACCTAGATTTCTTAAAAATCCAAATGGATAACATCTTTTAATAGGTAAATTTAATCCAATATTTGTTGTGATTAATTAACAGAAATGTTTGGTCTTATGTTTATCATCTTATTTTATTTTTTGTTAGTATAAATTTCTTTCTTTCCCCTTCCTTCCTTCCTCCCTTCCTTCCTTCCTTCCTTCCTCCCTCCCTCCCACCCTCCCCCCTCCTTCTCTCCTTCTCTCCCTCCCTCCTTCCCTCTTTCCCTCCTTCCTTCTTTCTTCCTTTCTTTTCTTTTCTTTTCTTTTTGTTCCTTTACCTTCCCTTTCTTTCTTTCTTTCTTTCACATTACTTTGAAATTTGATTAAAAGTTTTGTGAGAAATTTTTACCCTTCTGCCAAGCTATAGATTGTATTTCCATTCTTTTGGGGATTAGCCTTAAAATTTTAAGATATTTAACTAAAATTTTTGTAACAAAAACTACAGTTGTTCAGTATTTCTATTTTCTGTCTTCTGACCACAATAAGACCTTAGTGTATGTGTACTGTTGTTTGAGTTTTACAACTATTGTTAATACAAGAAGTTATGTTAAAAATTAACAGTTAAATTTACCCATATTTTCTCAGTTGCATTGCTCATTTTTGCTTCTCATTTCCCATAAGTTTCTTTTGCATTTACTTTTTCTCCTCCTGAATGCATGCTGTCATAGTTTTTTTTAACTGAGATCTGTAGGGTGTAAATTCATGAATTCTTTGTATAGGTAAAAATGTCTTTATTTTGCTTTTACTTTTTTATGGTTGTAATTTTTATTGTGATAAAGTATTCATAATATAAAATTTACCATTTTAAGCATTTTTAAGTTTACAGTTCCATGGCATATTTATATTCACTTTGTTGTCCAACCATTACCGTCATCCATCTCCAGAATTTTTCATCTTCCCAAACTGCAACTCTTTACCCATTAATAATAACTTCCTTTCTCTCCTTCCCTCTTTGCCCTGGCAACCACCATTCTACTTTCTGTCTCCATGAATTTGGCTATTCTAGGGACCTCATATAAGTGGAACCACAGAATATTTGTCCTTCTGTGCCTGGCTTATTGCACTTAGCATAGTGTCTTCAAGGTTCATCCATGTAGCATGTATCAGAATTTCAGTACTTTTTTTTTCTTCCTAAATTTTAAATTTATTTTTTATACAGCAGGTTCTTATTAGTTATCTATTTTATACATATTATTGTATATATGTCAATCCCAATCTCCCAATTCATCCCACCACCCTGCCCCCCGCTTCTCCCCTTGGTGTCCATACGTTTATTCTCTACATCTGTGTCTCTATTTCTGCCTTGCAAGTCGGTTCATTGTACCATTTTTCTAGATTCCACATATATGTGTTAATATACGATATTTGTTTTTCTCTTCCTGACTTACTTCACTCTGTATGACAGTCTCTAGGCAACCTAAATGCCCATCAACAGATAAATGGATAAAGAAGATGTGGTACATATATACAATGGAATATTACTCAGCCCTAAAAAGGAACGAAATTGGGTCATTTGTAGAGATGTGGATGGACCTAGAGACTGTCATATAGAGTGAAGTAAGTCAGAAAGAGAAAAAAAATATCATCTATTAATGCATATATGTGGAATCTAGAAAAATGGTACAGATGAACCGGTTTGCAAGGCAGAATTTCAGTACCTTTTAAGGCTGAATATTCCATTGCATGTATATATCAATACCAAATTTTGTTTATCCATTCATACATCAATTGACATTTGTTTTGCTTCTGCCTTTTGGCTATTGCTAATAATGCTACTATAAACATGGGTGTGCAAATATCTAAGTCCCTGCTTTCAGTTCTTTTGGGTGTATACCCTGGAGTGCAACTGCTGGGTCATATGGTAATTACCTGTTTAATTTTTTGAGGAACTGCCATATGGTTTTCCACAGTGGCTGCATTATTTTAGATTTATACCATCAATGCGTAAATGTTCCAGTTTCTCCACATCCTTGTCAACACATGTTATTTCTGTTTTTTGTTTTGTTTTGTTTTTTCTAATTACAGCCATCCTAATGAGTGTAAAGTAGTATCTCATTGTGGTTTTGATTTACATTTCCCTAGTGATTAATGATGTTCACTATCTTTTCATGTGCTTATTGGCCATTTGTATATTTTCTTTGGAGAAATTTCAAGTATTTTGCCCATTTTTTAATGACTAGTTTGTTTCTGTTGTTCATTGCTTTCACTCTTGATTGATAGTTTGATTGGTTTGAAATTCTTGGTTAAGGTTATATTTTTCCCCCATCACTTTAAAGATACTACTTTGTTGCCTTCTGGAAACTCTCGTTGCTGCTGAGAAATCTATTGCTGTTGTACTTATTCTTTTATAGGCAATCTCTTTTTTCTTGAAGCTTTTCAGGTTGTCTCCTTATTTTTAATGTTCTATATTTCATTACACCATCTAGGCATAGATTATTTTTATTTACTCTGATGGGACACTCTTGCAATCTGAGGACCTATGTCTTTCTCCAATTCTGTAAAATTCTTATCTATTATTTATTTAAAATTTTTAAGTATCAGTTATTTCCTATTCTTAGTTTTAAGAACTCCAATTTTCTGTATATTGGAGCATCTCAATTTTTTCTCCCTGCTTCTTAACAGGTTTTCATACATTAAAACAAACTGTTTCCAGTCACTGCATTTGATGTGATCCTCAGCTCTGTCTTCCATTTTACTCTTTACTCTGGACTGTGTTCCTGTTAGTTTATCCCATCTTGTAAATTAAAACTTTCTAGTGACTATATATTTCATTTATAAAGTGTTATAATTGGTTCTCTCTCATATACATCTATTCTTATTTCATTTATTTCTCTTTTGTTCATAATTTATAATTGTTTATGGATATGTTAGATATTTTATTTATCCTGTTAGCATTTTAAAAATAGTTATTTTAAAGGTTCTGCTAGGCTCTCCCATAAACTTAATTGTATCTGGAATGAATTCACACTGTTGTCTTTATTGTGTGTCTTTCTTTGTATGAGCTTTGTTTTATGTGTTTTGGAATTTTGGTGTTTGGGCGTTTTCTGAATGGGAGGATTTATGTTTTTGTGGCTAGCATTCATATGTTCCCTCTCTCTCTTCTTTCCTCTCTCCCTAGGTATGTTGCCTGCACACATGTCTCTAGCAGAAGTGGAACTTTTGCTCTGCTCTGATGTTGGGCTTATTGCTGATACAGTCACAAAGCCAGTGAGGGGCAAGATTTGACTTTGACCTCGTTTCAGCTTCCTTCTGTGAGTGAAGGGAGAGGTGTGTGTGGGGGGTCCCACCACATCCTCTGCCTTCAACAGCAGTGATTTTGGCTCAATTTTTCTTTTTTTTTTGGTTGCATTGGGTCTTCATCGCTGCATGCGGGCTTTCTCTAGTTGCAGAGAGTGGGGGCTACTCTTCATTGTGGTGCGCTGGCTTCTCATCGCGGTGGCCTCTCTTGTTGCAGAGCATGGGCTCTAGGCATGCGGGCTTCAGTAGTTGTGCCACATAGGCTCAGTAGTCGTGGCTCGTGGGCTCTAGAGCCTAGGCTCAGTAGTTGTGGCGCATGGGCTTAGTTGCTACATGGCATGTGGGATCTTCCTGGACCAGGGCTCGAACCTGTGTCCCCTGCATTGGCAGGTGGATTCTTAACCACTGCGCACCAGGGAAGTCCCAATTTATCTGTTTTTTTAAAAAATTAAATTAATTAATTAATTATTTGTGTTTGGTCTTTGTTGCGGTGCGTGGGCTTTCTCTAGTTGTAGTGAGTGGGGGCTACTCTTTGTTGTGGTGCGTGGGCTTCTCGTTGTGGTGGCTTCTCTTGTTGCGGAGTGTGGGCTCTCAGTGCGTGGGCTTCAGTAGTTGTGTTGCGCGGGCTTCAGTAATTGTGGCTCACTGGCTCAGTAGCTGTGGCTCACGGTCTCTAGAGTGCAGGCTCAGTAGTTGTGGCGCATGGGCTTAGTTGCTCTGCGGCACGTGGGATCTTCCTGGACCAGGGCTCGAATCCATGTCCCCTGCATTGGCAGGCGGATTCCTAACCACTGCGCACCAGGGAAGCCCCAATTTATCTGTTTCTGATGAAGCTCTGTAGTCCCTTTCGTACCATTGGAGTCTAACTCCTGGATGCCACCCCCTGCTTCTAGACGCAGAGCCCTCCCCCCAACCCCCCAGCCTGCCTCTGTCCCCCTGCCCCACCATCTTGTATTTCTGCTCCGTCCACATTCATCCAGTGCTCATCTTGTATTCAAGTTGACTGTGTTGTTTTGGTTTTGTCTGGAGCATTAAAATACCATTTTATTTAGTTCCTTGCAGCAGGCAGCACACAACCCATCAATGGCGTGCTCTTCATTTGTTCAACATTTGTCCCATTGACTTTGTCTTTCAAGTTGAGTTTGATATTCAAGTTATCTTTTCCGTAGCAAAAACGGAGTCTAATTTTGATACTTCCATTGCTGTGATCCTGATGATCATTTACACCCTTCGGTATTTACTTCTTTGTACAGCTTTTAGAAAAAACATGTGAATGTGAACGTATTTGCACGAAACCATCCCTGGAACCTCCCTACAACACTGACCTTGTGGGTTTTGCAATGTAGGTCTTCTTCTCTGATGTTTCATTCATTGAACAAATACATTTTGAGTTCATTCTACGCTCACAAATGCAAGCGACCTGCAGTCCTGCTGTTCAAGGTGTGGTCTGGGGACCAGCAGCCTCTGTGTTAGAAATGCAAAAGCTCAGGCCCCTCCCCAGACCTCCTGAACCAGAGCCTGAATTTTTAACAAGATTTCCAGGTGATCTGCATGAACGTGCAAGTTTGAGAAGCACTGCCTTGTAGTGAAAGTAACCGTGTGCCCTGGCTTACTTATTTGTGGGGCTACTGTTCACATGTTGTCCTCATTTAGACAACTGATTATGTGGTTTCCCTCTTTATAATGAGCTGGATGCTTCATTCTCTAAATTCTGAAGAGTCTGATGCAGACACACCTAAGTCATTCTGAGTTCTCCAGGGAGCAAGTAGAGATAGAGTGAGGCTGAAGTGAGGGTATAAGGGTGCTGGAGGGGATTATTGGCAAAGTAAATGCATTCTGTATTGTACTTATGCTGAAAACAACCGGAGCGGAAAGGTGTTGGCCTTCTGTTCTCTCCCACAGCGTATCTTCAGCTTCTTTGGCCCAGGAACTGGGAGGTGCTGGGGCTTCTAAGTGGGAGGGTGTCTCTTTATTTTTGAACCCGCAGCAGGGCATCCTGCCCCCTCGAAGTGGGCAGGCCCAGAGCATTCTCTCCATTCATACCAGCAGCCTGCAGGGCGCTGGGCTCTATCTTTTTGTAAAACTGTTTACACCATGGTCTCTGTAAGAGTTTCCTGTGGCTGCTACCACAAGTTATCACAAACTGGGTGGCTTCATGCAACAGGAATTTATTCTCTAACAGTCTGGCGGCCAGAAGTCTGACATCAGTACCCCTAGGCTGAAATCAAGGTGTTGGCAGGGCTGCACCCCCTCCAGAGGCTCTCGGGGAAGATTCTTCCTTGCCCCTTCCGGCTTCTGGTGGCGGCCGGCGTTCCTTGGCTTGTGGCCGCATCCCTCCCGTCCCTGCCTCTGTCCTCACATGGCCTCCTCCTCCTCTGTAACTGTCAAATCTGTCTCTGCCTCCCTCTTATAAGGACACTTGTGATGGCATTTAGGGCCCACCAGATAATCCAGGATGATCTCCCCTCCTGGAGAGCCTTCATTTAGTCAGCACTTGCAAAGTCCATTTTGTCATGTAAGATCACATCCACAGGTTTCAGGGATTGGGACATGGGCATCTTGGGGGGGGGTGAGGAACCCTTTTCCAGCCTACCACAGCACCCAAGAGAAAGGGTGTTGTATTGCCAGGCAAACCAAATGGGACATTTCCCTCCAAGAAGAGTGGATATAAGATATTTTTCTAAAAGAAAGAGATTGTTGAGTATTTTAATACTGACCCCTCCCCGGTTCTGCTCATGTAGACTCTTCATTACCACTTGCTGAGCACCTGCTTTGTGCCAGGAGCTTCACGCAACTTCTCTCTAGTGTGCAGTATCGTCCTGTTTTATTTATTTTTTTTTTGCGGTACGCGGACCTCTCACTGCTGTGGCCTCTCCTGTTGCGGAGCACAGGCTCCGGACGCGCAGGCTCAGCGGCCATGGCTCACGGGCCCAGCCGCTCCGCGGCATGTGGGATCTTCCCGGACCGGGGCACGAAGCCATGTCCCCTGCATCGGCAGGCGGACTCTCAACCACTGCGCCACCAGGGAAGCCCTATCCTCGTGTTTTGCCGGTGAGAGGAGGTGGGCTTGCCCCATCGTATCCTGTGAGCGGTCGGTGTGGCAGAGTGGCTTCAACTAGGAAAGGCACGAGGGATTGCCTGTGGGACCGTGGGCGCCGGGGCGGTAGAGGGAAGGAGCAGAGACTGTTTAACTTTGAAGCCACTGCAAGCCGGAGGACTGGCATTCAGCACCAGATGCCACGGGGCTGTCGGGGGGCTTGCATAAGTCCCATGTTCCGCTCCTGGGGGTGTTGTCACCTGCGAGCCGAAGGTTTCTCTCCGGGGCGGGCATCTGGAGGTGCCTTTGGACGTAAGAAGCAGGAGCCTCCCCGTGGGGCAAGTAGCAAGCGTGGCATCGAGGGGCCTTTGTGCGTCCCGGACGCACAGATTCCCACTCCCACCCGCTGCCCACAGTCGAGCCGTTTCCATCCGATCAGCAGCCCCACTGCTCTGCTGGGCTCCGTGGAGCGTTGTTGAGTCTCAACGATTTTACATTCCAACCTCCACTGCCCCGTTTAGGGGTGAGGCCTTTAGGGGAGCGCTCTGAGTCCCTTATCCCTGGTTTACGGGGATTAACCAAGACCCCCGAGGGCAGGATGTGGGGCAGATTAAACTGAGGAGGGTTTCAGAGGACACATTTTGCCTGGGGGGTGGTTTGCCTGCGTCCCTCGAGGGCAGATGCGTGGACACTGCTCAGTGCAGCGTCACCTTTCTTATTCCAGGGGCAGCAGCCGAAGACCACGGCTACGTTAGGTGCTTTAATTGGAAACAGAAGCTCTGAGTGCAGCCCACACCCTAGGGCTGTGTGTATTGCGTTCAGACTCTAGGTTCCGGGGTGTTTATCAGGCTGGGTGGGCACCAGATGGCAGTGGGGTGTTTCCTCCTTGGCGGCAAAAGGCTCGCAATGGGGAGGAAGCAGGCTCCCGTCTGTGTCCCTGAGCCTGTCCGGGGTGCTACGGGAGCCCCGCCCCTTTGCCCTCCTTGGCGGAGGCGTGAGCCACGCTCCCCTTCAAGTCCAGGCTCCCAGGCGGGCCGCCCACCGCTGCCCAGAGGGCTGAGCGCAGGGCCGCGGCGCGGCCAGGACAGGGCCCGGCGCTGCGCGCTGGAGGGCCGCACACTACCCTATCCTCGCCCTCTTCCTCTGCTGGGTGAGCCGAGCGCCTCGGAGCCGTCTCTTCGGAAGTCTGGCAGGGCTGCTCCTCCGTGGATGGTGTGGGTTATAAATCGTGTAACCCTGGAGAAGAGTTCACTTGATCACGGTGTTTTACACTCTTATCTGCAGAGCGTTGGTGACTTAATTAACCTACTTGCAGATGTAGCAGCTGAAAGATACATTTCCCGATGCATCTACATCCCCTTTTCAGTCATCATATA
This sequence comes from Mesoplodon mirus, assembly GCF_964341445.2. NCBI lineage: Eukaryota > Metazoa > Chordata > Mammalia > Artiodactyla > Ziphiidae > Mesoplodon > Mesoplodon mirus. The sequence continues at coordinate 228,002,303 of NC_138977.1, read as the reverse complement.
CTTAAATTGCAAATTCTCATGAACTGTAACCCAGTGTCTTATGGCTCTTGATTCTACATTTCCCTGTAGATGTTCTATCTTCATATGTGTCAAAGTTAGAGGACGTGGCTGCTAGAAAAAGGTATAACTATATTAAACCACACACACCAAAACCCTCCATTGAAATAAGGTTAAGAATATGGCTTAATACTCCTAATGACAGGCAGTTCCAAGTTTGGCTTCAAAGCCGATTGTTTGCCCAACACCATAGCACCCACGCCTCAGAAAACAGGTCTTGGAAGGTGCTAACCTCGGGGGGATAGACTTATTTATCATCAAGGCACTCCAGGGCTCAAACAATGTGAAATCATTGCATGCATTTCCTTATTGGCCTTATTTTATAAAATCCTTGCTTCCCTCCCTATGCACTTACTTTTTCTCTCTCCAACTCCAGGAGAGCCCCTTCCCGTACTTTTAGAGAAGATTATCCTATGACTTAACATTTAAAAAAATTTAGAGGTAAGATGAGGGTAGAAGGTCCCTGAATTCTGAGCAAAACCAGTAATGGTTAATTTCTGTATGATTGTTTTCCCTTAAGAAAGTTAAGAAGACATTTGCAAGTCCTCCCCTGCCCCTCCCCCGCAAAAAAACGATTCTTTTGAGCTCAAAATGTTGTATCATAAGCACATTTTTTATGGCTAAAAATTGGGGTTTACAGAGGGAAAATGACAAGCCTGTAATTGGCATACTTGGTATGAAAGTTTCCTTGCGTATAAGAGATTCATGTTTGTAATTTCATTTTAGGAAAACATTCTAAGCATCCAGGGGAACTGCAGGAGGGCAAGGGCTATGGGAACTCTCTCTCCAGAACCACCTGGTTTCAGATTCACCCATAAAAATGGAACCACATGGAGTTTTATTCCAGTGTCCTGGGATCCATGGGCATTTCACCCAACTGGAGATGAAATTCGAAGTGCAGACATTTGGCAGCTGGCAGCTTGTGACTATACTCACCATTGTATATTATCCTTTTTCTTTTTGGGTCTCTATTCTGAGTTCCTAATTAGGCCTGTGTCATGCTTGGCTCCTTTGAATTCATGTGTGCTAGCTGTCACTGGGGCTTAGCCATGGCCTGAAACATCTCACGGACACAAAGGAGACAGTGACATACAACTCACCATATCTCCCATCTCCATGTGAGCAGAGCTGAGTCCTGACCTGGCTTCTGGTGTATAGTCTTCTCCTTCATTCTCTCTCTCTCCCCTCACCTCGGTGCATCACCACGATGAGGATGCACTGAAGCTGTTCTCTCTCTGTTAGGTGAGGACAGGTGCAAAGAGTTTTGCTTTGACTGTAGGAAATTTTCTTTTGGCTTTTCGTCTTAAATGGAAAATTCCTACAACACAAAAGGTGTAAAATGAGAAGTAAATACTTTGTGTGTCGTTGTCTGTCTGTCTGTCTTTCTAAATAAATAGGATCTGACTCTGCATGCTGCTTTGCAGATTTGCTTTCCCCGCTTCACTTGGACCTCGTTCCCTGTGAGCTCCTCTTCCTGATGCTACGTGGTGTACACGGCATAGCTGCAGTGTGTTTTTCTCTTTTCCAGACCCCTCCTGATGGGCACTTAGGTTATTTCCAGTCTTTCACCTCTGTAAGGCTGCTCCCATGGGCATCTCTGCTTATTCTCTGGGAGCGCTTGTGAGGTTGTTTCTGTAGGGTGCAGTCATACCCACGGAGCAGTGGGTCCAGAGGTGTGCGAAGCAAGGTTAGTTTATGGATTAAATTGTAAGCCGATGATCTGCCATAAGAATTTGAGGAGACAAGCATTGGTGGAATCAGTCTCCGGAGGTACTCTTTGATATCATCTCATTTAGTCCTGACTGTGGTCCCAGGATGGCGGTTTTATTTGCTTTATAGAGTTGATGACCCTGAGTTCTGTAGTTTGTCTCAGGCACCGACTAGGAAGCAGCTGCCCTGGGACTGCAAGCCCACTTTTCATGCCACGTCCAGAGCTCCTTCTCCCAACAAGTCTGTCTTTGCCGATAGCCATGTATATTTAGGCGACATTCTGTGGTCTAATCACCCACAGTGGCCACCGTGCCCATCGGCTTAGTGGTCCTTATCAGGGGCTCCTGGGAAATTCTCATCCATGGGTAGAAACTAGAGTTCCTTTCTAACAATAAGACCACACTCAGCATCATTGTTTTTCTCTTGCTCACATCCTTGGTGACTTAGCATAAGAAGCGACAGTTATTCACTGTGCCACGGCCTGGAGATATATCTCTCTCTCTCTCTATTTTTTTTTTTTTTTTTTTTTTTTGCGGTACGCAGGCCTCTCACTGTTGTGGCTTCTCCCGTTGCGGAGCACAGGCTCCGGATGCGCAGGCTCAGCGGCCATGGCTCACGGGCCCAGCCGCTCCGCGGCATGCAGGATCCTCCTGGACCGGGGCACAAACCCGTGTCCCCTGCATCGGCAGGAGGACTCTCAACCACTGTGCCACCAGGGAAGCCCCTCTCTCTTTTTTTACCCCAGTTTATCTTTGCTTCTTTTCCTCCTCAACTTTAAATTATATTTGTCAATACACACAATTCTATTTGTCAATAAAGTGTATAACATGAGCTGATGTACATGTACATCGTGGAATGATCACCAAGATCCAGATAATTAATATACTACTATTAACTACAGTCACTGTGCTGTATGTTAGATCCTCAGAACTTATTCTTATAGGTCAAAAGGTACTTTCAGTTATAGATCCCCATTTCCTCATTCCCCTGGACCTGGGCAACCATTGTTCTATTCTGATTTATGAAATTGGCCCCCCACCTTTTTTTTTTAATTCCACATGTTACTGATGTCAAACGTCATACAGTATTTGTCTTTCTGTGTCTTGCTTATTTCACTCAGCATAATACCCTCCAGTTCATGTTGTCACAAAAGGCAAGGTTTCCTTTTTAATGGCTGAATAATATTCCGTTGTGTTATGTATAACACATCTTCTTTATCCATTCATGTGATGATGGACACTTAGACTGTTTCTGTGTCTTGGCTATTGCGTGTAGCACTGCAGTGAACACGGGAGGGCAGAGAGCTCTTTGAGATAGTGATTTCATCTCCTTAGGATACATAACCAGAAGCGGGATTATTGGATCATGTGGTCGTTTATTTTTAACTTTTTGAGGAGCCTCCGGCCTGTTTTCCACAGTGGCTGCACCAATTTACATTCCAGCCTACAGAGGGTTCCCTTTTCTCTACATCTTCACCAGCATTTATCTCTTGTTTTTTGATAATAGCCTTTGTAACAGGTGTGAGGTGATATCTCGTGGTTTTGATTTGCATTTCCCTGATGATTAGTCATGTTGAGTACATGTGCTTGTTGGCCATTAGCACATTGTCTTTGTTAAAATGTCTATTCAAGTACTCTGCCTATTTTATTTTATTTGTTTAAATGGAGGTATAGTTGATTTACAATATTAGTTTCAGGTGTACAACATAGTGACCCAATATTTGTGTAGCTTATCCTCCATTTAAAGTTATTATAAAATACTGGCTATATTCCCTGTCTGTACAATATACCCTTGTGGCTTATGTATTTTACACATAGTCATTTGTACCTCTTACTCTCCTCCCCCACCCTGTCCCCCCGACTCCCCGCTCCCCTTGCCCATTGGTCACCACTAGTTTGTTCTCTGTTTGGTTTATGTGAATGAAATGCCCACACAGGGGTGCGTCCTGGCCTGTCCTCCCGAGGGCTGGGGCTCTGGAGTTCTGGTGAAAACGCCCTTTCCTCTCTGGCCGAGCCCTGTGTCCTGGGGGACTTGGGGGTTGAAGCAACAGGGGCTCTGGGTTGAGGGGGGAGGGGGCACACAGTGGGATGGTCACACACGGCACCAGAAATGCACCAGTCGCGGGAGAAGAGGTCAGGCCCGACCAGGACTTGACCCTTGCCCCGAGGACAAGTCCCAAGAGGGCAGAGAGCATGGAAACAGGCAGCGGACAGACGGGAGGGTCTCAGCACCTCCCTCCAGCGTGAGCCTGGCTGTACCTTGAAGGCCAGCCTGACTTAGGAGGATTCAGACCTAGGAAGCCTCTGCGCCTGTTCCTCCCTGCCCAGGGCCCCATATTATAGCCCCTCTGGGGTTCCTGCAGCAGAAGCAAAGTCGTCCAGAGCATTTATCATTAAAGACAAGATTGAGCCTGATGACGGGATGGACAGGCTGTCCCTGGACATAGCTCGGGGCCCGGGCCGACGGACGAGGCTGCCTGTTCTAGCTCCCTGAGTGCTCCGAGGCCGCCCAGCACCCCTGGGGCCCGTGCCCAGGGGTCCAGGCTGTCGCAGCTCCTCCTGGGCTCTGTCCAGCTCCCTCTCAGCCTGTGCCTCTCAGGGGACAAAGGCTGAGGGGGGTGGCTATCCCCATCCAACTTGGAGCCCTCGGTTGGTCAGGGGCTCCGGCCAGGTCCTTGTGGCCGACTGGTCACTCTAATGCCCAGCCCATCGTGACTGCCCCTGTTGAGCTGAGATTTGCCTCCATCAGTTTTGTCCCCACGTGGCAGGGTCAGGAGGCAACACCCCCAGGAAGAAAGAACTGTCCACTAGGGGCACACCCAGGACGAGGTGGCGGGTTGACACGAGTGATGCTGAAAGCTGGGCCCTTTCCCTGTTCTGCGTGAAGCCAAAATCCCACCCGATGCCAGAGGCTGAGGAAGCTCAGTTCCCTTCCTTTTGCTCTCCCATTCGTTTTACGCATTTTTTTCCGTGCCAACTCTTTGCTGGGGCGTGTGCGCAAGACCTCCACCCGCAAGGGGTTGGTAGGAGAGTGTGAGACACAGACACACTGGACCCGCTGTGGGTGAGCGTGGACCCTGCAGTGAGTGGGGGTGAGGTGACTGCAGGTGTCACTGAACACAGGTGCGTGTGCCCGTCACGCAGTGAGGCCAAACGAACCGAAATGTTGGAGTTTGGAGCAGAGAAACGTTCATTGCAGAGCAGAGCAAGGAGTCGGGTTCTCGTTCCCAGAAAGCCCCAAACTCAGCAAAGGATTTTTAAACGCCAGGTGATGAGGGGCGTGGCTGGTCATTGCAGATTTCTTGGTGTCGGGATCCTTTGTTCCTGCAGCTGTCCACGGAGGTCCGGTCACCCTGTTCCTGTAAACCTCCAACGAGACATATGTCATTCTCTGTTCTGCAACTTTTTATCTCTATAGGAATGGGAAAGTGTTTACATTCAAAGGTCAGAGCCTTGAGAATGGGCTGTCCTGTCTATTTCAGGCTGTAGGCAGCCTTCTTAACCCAAGCAGAGGCAATAGAATACAAAGGTTAAAGTAAAAGAGGCGGATCCAGTCTGGAGTCAGATTTGTTCTTCCCTATTACAGGGGGAGCTGGGGAGTGCGGAGGAGGGCATAGAGTTGGCCTGGAGGGTGGGCAGGCCCCTGGGGCAGGTGCTGAATCCTAAGGGTTAAGTAGGAGAGAGCCCGCCACTCCTAGCCCTGTGGCCAAGACACTGTTTAAGGATGAGTCCAAGATCGAAGAATTTATGGCGCCAGAAAAGAGCATCTGAGCAGCCATGGCAAAGTAGACGGCGCCAGGCTCAAGGCAAGTAAGCAAAATACAGCTGAAAATGCGGGTTAGTATACATCCAGTCACAGGCGCTGTGGACAGCAAAGGTGCCAGGCATCTTGTAAGAACATCTGGGGAAGGGTAGCTGCTTGGGTGTTTAAACAAGAACCTTCTGAATACAGGCAGCTGAGAAAAGCCCCTTCCAGCAGGATGCATTGCTTCTCAGAAACTTCCTTGAAGGGACATGGTAGATAATGTGGTTTCCATTACAGAGAGTAGCGAGCAGAATTTTAGCCTAATGGGCAGAATTTACCTTCCTGTTTCCTTTTTTCCAGATTCATTGTCATCAAGTGCACATATATTTGCCTCCTGTCCTTAAAAAGCCATCATATTTAAATTTTTTTTGCTTTTGTACTGTCATTTCAAAGAATCAAACAATTTTTAATAATCAGTGTTTGGAGCTTAAGAAAACATTGGTTGAATTTTTCACATTCAAAGGCAAGTTTCAACCTTTAATATCCACCAAACTTCAATTAATTTATTTCCTCTTTAAGGACCTAAAGGTGATCTGAATCATTTTGACTGTCATGTAACATCCCCAAACAATATTTTATGAGGCTGAGTTTAGTTAATAGTTAATAGATTCAGGCTTAGTTAAGGCTTTCACGTGGGCAGCTCCTTGTTTTAGAAATGTCTGTTTATTATCAGTTTAATGCGGATGGAACTACTTATTCACTCTTCAGAAACCCTTTATGACTCCTAATTAAAGCCTTTGCCTGAACACAAAATAATTAATACATAAAATGAAGCCACGGGAAAGAAGCAACTGTGAAATAGTCGCTTGGTTGTATGTTAAGCAGTATTTAATCATTAGAGGAACAGTGTTTGCACTTTTGGAAAGAAAACAAGGCACAGACTTCATGTTTATTTAACACTTTGACTAGTTCTTCTCGGAGGTCTGAAATGAGCCTTATGGAGCACCACAGCAGTAAATCATGGGTTCTGGAAATTACTGGGTCTTAAACAGTAGTGTCATTTTAAACCTAAATAGTTTGGTGGTGCTCCGGCCCATAAAACTGACCTCTTAGAACAACATGGACTGTTTACACTGAAAGACAAGTAAAGGAAATAAAAACAACACATAAACTATAGTGCTGCCAGGATGCCATTTATTCTGGTTTGGTTTTGGCTTGAAATCTGATGCTGCTGATGAGCATGGGAGTGCTTAGTGCCACCAAAGAGGGGTCCGCATTTGCACCCCGAGGGTCCCTCCGGCCTATCCTGCCCTGTGAAGGCTTCTGCAAAGCACCGCTGGCTTTTCAGGGTGGGCTGACGGCGCCGGCCCCCAAAAGGTGCAGATGTATCCATAGGAAACAAGATCTCTTTAGTGGGCATATGAGGGCAGAGTGAAAATTCACAGCAGATTCTTTTTATAGAAACTGTAGATAAAGGTGACTGGCCAGCCCGAGGGCTTGGTCACGGGATAAGGGGTTTTCACCTCTGGGTCACTGCTTCCAACTACACCTCGATGGAGACCTGAGGTCCCCAAGTGAGAGGTGCAGTGAGCGTGATGTGAGGTGCCCCCCGGCCAGTGCCCTCGGGCTTGGGTTCGCATCTGGCAGAGGAATATGGGTGCCCTCGAGAGAAGTGGGACAGGGAGGGAGATGAGTGGTGACAGAGGAGGATGGCTCTGGTACTCATCTCGGGATCTCTGGCTTGGGTTTGGGTTTCAGGCAAGGACAGTGGGGCTGGAGAGGAAGAAGCAGTGGAGGAAGGAGGCCAGTGGATCTGGACTCGGGCACTTGGCTTCGCCTTCTGTGAAACGCCTCTGTATTTCCTGTGCTCTGGGAAGGGCTGCTCCAAATCGTGCAGGGGGGACTTGGACAGTCCCGGCATGTTCTCTCCTCTGGATGCTTCATGGCCAAGTACACTTTGGCTCAGAGCACAGGAATTCCCTGCGTTTTTATAATGATTCCTGTTGCCAAGACAGAGCCAAGTGCAAATCTTACCACACTCCCCCCACTGCAGCCCCCGCCCCGCATACACTGTATATTCCTCTCTGATAATTTGGAACATACAGAAAAGTGGAACATATAGAAAAGCGGAAATCACCTGTGACCCCACTGCCTGGTCATAACCACTGTTAGCAGGTTTGTGTCTGTCTGTCCTCTGTCCACATGTTTTCTCATACAGTTGTGTTATTATGCATGTGCTGTTTGATGCTTATTAGAACACGATTTTGTAATATTTCATCAGTGCATGTGCCGTAATTATGAAACCAACCCCTTACTGTTGGACGTTCAGGTTGTTTCCAGTTTCGTGCTCTCCTAAAGCTCCCAGCTGTCTTTGACTCATCAAGAAGGGCATCTTGGGGGCTTCCCTGGTGGCGCAGTGTTTGAGAGTCCGCCTGCTGATGCAGGGGACGCGGGTTCATGCCCCGGTCCGGGAAGATCCCACATGCCGCGGAGCGGCTGGGCCGTGAGCCATGGCCGCTGAGCCTGCATGTCCGGAGCCTGTGCTCCGCAACGGGAGAGGCCACAACAGTGAGAGGCCCGTGTACCGCAAAAGAAAAAGAAAAAAAAAAAGAAGGGCACCTTGTGCTCTCCCTGGGGTCCCCCTGGGGGAGCCCATCTCCGTGGGGAGTCATGGCTCTCACGCCCCCTGGGCTCAGCTGCCGTTGCACATCACGGACCCGGAGGCTCCCGTGCGTCAGCATCCCACTCACCTTGACGCTGTGGTTCTGCAGGAAGCACGGGCCATCTCATCCCCACCCACGCCTGCCGTTCAGCAAGCATCTCTTACACTTGCTGTATGGAGGGCACCAGGCTGGGGTGAGTAGCAGATAGAGTGAGGTCCCTCCGCTCCAGCCCAGAAGTCGCTCTCAGTGTACAGGGAGGAAGAAGGAAGCTGAGACCGCGCTTATGACCCAAACAGATGGCTATTTCCCTGCCATCAAGGAGGGCCCTGAACACCATGTGCTGTCGCAGACAGAAGAGGCTGCCTGAATTTTGGACCAGGTGCTGGTTCAGCTGAGCTTTGAGGAATGGATGGGGGTACAGGGGGCAGTGATGGAAGGAGGAAGGGGTCTAGGTTCAGGAGGACTCAAAGGCTGGCAGATGTAGCCTCAGTTGGCATGTTGTCTGCCTGGAATAGCACAGATGGCAGGGGTTCTCCTCGTGGAGGGGGTCTCATTGCTTGAAACGGTGAGACAGCTGTGGGAACAGGGATGTTCTGAATTTGTTTGGGTCGCACAGGAACTTATTAGCCAGAAAGGCACAGAAAAGGAGTGCCTTTTGGAATGGAATGTTTTGACTTGTGAGGTTATATTTGGTCTCATCTTTCCCACATCTTGTAAATACAAAGTAATTTGTAAAGTCTCTTTAGGTGTCCTTGGAATCTTTCTTAGTTGCCTCAGATTCACCACTGCTGGGGGGCAGGGTCCATCCTGGAGGTCCCAGAGGCTGGTGAGGCCAGCCAGAAGCTGTGTCCAGAGGCGGACAGGTGTTGGCTCGTGGCGTGTCCAGCTGCTCCCCTCCGGATGTGTTTGAGATGGCCCCTTACTCTCAAAGCCAAGGTTCAAGTGTTTGCCATGAGTCTTAAGCACATCTTTTCTAGCGGCAGCCAAACCATCTCGGGGCTCTCTCTCCACGTGGAATGCGTTTCCTTTTCTGAGTCCATAGCTTTGCAAGGAGGGCAGGAAATCAAAGGACTGAGGTTCTGATTCAGATATTAAGGGAGCCTAAAGGGACGTGTTGCAGCATTTACTAAACCCCTGATGAACAGGCCACTGTAAGTCTAATTATTAACCTTTGGGAAACTTGACCCTTCAGTTAACCGAGTCATAACTGCATTGTGGACCATCAGAAACCTTGCATTATTAATGAGCATTTAAGGTCAATATTCGTTCACTTCACTTTATTGTCCGTGATATTTATCACTTGTAATAGGCCTTCCTGGTTAATTATACAGAATCATGCAGCATTCACTTTTGATTAATGTGGAAAGTTCATGCAGACTTTGTTAAAAAAACATTTACTATGTGTGATGTATTGTAATAAACTTTTTCTTTCCCCGAGCTTTGTCCTATGTACATATGTTTTCAATATTTAGAAAATTTTCCCGTGTGGAGGAACTTCCTAATACATGAAATTGAGAAAATTTAATAAATCATGTTAGCCACCTGCACGCTGTGTGTTTTTTATTGTGATACGATCTTCTGGTGGGAAAGTTGGGGTCATAACTTAGGCAAGATGATAAACGCATTTTAACTTGAAGGAACTGCTGTGAACCTGTATTCCAGGCGTCCCTTTATTGCACAGGGGACCACGAGGGGTAGTGGAAGGAGTATGTTCTTGGCGTCTCAAGACTTGGGCCGTAATTAGCTGTGTGACCTTGGGCAACGTACTCTGCATCTCGTCATCTCATAAATTAATCTGTATTCATTGATTAATACCTCCCCAGCCTCCCTTACGGAGTGGGTTGGAGGATCAAAGACTCCAGTGCATGTGAGAGGGCTTTGTGCTGTGAAACGGGCCACACCAGGTTGTCGTGCTCGTTTTGGGTAGAATTCCCTCCAGTTTGTCTTGCAGCTGTGGCATTATCCCTTGTCATTTCTGGGCAGACGTTGTTTCCGATTGAGAGAAGAGAGAAGCCAGTTTGGAGATGAACTCTCCGTAGCATAAACGAGCTTCTAGGAAGGGAGCAGGAAGCCACGTCGGTGTGTGTTATGGGCTGAATTCTGTCCCCACCTCTCCCAGCTGACATGTAGAAGTCCTGCCAGCCCCTCAGAGTGTCACTGCGTTTGGAGAAGGGGCCTTTAGAGAGGTGATAGAGGTAAAGTGAGGTCATATGGGTGGGGCCCTAATCCAGTATGACGAATCCCGTGGGACTGGAGTCGTTATAAGAAGAGGGGATGAGGACACAGACACACGCAGATGGGGGGTCATGGGAGGACCGTGGGCGAAGGTGGCCGCCTGCAAGCCAAGCAGAGGGGCCTCAGGAGAAACCAACCCTGGGGCAACATGGTGTTATGGCAGCCCCAGCAGACTCATGCAGGCCTGTTAGTGGAGGGCTGGCCGAGGGCCGAGGCGCCTACTCCCTCTGGGTCTGAGCACCGTGCTGCTTTGTCTGGCTTCTTGGGCACACAGGGAAGGCATGGTCCACAGGCCCCGGGAGGAGTAGCAAGACCCAAATGAACAACACGGTTCAGTCCTGCCAGGGGGTGGGGAGGGGCAGAGAATGTGGCTTCCCGGGGTCTCCTGAGCATCTGGTGGGCTCGGGGTGGGACTGGGAGGGGGAGGGGCAGAGTACTTTCCAGGCCCCCTCTCTGGGCAAAGGGCCGAGGGGCCTTGCTGTCGTCCCCCAATGTAGATCACAAGGGAACCCAAACTGTCAGCTCCTGCTGGAGATTCTGCTGATGAGGAGGTGGATTTGCGAAGTGTGTCTGGTCCTGGTCAGGGCTGGCCATTGTGGGTGAGGCTGAGGTCCGGCCACGCAAGGACAGTCTAGCTTTGTGCTGGCCTCGCGGACAGGAGCCCTGGTCCCTGAGGATGCACTGTGCTCTCAGGCCACCGCCCAGCCCTGCCAAACATCCAGAGTTCTGTCGGGTCCAGACACCCCGGGAAAGGGATCCATCTGAAACTCTTGCAGGCAAAGGGAGCCAAGAAGGACATCCAAACCCTGAAGTGCAATAGCAGGGTTCGGAATGCAGCGACCCCAGCCACGGTTCATGGGCACATTGCAGGCAGACCATCCATCCGCAGGCCCACTGATGTGGCTTCTGCCATCTCGTGATGATGCATCTCATGGAAATCTGATGTTTCAGTCTCCCCATCTTTGAAAAAGGGATGCTACTTCGTACATTCATTTGCCAGAGGGAGATGGGCGTGAACGTGAAAGAGCACACAGTTTTCAGGACTCTCAGGTCAGAAGGAACATTCCAGAGCACCATAAATATCACCTTGTTCCACACACATGGGGAAGGGAGGCCGCCAGAGTTGGCCTCCTGTTCTCTCTCACCTGGGTGTAGGAGGGTGACATTATCAGGACATCTGGAGAGACGTTAAAGTCACCAGGAGATGGAGGCAACGTGAATTTTGATATTAGGTCAGATAACTTCCTACTGCTGGGCGCCATTCGGTGTGAATGTTGGGGGGAGGCTGGAATGTTCAGGACCCAGGGGGTTTGTGGCCTCGCCAGCCAGTCAGCTATTGGGCGCCAGTTACGGGATTAGAGGGCAGACAGTGATTTTCAATTAGAAGGACTCAGTTTATAGAAAACAGTGGAAATTGCTGAATGAAAGAGAAAAGTTAGCATGATTTACTCTGGTAGGGGACCAAAGTATGTGAAGGCTGAGGGCTCTTGAGCACATTTCCAAGTGCTTGGTACATCTGGACCATCTTCAGAGAGAGGAGTTTTATTCTTTTGGATCCCAACTTTTCTTGGGCAAGGAAATGGTGGGGCACGTGGAGTTGCCGTGTGCAGTGAAGCCTCACTCCGAACCCTACCTCGAGCCCAGCCCAACCTGTCTGCCTTCTTTCCTCCCCCGGGTTGGGGCTCCATCATCCCAGAAACGATGCTCCACCCCTCTCCCTGGGGACAGCTCAGGCCCAAAGGCCAGTGACTAATTTCCTGAGCCACCTTAGCTATGAAATATTCTCTTATTTGAAACATTTTTTGATAAATTATCTGTCAACAGTAGATGAAGTTAACATTTCTTTTGATCGATAAAATAAATATTGAGGTTATGAGTTAAATACCATCTAAATTTGTAAAGACTATTGCATACTTCGGTGTTCCTCTGATTCCAGCCCATCTGCCTTAACAAATTTTGCAGAGCTTTTTATAATTTTCATTTATAATATATGATGGGTTTGTACAAATCTCCTCCATGTGTGAAATCTATTTAATGTTAACATTCTTAAATTGGAGTTGGTTATAAATAATGCGCCAAGAGATGTGGAGCGGGGCACATTATTTCTTTGTGTTGTACCGGTCAGGACGACGGTCACATTCTTAGTATTTGTGAAGAGTTTTGCACAACTTGGACCCAGATTACTTCTATTAAAGAGAGAGGGCTCTGACCAACTTTATGTAAATTAAAAACCTTTAGCCAATTTATGGTCAAAAATATAAATAGTGTAAAGAGCTTGCAGACAACCTTTATTTTGTATGTACATTAATGGGCACTTCCATTTTTTCCTGGAGGCCAGAATCCACTTTGAAATTCATGTTTGATAAATTCCCTGGCTTTCCGAGTAATTTAACTGTCTATAGGGCTGTTGATCCTCGGAGTGTATCACTGAACCTCAGGGACTTGTGTACCATTTCTGCATATCCAAGTTCAAATATATGCTCAAGATTGGTTTAAATTTTAAGTTGTTGATCTTATTTCTGATAGATTTGTTAGCTTATCCTCCATTTCATTTCTGAAACCTGCTCCTAATCCTCAAATACTCTCTTCTTAAACACATCTTTGCTAAATTCATTGATTGCGTTAGTAAAATGTATACTGAACAGTCGTTCTGCAAGCATGCTGTAACAATGAATATTGTTGGCACCTTCACTCAAAGACCAGAAGTTTGATAACCTGGCTGTCAATTATCACCTGCATTCTAATTTGTTCTTAGTCTTAGGTAGACCATTAGGTTTCACGTCTGTTCCAGTATGCCCTTAACATTTTTGCCAGTTCTAATAGGTTTGTACTAATTTTCTTTCTTGCTATCAGTTTTGCAATATAAAATGCCAGCCTAGTCTATTAATTTTTTTGTTTATTCTAAAAATTCTTGACATTTTGTTGGTATTACAAATATTATTCTTCCAAATAAAGTTTGGATAAAAATAATTGTTACTGATAAAAGTAACTGACTTTTTATCCCTTGTCAATTTTTAAAGGAAAGTTCTAGCATTAATAAGTAAGTGAATTCTACAAACACTGAATTCAGACCATTTGCCATGTTCATAAACAACTTTTTCTTAGGCATGTTAAGATTCCCCAGGCATTTTAATAAATATGTGTATTTTTTGAAGCTGTGACCCTCTCAAATCTCCTTGGACTGTAATTTGCATTTAGTGGGCGAGGACACTCTGGTTCAGGCGGTTAGTGGCTGGTGCGCCGGAGGTAGAGCTGGTTCTGGAACCCAGGTTGCCACACCTCAGGTCAAGGCTGTGCCGAGTGTCATGTGTTTCTCCCTAAACTGGGTTGCTTTCTGCTGTGCATCTTTCTGAAAGCAGCTCTCCCAGTGAAATACATGTTAGTGCAAATCGCAGAGTATCGTCCATCTTCCTTCTCTTTCCACCTGTCCTGCCTGTGGAGCTTACCTATTCAGGGCCAAGCACAGGGGCAGCCGGAGACTAGTACTCTGCTTCTTGGAGCTTATTTCTTCTCCTAAGTCAGCTCCGAATTTTGAGGCCCTTCTTACTTCTTTATATTTTTCTCCTCTATAAGGAAATTAAGGGAAAAAAAATCCTTCTGTGTGGCCTGTTCAGCAGGACTTAGGAACTTCCTCTTCTTAGTTTCCAGTCCAACCTGAGTAGCAGCGCCAGAATTCAAATTTACAGTCTCTGGGGCAACATTTTAATAGGGTTTTTTGCTGGTGTTAAAGCTTAACTCTGGTGTTATATTCCTACTCTACCATGGAGGTTTAACCACCCCATTTTATTAGCAGCAAAATAAAAGTATCAGGGAGCTGAAATCTCGGTGTTTGTGTCCTGGGAGAGATCAGCCTTGCCCCCTTCTCCCAATGGTAATTTATATCTTCTTGGATCAGGGTGCACGTAAACTTGGAGAGCGGTAAAAAAAAGAAGCCATTTGAGAACATTTCTGACTTAAATGAATTATGTGTAGGAAAAGAATACCCAGCCCATATTATCTTTGCCTTTTCAAGGAAATAAAGCTTTGATAGCAGGGGTATTTGATACAGTTATGCACCCTGGACAAAGATTCCTTTGGAGGCTAAATTAATAGATCTGGAACATGGAAATGAGAATAATGAATCCATCTCATTTTAAGATTTTTTTTTCAACTGATTTCTAATCTAAGCTTTTGGGTTTTCAGAAGAGTGTTGGGTCCTGCACTCTGTGTGTGATCTCAGTGTGCCTTTAGCTGCCGTGATCTTGTGCTTTACAGACCGTGCCCCCAAAATGATGTTGATATCACCTTGGTAGGTTACATTTTCATGCTGTTGGCTTCAAAACGGGAACAGGAAATTGCAGCTGTGGCTCTTAAAAGGAGCTAAGGAGTATCCTTCAGTGGTTGGAGATTGGTCAGGGTGTAATTTCTCATTTTAAGCAGAGAGCCCTGGACTCACACCCGGGGGCTCCTGCCTTGGCTCTGTCACTGACTTTTCCAAGTTGCTTCAAACTCAGCCACAGTTTCCTTTGTCTGTGATGTGGGGATAATGATGCCCATGCACTTAGTTCTGTAGGGAGGATTCGATGAGATAATGGGAGAAAGGGCTTCAGAAAAGATGAAATGCCCTACAGTGCTGGCCTCTGGGAAGGACACGTGGCCCAGCATTTTTCATCTGTCTCCAGGGCTTTTTCTCTTGTGTTGGGAGAAGGGCTGGAGGAGCTAACATTCGCCTTCACTAGCGATGCCGGGGAAAATATCGAGGACCCAGTTAAATGTGCCTTTCAGATAAATAAGGAATTTTTTGCATAAGTATGTCCCACCCACTGCATGAGATATACTAAACATTATTTTGTTGTTGACCCGATCCTGTTCTTTCAGGGGCTCACCCCGGCAACACCAGCTTTCACACCTTGCTACAGAAGAAGGGCTTCCTTTCTTTCGGTTTCCATCAGGACCTCAGATCCCAGCCAGCGGCTGAACACACTTCGGGGATGGCACTTGGATCCGAGGCCAGATGTTCAGCTATGGCTTTCATCCACCTTAGTCCATGATTTCCTACCTCGGTGCCTAGCAAATGACCTTGCTGAGCCTCAGCGTTTTAAATCTTTTATTTATTTTTTATTGGAGTCTAGTTGATTTACAATGTTGTGTTAGTTTCTTCTGTACAGCAAAGTGGATCAGTCATACATATACATATATCCGCTGTTTTTTAGATTCTTTTCCCATATAGGCCATTACAGAGTACCGAGTAGGGTTCTTATGAGTTATCTGTTTCATATACAGTAGTGTGTACATGTCAATCCCAATCTCCCAATTTACCTCTCTTTTCCCCCCGGCAACCATAAGATTGTTTTCTACATCTGTGACTCTATTTCCATTTTGTAAATAAGTTCATTTGTACCATTTTTCTAGATTCCACATATAAGTGATATCATATGGTATTTGTCTTTCTCTGTCTGACTTACTTCACTCAGTATGATAATCTCTAGGTCCATCCATGTTGCTGTAAATGGCATTATTTCATTCCTTTTTATGGCTGAGTAATATTCTATTGTATATATGTACCACATCTTCTTTATCCATTCCTCTGTCAGTGGACATTTAGGTTGTTTTCATGTCCTGGCTATTGTAAATAGTGTCTGAGCCTCAGTTTTTACAGCTTTAAAATGGACATCAGAGCTTACCCCGTAAGGGTGCTGTGAGGGTACAACGAGCTGGTGTAAAATTGGGGGAAACTTTAAAGCACCTGGTGCAGCAGTATTTCCATGTGCCCTGCCCGGGAAGCACAATCATCTGCTTGCCTTCCATGTTATGTATGAATGGGTGGTTTGGTGAAGCAATACAACAGTTTGATCAGGCATCTTTTCCAACAAAAAGTATTGAGACAACCTACTTTCCCCCAATTTAAGCTTTACCTGTCTTACATCGGCTTCACACATTATCACTAAATTATTTTTATTTGCTTTGCCCGTTGCTGGCAGGAACTGGGTTTCTGATTCCATTTTTGGAGCAGTCGCTGAGTGCCTGGCCCTTTAAAAGGAGCACCTGGTCTGTGGCCCTGGCATCTGCTGAATAGAAAAGCCAGCGGGGAGCGATGTGTCCCCAGCTGTCAGAGTGTCTTATTCCTCCTGGTAGCCACTTCTAGAAGCTGGCAGGGGCCCCGGGGGTGGGAGGGGCTCAGTGCTGGCTGTGCCTTCAGTCCAGGTCTTGGGAAGGTTGATGGGACCAGAGCCAGTCCAGCAAGACAGCAGCAGGTGTGAGCAGGAGGGTGGGAGTGGGGCACATGTGGCAGATGCAGGGCCTCTGGCCCCCGGCTAGGCTGGGCCTTCCCACCTGTAGGCTCTGCCCTGGGGGTATGGGGGTGGGTGACCCCTGCCCTTTGCCCCTGATGCAGGGGCAGCGCCAGCCTTTTCCTGGCTTCTTCCAGGAGCCTGAGTTAACTTTTGCAATTCCTTTCTTTTCCTCTCCACGAAGGCTGTGTTTTCTCAGCCATTCTGGGCACCTCCCTCTCATTTCCTGGGAAAGAAAAGCTCGACCTGTCTCCTCTCGACCACAGTGGTCCTCCCCGTCGAGCTGGGAGTTGTTCACAGCCATCCCATCAGATTCATCTGGTCCAGCCACCTTGTTGACTTTCTTATTGGCTCTTTCTCTCAGCTGCATTTGGCCTGCTGATGCTTTTGAGATTCCTTCTGCTCTGGTGGAGCCATTTGTAAGGCTTCCCCTGGGTTCTCTGCAGCGTTTGCTGCCTCTCTCCTCCACCCCCTTTCTGCTCCCTCTTTGTTTTCCATTGTTGCAGCAGGCTTTCCTTGGTAGGAAACTATTTTTTCTTTTTGGCTTAATTTTGCTTTATTCTCACAAAAGAGTGGAATTTTACTGTTCCCCACCCCCTGTGATTGATGGGAAAGAATATTGTACCAATGGATTGAGATAAAAAATTAGTGCTTCGCCGTAGGGAAGCCAAATTAGCCATCAGAAGTAGGTGCATAGAGTATTTTAAGAGTCTTTTGATTAATTCTCTTGATGTGAGACCTTTTGACACAAACTTTTATGTGCTGCGATGTGGGAGGATGAAGTGGTAATGGGTTATTACAGATTTTACTTTACCTTTAGTTGATTTACTGACCTACTCTTCTGTGATATGAAATAAGGGTGCGGCCAGATCTGAGGGTGTCTCCTTTTGGAGAGAACAATTCCTGTCTGTGTATTTTCTAGAATGCAGGCTCAGGGTTTCAGGGACTAAGCCAAAAAGACTCAGAACAGAATGTTAGTCAAAACGCCTACAGTTCTGGAAAGAAAACAGCAAAAAGAGGTCCTTCTAACTCAGATAGGTGTCACTCAGCACCTAAAAGTGACAGCTAATCAATTCTTTTATCACCCGTGCAGAAGGAGAAAATCCTAATTTAACAGAGTGTTGATAGCAAATAATTATTCACAAGAAACATTTTTGACAGTGACTCATTTGTTCTTATTTTAAAAACATAAAAGCATACTCTGTTTCTTAAAAGCTGTTATCACCTTCCCGGGCTCCTTACTGCATCACTGAGGGATTAGTTTTATTACAGTCTACAATCTAACCTTAGTCATTACAACAGCAACTCTTTACTTTTGCCATCTGAAAGTGCTGTTACAAAATACTGCAGTCGTGGTTAGGGCATGCTGAAAATTTCCTTGGCTATTCTCTTGAATGCATAGTTAAAAAAATAAGGACTTTGTAAGTTGAGTACATTTGCTGATAGAAAGCAATTTTACCTATGTGAGTTTAATAGACAAACAGATGTATTGAATTTATAGTTCCAGTTACTAGGGAGATACGGTGATGCCAGCACTGTCCTTTTATCTCAGAGAAGCAGCAAAACTACATTTTTTTCAGCTAGTAGAAACACATTTAAATATTTCACATTAAAAAATTTACTTGTTGAGATTAGTTTACAAATGCCTTGCATAAAATATCACTGCAAGTGAAAACTGAGAGCAAAAGTATATTCCTGTTTCTTGGCAATCTGAGAAAAAAAACTCTATGAACACTTCTGACTGTGGCTATCTTTGGTGGTTATAAAAAAGTTGGGTTTTTCTTTTTCCCTTTGTGACAGAAGGTCTGGCCAATATGCATATGTTGCATTTTCACTGATCTATTAATCGAGTTTGAATTTAGATGAATCATCCAGAAGCATATTAAGCTAATTGTCCATCTCTTTGATTTTTAATTGCGATCATAGCTTTTTATCCCTGCTGCTTTCCCGTTAAAGATAATCCAAGTTCTGAAGGACGTATGGCTTCATGGTCTTCGTGCCCCGGCCCTCGGTTTGGGAGTAGTGGTACAGAGATCAGTACTGCCCGCCGCAAGATTGTGCTCTGCAGATGAGGGTTTGTGAGTTTCGCCAAGTACGAATGCAATTCTCCAGGACTATCGGGGTGGCAAGAAAAACCCTATTACTTTGCAGAGTCTTTATTACGGATGTTCTACATCCGGGACCCCTGGCTGTACTGGCTACTGTTCCCAGATACTAAAGCACACCCAATATGGTCCACGTAGAACTAAAGCACTAAAGACACGGCGGCAGCGGCAAGGGCTTTCATTGCTTAGATAAACGTTTTCACCGTGAAAGTCTTGCTTGCTGCCTCTGGGAGGTCTGATCTGTGGAAGGCAGCGAGCCGTCTTTCTCCAAAACTGGGTTCCCGTAGTTTTTTTTTGGATACTTGGGAGCAAGAAGGATGTTCATTATTACAAGTGCTGCTCGGAATGACATACCGAGCCTCGGAGTCGAAAATCAAGTGGCTGGTGGGCGTCGGTGGTTCAAGCTCCGCTTCCCACTCTCCCACGCGGCCTCCCACGCAGCGCCCCACGCAGGAGCAGCCGCAGCCAGAGCCAAAGCCCAGAGGCGGCTCTCTGCCAGCCAGCCCGGTCCAGGCACGTGTTGCTTAGCAACGCGGGCCTGGTGATGCTGACACGTCGGAGGAGAGCAGCTCGACGTCCGCCGCCCACCAGCGGTGGGCATAAATTCGTTAAGTAGAGGAGGAGGAAGCGCGGCCTGGCACTGTTCTTCTAGACCCAGCCTCCCGGTGCCGAGCCGAGAAGCTTCACTTATCATCCCCCTTTATGAGGGCAGGAGCGGGGAAGACTTCCACGGTGCATTGTTGCGATCCCTCAGGGGTAAATTTTTAGCTGCAGAATTTATGAGTTGCACATTTATCTGATTTGGCTTTTGGTTAATTTTTTTTCTCCTCTTGTCAACCTGACAATATGAGGGCAGACGAATGCAGTCCCTGTAGGAGAGGCAGTGAACGGTGCTTGTGCAGCTGCTTTATAGGGGCTTCTAGCTGCTCTCCTGTCCCCTCCCTCTCCCCTTCTCCCTCCTTCCTTCCTCCCTTCTTTCTCTGGTGCCAGTTCAGCAAGGCTCATGCAACCAGAACACTCCACTCTAAATAAATAAATCCTGAAATAAATACTGATGTGCGTTTCATTAACATTACCTGTCAAATCCCTAAGCACAAGACCCCAGATGGCCCCCTGGGTCCCCCAGTGATTTCTGGAAAGGATAGAAAAAATATGATCAGTGGGTGTATTTGTGGAAATCATTAGCAGGGTGGGGGAAGATATGCTTATAAGTCAATAATTCTTTTTGACAGAAACTTAGCACTGGTTATGTGATGAGTCTCCTTAATGGAAAGAAAAGACATATGGCCTGAGTTTTATGACAGATGTCAGGAATCCTGAAAAGGGGCAGGAGGAAGGTCTTGGTTATGTTTTTCCTTTTTACTGACATGGACGTACGGGATGTTTTGTCAACTTAATGGCTATTTTCTTTGGTTCTTCTGATCACCCAGTGGCAAGAGAATGTAGTGACCCACTTTTCAAAGGATGGTAAATATCATTGAAGGCAAAATTTATGTTAGAAAAGGTCTAAAGAGCAGATGTCCATCTGAATTCCTAAAAATCATATAGTGTTGGATTTATTCCACATTACCTATGCCGTGTGTTCATCTTTGGGGTTTAAAAGTCAGTACAGTAAGATTCACATTTAACTCTATCATGAGATTCCTATGGCTCACAGGCTGTTTACTCTGGAGAATGTTGAGTTAACAGTTCACCACCAAAGAGCTTTGTCTACTGCTTTGCATTTTGAGATTTATAAACGTGCCCCTCAGCACGGCCTAATAAAGGTGTGGTCATTGGATCCCAATAAAAAAATGAATCGTCAAAGCAGATAGGTGACAATCCAGCTCATGTGAGCTTCTTTATTATTTCTTTGAAGGACTCATTTCTAGTGATATATGCAGAATTGCACTTCCAAGAGCTGATTATGGGCCATGAGTGGACAAGTTTAGACACTGGCCCTGATTTGGAGAACGCATTCCCAAGGCATCACTATTGGATTTGATTTGGGAGAAGAGAAGGTATGAGATACAATGCAGCACTTTGTAATCATTTATTAGTCTTGGAAAGGGCCCTGAAGGTACTCGAATTATAATAGAAGACAGCAGCGATAAATCAGACCGTGAGTGCGGGGGGCATTCTATGGCAGCGCAGACGTTTGCTTTGGAGCTGCCGTTTTCCGGCCTCACCTGGGTTGATAAGCAGAAGGGAAACTTAGCTGACATCAAAATGCGCTTGATTTTCTTTTTTCTCTCTTTTTAGCACAGAAGCAGACCAGCAACTTTTGTCCTGAATTGTTGAAGGGATGGTGGACAGCATTTTATCCAGAGCAGGGTTTCGAGTGCTTCTGACTGCCTGGCTGATTGATACTCTCACTGGCTTTTGCAGACCAAGTCTAGAACAGTTTTATGTAACATATCTATTGGAGTCAGCGAGACATACTTGCCCTTTCTCCCGCTGCTAAGTCCACCCTCCAGGTTTGCACTCTGCTCACTCTCTTTCCAAAGGCCTCCCTGTCTAATCATCTCACAAGTCCATCTCCTTGATTTCTTTATTCTTGGTCTCCACCTCCCCCCAATCCATTTCCCTTCCTTCTTGTGTTGTTTCAGTTCTTGCCCTTCCCTCTCAGGTCCACAGCACTAGTGAAGATGAAACATTGACTTGGATTTTTGGAGTCTTCAATGCGAGCTGCAGGAGAGGTGGCAGCAGAAGGCACATCACTTCACTAGATCATGGAAGACTAATTTAGATGCCCTCCCAGCCCAGGACTCCCTGCTGCTGAAACCAGCATTTTTTTGCCCATAGTCGGTTGGGCCAAACCAGACATTATTCCCCATCCTGCAGATGAGCAGAATGGAATAGAAACTTTTTGAATTGACTTTGAACCTCTTCCAAGCCTTTCAGAATTGGCTGGAGTTTTCACAATTGCCTTCACACAGGTGTTTGAGCACAAAGGTAACCTTTCTTTAGCAATAAACAGTAAGAGCATCAGCACCCTCAATTTGTGGGATTCTAGTCTCAGAATCAGGATTAACTGGGTCATTTAGAGTAAACAGTTTCAGCTGAAGCTTTACATTTTTATGTGTAATTTTGCACCTGTAACCACAGGTCCAGAGAGAAGTCAAAGTTGGGAAATGTCACTTAAAATTTTATTTTCTAATTTTATAAATTATAAAGTTATAAATTTCTGGTTCGAGAAAGTTTTTATTTGGCTTTTTACTTTGCTTATTTAAATGCAATTCAGTTTGTTCTTTCAGAAAAACAACTCCAGTTTCCTTTAAATGAATTATTTAATTATCTAATGGAATTTTTCTATGAAAGCCTTCATATAAGAAATAGCAATATATTTAAATCAAATTTACATAGTTCCTCTCTTCTTGTCAGAAACAATATTTGACCCTTGCAGTGTGGACCATGTTTTTCTAGTTTCCAGGCCAATGCATACGTTTTGCCATTGTATACATTCGCAGTGAAGAGTGGCTTAAATGATCTGCTTTGTTCACTGCTTCATTATGTTACTTTACTGTCCCTGAAGACCTGACACAAGGCAAATTTACATTACTGTCCTCCTAATTAGCCAATAATCCTTAAGGATTGGAATGATACATACCCAAAGTAATTTCCTTCTTCACTAAGTATGACGTCAGCTTAAGGAGACGGTGATTCTACAGCAGAAGTCATCTTGGTGATGACAGCCCTCACGTGTCTGTCTCCCGGGTCACACTGCATTCAAAGCTGCATGATGGTTTCAGCATCATCATATAGCCCATCACAGGAAATCAATCAATACCCTTTGCAGTTGGGGAAGATCTGCTCACTTGTTCACCAGATGGTAAAGATTCTTGTGGATGCTGCTTCTATTTTTTAAATTAAATCACCTGTGCCTTTCTTGGCCTGTAATCCACACCCTGACATATCAGCTGCACACTTTTGGTTGGAAACGTGTCCATGTCACACACATGGGATCTACATGGCCCTACAGGCAGCCCAGGGGCACCGGTGCCTGCTCCCCTGGCTCTGAATCCTTTTGCCTCTCTGTACACATGGCTGTTGTCTCCCTCAAACTATAAGAGGCTCTTCTTCACTCAGTGCTTGGGATCACTGCCAATTGCTTTTCCCCAGTTCTTTCTTCCTGACCCAATCCTGTCTCACGAAGGTCTTTCCTGTCGTACATGGCGATGTGTTTCAGAGAAGGCAGGTTATGTCCTCCTCCCCAGGGGTAGGTCAGGATTGGCCTAAGCCAGTGCTTCTTAAACTATTTGGACCATCAGTCACAGTAAGAAATTCATCTTACATCACAGCTTAACACACACGTAAACAGGTAGGAGTATTTACACATGTGTTTGTATCTACATCTGGACTCAGATTTCTATTTAAGAAAATGGGAGTTGGGACCCACTCAGTTGGTTTCCTCAATTTTAGTTTACAATGTGTGGTGTGGTCTAAGCCAGTCATGATGGTTCCACTCTCCTGGCTAGTGATTGGTTTAGGTGAGGGCATGTGATGCAATTCTGGCCAATCAGAAGCTGAGGGGCTCCTGTGACAGGTTTGAATTACTAGCAAAGAGACATGAGGAGAGGGGAGTGACCAGTCCTTTCCTGCTGGGTGTCAGGCTGCCTGCTTCTGATGCCTGAAACTGAACAGGCCAGGAAAGAGGCCAGGAAAGGAGCCAGGCGAGATGGCAGAGGGGAAGAGGAAAGACAGCCCGATTCTTGGTTATGTTGCTGAATTAATCATTGCTCTCCCAGGCCATTTCAGGATCTCTTGTGGCGAGGTAAAGTTCCCCATTGTTGAAGCCAGTTCAGTTGGAGCTTTCTGTTACTTGCTTCGTAACTTTCTTCACAGTGTCTAGGAATCAAATAATCTGAGCTGGCGGTCTATGATAAATGATGTTAATGGACCAGGGTCATATGCCAATTCAAAGGATAAGATGAACTTGGAACCCTTTTTGTCCTGTTAAGCTGACCGAACATTTGTGGGTTTAGTGGCCTACAGGACTAGTTTTGAGACCTGATTCAGCAGACCACCGGAATGTGTAATTTGATCTTGTGGTTTTGGCTATTTGTAGGTAACCTGGAAGGTCCCCGACATAACGTCATTTAAAGTTTTGCTGAGCCTTACGTTTGGATTTTTCCCTGCCATGAAATGGATTTGGTATGTGCTAACTATGTAACAGATGAGCCTGGATAATGCAGCAGCTTTATGGTGTATCTTCGTGGTTCTCCTGTCTTTGTGGACTCATTGATTTTTTTTTTTTTTGCGGTACGCGGGTCTCTCACTGTTGCGGCGCACAGGCTCCGGACGCGCAGGCTCAGCGGCCATGGCTCACGGGCCCAGCCGCTCCGCGGCATGTGGGATCTTCCCGGACCGGGGCGCGAACCTGTGTCCCCTGCATCGGCAGGCGGACTCTCAACCACTACGCCACCAGGGAAGCCCTCATTGATTCTTAAAATGACTCAAACTCATTTTCTCATGTTGAAGTGTTATCTACCTGCTACCTCCCACACTCAAAAAGCTATTTATTAATGCGGGAAATGGAAAGAAAGTGGAGAAAATGAGGATTCACAGCCAAGAAACGGAAACCTGGACCAAGTTGGGAGTGAAACGTGGGCATCAGTGGCCCAGGCCCAGCGCAAGGAGGAGACCCACGGAGGATCTACAGGATTAAGAAAAGGTGACCCAGGAGACTGTGGGAGGGCTTCGCCTGGTGCAGAGACTGCTTGCTGATGAGGGCTGAGTGTCTGTGGAAGCCGGGGCAGCATCCGTATCTGACTGTGCACTGACTCCATGTAAGCTCGATGGGAATTATGTCCCTGGATGGGGGTTTGCCAGGGTCTTGGGCACGTCCCCCATGAATGTCAGGGTTTTCTAACCTGCAGCGTGTGAGTGTTCTGAAAGTCACAGGGTGGCTGGGGCTCTGCTTTATAGGAGATGCGAGTTGTTCGTTGTTAGGAGATTGCAACAGTCCTTTTATTTTCGATAGTCGTGCTTCCTGTGTGTCCTCATGGACTTGCGTGGGCTTTCTACTTGGTCTCCTGGGACTCATCTTTGCTCAGGTACAGGGTTAGGTGTATCAATTTCCATGGAGGTAATTAATGAAACAACAATGTATTAAGTGCCTACAGCATGAGGTGCTTGGTGGGTTCGAAGAGATGCAGGAAGCAGAGGCGGAAGGGGGAGAAGTGACTCCTTTGGTGACAGGCAGGTAGCAACGGAGGATGTGGACCAAAGCTGGAGTCAGGGCTCCGGCCACTTGTCTGGCCCCGGCCCTGAACACCCGGCATCCCTCATCTCCAGGGCTTAGCATTTGCTCACAGCATCTGTGCAATGCTGGAGCCCGAGGCTGAGCATTGCACAGTGACAGTCTGCACGGTGCACCGGGCGCTGGTCAGTGCTGAATCCGCCTCCAGGTGAGGGGACTAAAGTGATGATTCGTCCTGGGATCATCACAATGGAGATGACATACCTGTTTGTAAACTTACCTGTAGTTCAATTCAGGTGTGTACGTTCAGGTATCCTTTTCAGAGACGTGACAGGGTTAGGGTTAAGGTTAGGGGAGGGAGCAGTGCAGGGAGAGCCCCGTGCATCAGGAAGAGGGAGCTTCAGCCAGGAGCAAAGAGGAGAAGAACTCGGAATATTCCAGAGAAGAGCCTTTAGTGTGATGCCCAAGACCAGGGAAATGGGTTGAAGCATGTTGCTTCGTGGTCTGCCAGAGACAAGAGGTACAGTTTTTAAAACGCGTTCTTAATGCTTTAATCGCTTGGGGTGACTAAAGAGTTTTAGGTCTGGAATTTATCAGTTTGCTTACTAACAGAGATATGTAGTGTTTGGTGCCATGCCCAAGTTAATTAAAGTTATTAGAAACTGGTTATGTGATTTTGAATAGATAACTTAGCCGTTGTGCCTGAGAAAGGTAAATTTATTCCTTGAAGAGTCAAGTCAGCCCCCAAAGCACAGATTCCCACAGGGCCTGCTGTACCAGGAGGAGTTTTGTCTCCTGTTGGGCCCAGAGGCTGAGACTGCATGGTCATGGTTCCTTTTCTACTCTCTGTCCATCCCCCAGCTCGGATTCACTGGCGTGTGAGAGGTGGTCCGCTGCCGGAGTCTCTTTCATTAACCCAGACACCAACAATTTGAGGTTTGTTGAAAAATTTTTTCTCTGATGTCTGTGTTTTGAAATTCCTGAGAAAACCCAGAGTACCCCCTTGAGGTGTTAATTACACTGTAAAACCATTTGCTTTGGGGAATCTTATTTCATTTATTCATCTTTCAAAACTGAATTGCCAGAATCCAGAGTTAAACATAAAGTGTTTTGCAAGTCCTTCAGCTGAAACTTAGAAATGTGTGCACGGTAAAAAGCTTGGAGTCTTCAGATTTTTGGTTTCAATCACTTTCACAGCGTTGTTTGAACTCATCTTCCTTTCAGCCCCAAATGAAATGATGCCAGTCAAGATGCCTTTTCTCCAGGACTAAATTGTAAGTGTCTTTAGGGCAGGAGAGGCTTATGGATATTTTGCACATTCCTGTGGATTCTAGAATCTTCCATGAGTTTGGTTCTTATATGTTTGTTAAAAGTAAGTGTGGCACACGATGTTTGAAACACAAATTGCTGGCCTTTCTGCTATGGTGACAGGGTTCATTAAAACCCAGATGTCCTGGGGTCTGAACACCCCAAGTCCCAGCCTCCTCCAAGCTTTTGGGGCTGCAAAGTGACAACATTGTCGTTAGCAACTTGAATGCATGGCAGAAGGCAGCAACTTAACAGAGTGAAACTTTAAAAATTAAAACTGGAAAAACAATTGTCATTGACTGAAGTGCAAAGTGAGTTGTCATTTGGAACTAAGTTATTTACAGCCATCCCTGGGGCTGTACCCAAACCACGTAGATGGTAAAAAAGATGCTTCTAAAATGTCTTGCGAAGCATGGAGTTTTCCAGTATCATTTGGAAGCCCTCCAAGGAGCTCTTAGGACTCATCCAAATGCCTGCACGCAGCCACCATGCAGCTGACCTGCAAAATACGAAGAGATGGGGCCTGAGTACAAGCAGGTGAGTGCAATCCAGAAAGAAATGTAAACTGTGTGAACACAGCCCTTTATGTAGGGATTATCATTTTTCATTCAAATTTTAGGCAGACAGCGGGCAAAATGTAATCACTTTTCAGCATTACTGTACTGTATAAGCATATTAGGAGAGCTCTGTGATGGTAATCATGGAGTGAACTGGAAACCACCCCTAATTAAACTGTCTGCATCCCCCAGCATTTTCCTGTAATGATGTCAAACCGTGTAGCAATTAGTTGCACCTCTATGAATGTAAACACTGTTTGTAAATCATATAAACTTAACCTGGCTTCCTCATTGAAAATCTCCTAAAAAGGAATTAATTAGCTTTGTATGTTTTGGAATCACAATTTATAGGATCATTTTGGAATCTTTCACTGAAATGAAATTAATTTTTTTTCCCTGCGATTCGTTCAAATGGAATCTCTCTCGCAGGGCGCTGCAAAGGAAGAGCCAGCCCAATTGACTTAATCTTCATTTTATTTCTGTGACGACCAGTGAAGTGTGGAATTTAGGACGGGAGTTTACTAAGTTAACCCAGTTTTAAGATATTTTTCTCGAGAGGAAGGTATCTGTCATGTGAAGGCTGTGTCTTTCCTGTGTTTTCCGCTTTCCAGCCACTGTGGAGTGTTTCAGGCTCATCTGAAAGTGAAGTTCAGGCATCCAAGCAACCTTCATGCAGCTGCACGTCATCTCGGCAGACACCAGCTCCGAGCTGTGTGGGAACAGCTCCGGAGGAACTGCGGGAATCAAGGGAAGTGGCCAATTCCAGACAAAGAAATTGAACAAACAAAACAAACGCTCAAGTGTTTTTAACTCAGTGATCTTTCCTCCGCTGACAGGGAGCACAAAAGAAAAGGGAGCCAAGTTTCAAATGTAGCATGTCTTTGTTGGAATTTTCTTGCTGGAACCTTGGATCCTGGTGGTGGATGGTCTACCTGAGCCATCAGCTACATAGCACATTTACGGTTATTGTATTTTACAGGTTGATAGATTTTTATATTCTGTCCAAGTCAGGATCTTACACCACCTGGTTTATTATTTAGTAATTTACAGTGCAGTCAGGCGCGTTTGGCTTAATGTAGGATAAACTTATAAATCTATTGTTCCTCCACTTGCCAGGGTTGGTGTGCAATGAACTACAGAGCTGGATGCGTCCGTACATTTCAGCTCTGCTTTTTTTCTTTGATAGGGAAGCAGGCAGTAGATAACACAATGACAGTAGCATCCCAGGGGACAGCAAAATGTGAGAGCAACACCACGTCAGGTTCGTAGGTCATTACTGTGTGAGCCGTGAGCCATTAATGGACTGCTACGCCCAGCTCAGTCTGTGTCAGACTATGGGTCTTGGCAGGAGAAGTGTTACCTAATAGCTAACTTTGCTTCCTCCCTATCGTCTTATTAGCTCTTCTGATAAAAATGTGCACAGGTATATATTAATAGGGGGCCTCACTGGAAAAAGGCCAGAACCTGGTAATTTCCCTCATTTCTGCAAACAATGTCTGTATGTTGATTCTGCTCAGGGAGTTCTTCTGGGGAATGACATTCATTCACAGGTTATTTTCGGACGTCTTGTAAAATACATGGCCAAACACGTAGTGCTCACTGATGCAAAAGACCCCGCGATGAATGTTTTCTGTTGATTATGTAAAATGAAGAAATACTGGGAGTGAAAGAGAGCTAAGAATTTACCCCTGTTCCCGTCACCCAGACTCTTCAAACAACAAGAACCCTGACATACTTTTAAATTCCGGGAAATAAAGTCCACTCTTCTTGAAACGAAACCCCAATAGCAATGACCAGGTGGCATTATATAATTTTTATCATGTATAAGCTAGACAAGAAAAGCATATTGTTTATGTGCGGCTTCAGATAAAAGCATGTTTTTTAGGAAACATATAAAGAATCCCTAGTTTTTGAGTTATGACAGCAAGAAGTTTATACTGTGTTTTGGGGACCCGTGGTAGAATATTTCTGCCATCTTTTGGAGGAATAAAGGTCACCACACAGTTTCTTTCTTGTTAGTGGGCATCTCCAGACGGAGTCACGAAAATGAAGGATTCCAAGATGTTTTCCAGGAAAGGTGAATGTGCAGGTGAGTTTGGATTGAGATTATGCCCCTAAATCCCTGTGCTGGATTATGCCAGTCATTTTGGGAAATTCTCTAGGATGGCAAGAGTGTGAAAGGATATGGACAGCAAATATGAGGGAAATCCTTTTAACCAGATGGGCAGAAAGTAGCTTAGCAGAGTTGACAGTCTAAAGAAGGAGATATGAAGACCACTGGGAATCAGCCTTGGTCTGGATTCAGACCTGGACCACGTGCTGCTTTGCTGCTGTTGACGCGGCTGCAGTGCGCCTGCCGAGGGGGGGAACCGGCTGGCACGACCGCAGCCACTGTCCTCATTTCACTGGGGCTGTGACAGCAAAGGCCACTGATGGAGACCGCGACGTTCATCTGCTGAGATGCCTCAGGACAAGGACCACGCTTGCAAAAGGGCTGTTAAAATGGGCTTTTAATGATACCGTTTGATAAAGCACCTATGTAATGAAGTTAAGTACCGAATTAATACCGAAATCTATCCTAATCCAAACCCCGTTATTCATTCCTGAGTGCCTATGTGCATGTATGTACGTGCGTGTTTCTATATAAAGGATTATGTTGCCCCCCCGGCAGCATCATCACCCCAACATACACACGGGCAGTGGCCCGGGAAGCCTGGTTTCCATGGAGTAATGCGTCTGGGGCTGCTGCAATTCCACACTGACCTATGACCCACCTCCAGGGTCTCTTCATCTGCACCTCCTTGGGACTCAACCACGGATTTAAGTTTAATAAAATCAAAACTGAGTTTAATACACATCGTGTATTACAGAAGTATTAATGTAATTTTAATCCTGAGCATCTTTTTCTCCCTTGTCTTTATTTTGATATTACTGGAGCAAAGACCTGTAGGGTAAAATGTCTGAAATACTTTTCAGTTAATGATTAATTCCTTATTTGCCTTCCGAGCTAAAAACACTCAAGTCATTATGGTTTATTACAAAAACTCAATTTATATTCCAAATCTTTCATTAAAAGTATGACAAGTGTGTGAGGAAGCATGCTATCATGTTGTAATCACCACCTCTTTGGAAGCCTTAGCCCATTTAATGACTGGGTTAAGGACATTTTAGGAATAAAATCTTGGTCTTGGGAAAGAAAGCTGATACGGGTTGAGACACTTTAATCGTGAATAAGTTCTGACAAGGAACAAGACAAAACCACTACCCACCTACTGAAATGGCTAAAATTCAAAATAAATAAATAAATAAATAAAAACAGATGATACTGTTGGCAAAGACGTGGAGCTGCTGGAATGCTCCTACACTGTCGGTGGAAATTAGAAACGGTACAGGCACTTTGGAACACAGCTCAGCAGGGTTTTATCCAGTTAAATATAAAACCTAGCCATCCCACTCCTAGGAAAGAAAATGAAAAGACATGTTCACACAAATGACTTATCCATGGATGTTCATAGCAGCATCATTCATGATAATAAACACCCACACACTATGCTGGAAAGAACCAAATGGGCATCAAGAGGTGAGTGGATCAACAACTTCCAGGTGTGTCCATTCCAGGAATGCTGTGCAGCAATAAAAAGGAAATTATTGTTGATACGTCCAAAAGTGTGGATGCATCTCAACAGTCTATGTTAAGTGAAAGAAACCAGTTACAAAGAAAGAATATATATTGCATATACACTAACATGAAATCATTTGCGTTAAATTCTAGGGAAAATATTGTCAGAAAGCAGATAAGTCGTGCCAGGAGCAGGGGTAGGGGAGGCTATGGCTGCAAAAAGGCACGAGGGAAGCTTTTGGGCTGATAGAAATATGTTGGTAACGTGATGGTATGAAATCGCCAAAACTCGTCTAACTGTGTGATTCGAATGGGTGAAGTTTATTATATATAAATCATACTTCATTAAGACTGGTCAAAGTAGACAAGACTGAATATTTAAAATACAATTCCTCCCTTTAAAAATATGACTTGAAAGCCAGAAACCATCCTGGGTAAGACTGTGTGTCTAAACACATCTGTGGCAGGAAGACAAAGTGAAAAGACAAAGGAATGGCTGGGGGAAATATCTTTAAACTATGACTGACCACTTTTCTCCACTTTTAAAGTACTCTTAGAAAAAACGTCAAATCAGTAGAAAATCATCCAGCAACCACCTCGTGGAAAAGCATCTGGTGGAAAAATAATAATAAAGGTAACTAACAGGTATTGGGAGGCTACTGTCCTCTGACGCTCACTATCCAAAGTGTTTTATATTTTAACTGACGTGTGATTGGCATACAATAAATTGCACATATTTCAAGTGTAAAATCTGATAAGCTTTGACATATCTGTGCCTATGAAACCATGACCGTGATCAAGGTAATGAAATATCTATTGCCCCCCAAAGTATCACCCCCCCTCCAAAGTGGCGCTTTGTGATTCTTCTTCCTCTGCCCAGATACCACCATCCCCAGGCAACCACTGATCTGCTGTCTGTCACTATGTATCAGTTTACATTTGCTAGAATTTTACATACATGGAATCCAACCGTGTGTATTCTTTTCTTCTTTGACCTCTTTTACTCAGCAACATTATCTTGAGATGTGTTCATGTTGTGTATCAGTAGTTCCTTTTCTTTTAAAAAACGGTTTGTTCATTTTTGTTGCTGTATAGTGTTTCGTCAGATGGATATGCCACAATTCACCTGCTCATCTGAGGATGGAAATTTGGATTGTTTCAGGGTTTTAGCTATTATAAATAAGCTTCTGTGAACATTTGTGTACAAATTTGATGTGGACACATGGTTTCTTTTAGGTAAATAATTAGGAGTAGAAGAGCTGAGTCATATGGTAGGTGTACTTTTGAAGCTGCCAAACTGTTTTCCAGAGTGCTTGTAAATTTTCCGTTCCCATCAACAGTGTAGTTCCGAGACTAGTTCCAGAATCTAGCCTTGGTATGGTCAGTCTTTTAAATTTTAATTAAGCTAATATGCATGTAGTAGTGAATTATTGTGGTTTTAATTTGCATTTTTCCAGTGACTAATTGTGTGAAGCATCTTCTCATGTGCTTATTTTTCAAAACTATATCTTTGATGGAGTGTCTTTTCAAATCTTTTGTCTGGTTTTAAAAATTGAGTTGTTTTCTCCTTATTGAATTTTGAGAGTACTTTGTATATAACTAATAAGGTTCTTTATCAGGTATATGCTTTGTAAGTATTTTCTCCCAGTCTATGGCTTGTCTTTTCATTGACTTAACAGTGCCTTTAGCAGAGTGGAAGCTTTTAATTTTCATCAAGTGTATTTTATTGGTTTCTTTTTTTTTAAATTGAAATGTAGTTGATTTACAATACGGTGTTAGTTTCAGGTGTACAGTAAAGTGATTCAGTTAACACTATTAGTTTCTTTGTATGGATCATACTTTTTGTGTAGTCCCTAAGAAATCTTCATCTAACTCAACATCCCCCAAATTTTCTCCTGTGTTTTATTCCAGAAGTTTTATGTTTCAAGTTTTTACATTTAGACTTTTTCTCCATTTTGAATTCATCTTTGTTTGTGGTGCATATGGATATCCTTCCTCCATTGAACTGTCTTTGCGCATTTGTAACAAATTAATTGTCCACATATGTGTGGATCTGTTTCTGGACTCCATGGCATCAGTCTACTTGTCAGTCTTTATGTCAATACGATGCCAGCCTGACTTCTACAGCTTTAAAATAACACTTGAAATCAGTTATTCCTCTAATTTTGTTATTTTTCCAAGTTGTTTTGGCTATTTTAGGTCTTTGGCATTTTTCATATGAATTTTAGCATTAGCTCGTTCATTCCCACCAAAAAAACCTCTGGGAATTTTGGTTGAGTTTGTGTGGAATTTATAGCTCAGTTTGGAGACAGCTGGTGTCATAACAACATGGAGTCTTCTGACTCATGAACACATTACATTTCTACATTTATCTGGGTCTTAATTTCTCTCAGCAATATTTTGTAGTTTTCAGTTACAGGTCTCACAATCTTTTGTCAGATTTATCCCTAAATATTTCATATATTTTGGTGCTATTATAAATGATGCTACTGTTTTTATTTTAAATTCTGATTGTTGCTAGTATATGGAAATACAATTGATTTTTGATTTTGATTATGCATCCTGCAACCTTCCCAAACTCACATAATAGTTGTAGGAATTTTTGTATGTTCCAGATTTTCTACCTAGGTGCTCATGTAATCTGCAAATAGACAGTTTTGCCTCTTCCTTTTCAATCTGGATGCCTATTCTTTCCTTGCTTTACTGCCCTGCGTAGAACCTCTAGTACCATATTGAACAGAAGTCTGAGAGCAGACATATGTGTCTCAATACTGATCACAGGGGAAAGAATTCAGCCTCTCACCACTGAATGTGGTGTTGGCTCTAGGTTTTTCTTAGATGCTCTTTTTCATGTTTAGAAAGTTCTCTGCTATTCCTGCTTTGATTAGAGCTTTTATCAGTATTGGATGTTAGATTTTGTCAGATGCTTTTTCTGAGTTTTTGAGATGATCTCATGGTTTTTCCTTTTTAGTTTGTCATTATGGTGAAGCACACTGATTTTCAAATGTTAAACCAACCTTGCATCCATGGGATAAACCCCATTTAGTTGTGTTGTATTATGCTTCTTATATAAGTGATTTAAATGTATTGTTTCATTTAATTTCATAACAACCGTATGTGGTACAAATACTATTATTCTTATTTCTCATCAGAGGAAGTTGAGGCACTGATGACTTTGTCCCTTGACCCTAACAAGAAGCACTTGGATAGATCTGGGGTGGTGGTCTAACCTAGCGGTCCCCAACCTTTTTGGCACCAGGGACCGGTTTTGTGGAAGACAATTTTTCCATGGACCAGGAAGTGGGGGCTGGGATGGTTCGGGCGGCAATGCGTGCGGTGGGGAGCGGCAGATGAAGCTTCTCTTGCTCACCCGCCACTCACCTCCTGCTGTGGGGCCCAGTTCCTAACATGTCCTCAGCCAGGTCTTGCTTCTCCATCCAGACCACAAATGGGGTGGATCAAATCTTTACCCCAAAGCAAGACCACGTCTGTCTGAAAAGCTCCCTGATCTCCAGATCAGGAAAGAAACATGGCAGCTCCACGTGGTCATTCTGTCTTCACTGCCCAGCAAACCTGCGTCTGCTCATGTCTTGACTTTGTTTCTGTCTGTCTGCCCTCGGGCTCTCAGCCTTACCCCCATAGCCTGCTTCCCGCACATCCAACGTCTTATTAAACAAAGGTAACTGCCAACGTTTAGAGGAAGAGCGAAAGCATTATCTTCCCTGTAGATATTTCTAAACATCTGGATTATTTACACCAGGCAGACAAAGTGTCTGAAAAATAGGCAGCTTTTCCCTCTTTCGTTCAGGGGTCAGCAAACTTTTCCTGTAAACGTCCGGATAGTAAATATTTTAAGCGTTGTGGACCATACAGTTTCTGTCACCACTACTCAACTCTGCCTTTATATCAGGAAAGCAGCCTCAGACCATATATAAACAAATAAGCATGGCTGTTTCAATAAAACTTTATTTACAGTGGAAGGCAGTGGCCAGATCTGGTCCCACCGGCTATAGACTGTCATTGCTCATTGCAGAGACGTAACCTAAATCTCAGCTCCAAAGAGGGAGACAAGCAGAGCTGCACGGAGGGCCTCAGGAAGCCCCCTTAAATGTGCATCATTGGCAGCTGGCTTTTAACCTGTTGAGTAAACTTGTTCCAAAGTAGCTCTTGTTGCTCGACACCCTGTCGTGCCAGCAGAGAACCCTTTGTTCACAACTAATACCATTGTGAATATTCATCTATTTCCCGAGATGTTTTTCCTCCTTTCTATTTGCAATATGGAAGATGTTTCCTTTTTTCCCCCTACTAGCTCCATTTTCCCACAGAGCACTTTGCTTTCATCGTGTTGATTTTCTTCTCTTATACATATTTTGGTTTGAGGAACCAATATTTTTATAGCTGGTGAAGTTGTCTCAGTTAGACAACAGCACAGGCCTGAACTGTTTCATGCTCACAGCTAGTTCCCTTCCAGAATCTCACACTTTCTCTCTGGAACCGTGAAATAATGTATTTGTGAAATGTGCACACATGCTAAGAACAGAAGTTTTGGACGTGCCATATATGTTTGATTTTCAGATCATTTAATCCTGTTGCCTCAGAGAGCCATTTGGTTTGTGGTAAGAAGCGTTAGCACACTTTAATACTGTGAAAAAAAGTTCTTTTCACT
The DNA here is from genome assembly GCF_964341445.2 of Mesoplodon mirus. Lineage (NCBI taxonomy): Eukaryota > Metazoa > Chordata > Mammalia > Artiodactyla > Ziphiidae > Mesoplodon > Mesoplodon mirus. The sequence goes on along the minus strand of NC_138977.1, from coordinate 227,967,189 downwards.
AGTGAGCATCTTCTAAATGACTGACAATTTCAGGTAACTGAATTTTTATCAGTTTTTGGGATCTAAATGTCCCAACTTTAAAACAAATAGACGAGTTTGCATGCATCCTCTAATAATGAGACAAAGTGGCTTTGCTGGAAAAAAAATAACTGAAAATGTTGAGTAAGTGGAATTTTCGGGCATAGCTCTGGTGACACCGGGGTTCCAGCGTGCAGCCTGAAGGCTGGTTTTTCCTCACCCAACTTTCTTCCCATCCTCCAATGCCTGTGAGATCACCATTCATTTGCCTTCATAAGTTGAGACTATTTCTCCATCTGCCACTTGATCAAAAGCAAACTTGAGGGCAGGGTTTGTGTCTTATTCTCATTTTTCGTCAACGCTACATTGGATGCGCTGCACATAGTAGGGCCTCAGTAAATGGCTGTGACATTGAGGGTGCAGGAGGACAGCCACCCTCAGCATCAGTCAGCAGAGCACAGCTGCACGCGAGGCTCAGCTCTGCAGTCCTTCACGTACACATTCCTAACCTATAGAGGATGCAGAAACATCATTGCCGTGCCCCTGCTAGCTGACCCTCCTTCCTGGGAAGCTGCCGTCAGGGCAGGCTGCCTGGGGAGAGAACACCTAGACTTGTATTTTTTAAATTCTCTGGCTGTAGAAGAAGGCCAGGAGCCGATGAGAAAGAGCATCAGTGCGGCAAATGCCCCTGGGGCTGTTCTGGCCTTCACATGGGGTAATAGTCTTTTCCTAGCCCAAGTCTCTGCCCTTGGAGTTTTTACTGCCTACTACAGATTCCCCTAGATAGAGATCCTTTTGCTTAAAAAGTATCTTCAGGAAAATACTGAACTTCTGGGTGGGTTAACTCAATCATCCATTTGATGAATAGATACAACCCCAGATATGGGATACATGTTCTCTGATCTTTTTTTTTTTTTTAAAGGAATTTTGCCTTAAAAAAAAAAATTATTTATTTATTTATTTATTTATTTATTTATTATTTTTGGTTGCGTTGGGTCTTCGTTTCTGTGCGAGGGCTTTCTCTAGTTGAGGCAAGTGGGGGCCACTCCTCATCGCGGTGCGCGGGCGTCTCACTATTGCGGCCTCTCTTGTTGCGGAGCACAGGCTCCAGACGCGCAGGCTCAGTAGTTGTGGCTCACGGGCCTAGTTGCTCCGCAGCATGTGGGATCGTCCCAGACCAGGGCTCTAACGCGTGTCCCCTGCATTAGCAGGCAGACTCTCAACCACTGCGCCACCAGGGAAGCCCGTTCTCTGATCTTTTTGATCAAGAATTTCCACTGTAAAATTTTGAGCATGGACCTCCAGCACAAGCCTATTTATTTTATTTATCAATTATATACACATGCTATTGCACCAATATATTATGTGTTTTAAAGCGAGCGTGAAATATTAGTTAAAATAAGAAAATAAAGAAAACTACAATTTCTTTTATCTTTGTGCTCCCCTCTGGAGAACAGTAGTGAGGGGCTGTCTGAAGCCCCAGAGCAGCACATTAGATGAGGGCCCTCTGAGGGATGGAGACATCTTTGGGGCCAGACCTCCTACCCCGTGGACCACACCCTCCCTGCTTGGGCTCGAGCTCACCTGTCTGGAAGCAGCTCTCAGCTCTTGTGGTGACATTGCTTCTACAGGAGCAGGTGTGTCCAGGCCCAGCCAGTTGGTTACAGAGGACTTCCTGGGCACACCTGTTCCCATGGTGGGCACTGACTCGGGGACCGCGGAACAGTGACCTGACCCTGGTGGCTTGTGGAGTGATCCGCGTTATCCACTCAGAGAGCCCGCACCCAACCAGTGCTCCTGCTTCCTCGTGATCGAGACATGATCTAGCTTAACTGATGTGGTAAAATATGTCTACACACATAGGGTGTGCGAGAGATTGTGGACACAGTTTCATAGCAGATCATTTTAATCAACAGATGGGAGTTAGATTTTCTGAGGAATCCCACATTTAATCCTTTTGTAAAGAATCTCTCTTAGAAAGAAACCACCACTCCCTTATTTTGTCTGCTTGGTAACCTCTGACTTTGAAGGTAGGCGTGGATTAGAGCAGGTACCTGCTTACCTGATGTCTCTCCACCTCCCTGCCCTCAGAGTAGGATTAATGGCAAAGAAGGCAAGGTGATGGATTTTCAGCTTTTTGGAAAAAGCTTGCTGTCATCTGATGGAGTAGAACTTATTAGCATCACTTTATTCACCTTTCATTAAACGGGCATGGAATAACCTCCTTGTCTGTGATTCGATGGCCAGGTTACTTGTAGGGATATAGATTCATATTGAAAGCCCCGGGTCTGGGGATCCAAGGAGCCATGATTTTTGATCAGGGTTGGGGACACCCACCCTATGGATCTGACCCATGTTTGCTGGATAAAAGCCGATGCGAGTGAGGGCCTTTCCCCAAATGGCTGCATTTTCTATTCCTGAACCCCCCACTCCCCATGTGTGCCTCGTCTTAGGTGTACAAATTCCAAGAGAGTTTTGGTGATGATGATGATGGTGATTTTGTGGGTGTATTTGCAGACCCCCAGCCAGGAGAACGTGGCTCCCTGAGGACACATGCATGTGCCATGGCCCTTCAGAGATGCCTTTGGTTGTCGAGCTTGTAGTATGACTCATAAGGCAGAAGAGACATTGACAGTATTTTCTTTTCCTCTTGTAATTAATACCTCTTAAGTTGTTTAAAGAAATACAGTACAATCACCCTTTTGAACAGGGTTATAACAACATGATCTTTAGAAGTTAAAAAACAGCTGGTTCCACTCAAATTCTAAATACATTAAAACAAACTTTGAAGTAAATAATCTGAGTTTCTGTTTTCATAAATTACAGTGATAACATGTAAATTTCTCCATTCAGCTATCTTTACATAAGCCCTTTTGTGCTTCCCTCTCCCAAACTGTGAACATATTAGAGATTCTTACAAAGAAATTGTAAATATACTTCTCTTTAAAAGTAGATGCAATAAATCCAGCTGCATTTAGCTAATATAATCAGGTGGCCCTGAAAACGTGCAATGCCTAATACGGGCTACAAAAAAAAAAAAAAAAAAGAAAAAAAAGTAGCAGAGTTTTTTTTTTTTTTTTTTTTTCCCCTCTCCTTTAAAAAAAAGGCAACATTAACCGTTTCACAAAAAGTTATTTGTTTCCTCTAGAAGCCCAGCTAGTGAGCTTTGGGGGATTAGGGATCCATTTCACCTATAGGTTACATGAGCTTTTGTTATTTGTTTTCATACAAAATAAACCGCAAAGCTCTGGCTAATGTACTATTGTGTGGAGTTTTGGTGGGAATATTTCAAAAGTAGTGTGTATTTTCCCTTGATTATTTCTCCAGATCCTTAGGGATACAACCCGATCATGGTGTATTCCCTTAGGTAAAATATGTTTCATTTATAAACTTTTTTTTCCCTACATAATGAAAACAGTTTTGGCTTAGCACACTGTTCTGGTCAAATTATGTGGCCAAATTCTGTAGAAATGATGAAGGGGTAACACTCAGACAAAGCCACCGCTGGGCTCCGGGGAACTCACGGGTATGGGGAAGACCACTTCCTTACACACTTTTCAGCCTGCGGTTGGTTCCCCTTTATACCAATATTTAAATCTTGGAGTGTTTCAGGTTGAGCATACAACATACAAAGATGCATAAAGTTGCAATGAGCAGAGCCTAATAGCTTTTTTAGACTCTAGAGAGATACAAAAAGACACAAATATAGATAAATGATCAAAAGGGAACAACTGCTCTAACAGCCCTTTCCGTTGCGGTATTTAACATATATTCCTTTTGCTCCTGGCTCACGTGGCTCCAGAATGTAAGGAGTCATTGCATTTTCTATTCTTCCCTC